>NW_005187405.1:1085428-1113452 GCF_000239375.1 Pundamilia nyererei
GCACTACTGCTGCAAGGTGTGAAAATGCAAATAAAGGGAGACCCTGCAATTGGAATTTCATCCTGCAATCTTTTCAAACCCCGTCCTTTTGAACTGATGCTGATGGGAAAGAGAAAGAACAGGAAGGCAAAGAAATGAGGAATACCAGGAAAGAAGGGGAGGACGTACCTTTTATCTGATAGAGATTGCACAGGAGCTCTCCTTGGAAGACACATCAACGATGATTATAAATGACAGAAAGAAAATCAATAGTCTCCTGCTAAGAATAGGGGCTCCCCCAGTCATTGCCGTCTCCTGTCGCGTGTAGCATGGAATGGAAACGGAGGAAACACGTTGTGAAATTTTGCAAGCAGCTTATTGTTACAGCTGCTGGCTGCTCTCGTTTCTTTGCGCCTCGGTATTTTCCCCTCTTCCAACTGTTTGTGCGCTCACAAAACGCGGCTTCTGCTACGGAAAGTGTCCCCCTCTTCTTCTTTTTTTTTTTGAAGAAAAACAACTGATTTATTTTACTTTTTTTTTTTTTTTTGCCTTGAGTGCTCAGTGAAAGCTCATTCCCATTCTCCGAGTCACGAAATTAATTATAAGGAGGGACGTTTTAATAGGATTTAGAGAGGGATCGATACCATTTGGACTTTTTTTTTTTTTTATCAATTCAAGGCGATGAAATAAAATCTGACACGGTGTGGTTCTCGTGGATAAAAACAGAGATGTGAGCCGGGGCAAATCATGAAATGTGCTGGATGGGGACTGATGTGTGTGGGGGGGGAGGGGGGTGACCTTGTGTGAGCTGACTCCCCCACCCGCCCCACACCTCCTCCTCCTCCTCCTCCTTCTTCTGAATTGATGCGGGGATTCCTGGTGCTATTTTTAGCCTCTCGGTCGTGGAGAGCCGTGCGTGGGAGGAGAGAGAGCGAGAGAGGGAGAGAAGAGGCAGCGGGAAGAGGAAGAGGAGCAGCGGGTGGATGAGGAAGAGGGAGAGATGGAAGAAGGAGAAGAGAGGAGAAAGAGGTGAGAGGGGGTATTTGCATGGAGGGGGGGAGGGGGGGGTTCCCATGCGGACTTCAACTGCAGCAGCATCCACACACAAAGCTCCACGCTGTGAGGGCTCTGAATCGTGACCAGACAGCCAGGAAAAACAGAAAAGGGAGCGCCGTGTCGTCCCCCCCCCCCCCCCCCCCCCCAAACACACACACACGGACACACAGAGGGAGGGAGAGAGAGAGAGAGATTTCTCTTTGATTGTAATTATTTTTCATTTATATTTTAGTTTTGCTTTTTTTTTTCAAACACCAGCCTTAAATTAGGTCTTTGAGAAAGATGGAGGAAGAGAAACCGCGCAGAGGTGCATGACATTACATGAGAGTGATGTGAGAATGATCAGCTACAGTGCACGGTAATAAATGCAATATTTAAAAAATATACAGAAATAAATACTTTAATACTTAATCACATTATTGTCATTTTAATTCAATCTAAAATTACTGGATGAGATTAAAGTCTCAGCTGTGTGATGTTGTATCAGAGGCAGGTGTTCTGCTTTAAAAAGGGGAATTTAAACTGAGCAAACCTTTGCATCTGATTGTGTTTTATCCCAACATTTAAACTTGGTCACACCACTAAAGATTTCTATTTAATTCTTCGATTTATTTCACTCCTGTAATTGCAGCTGAACTCAGCATTTGGCTTTGACGGGAAAATTATGTGCAATTTTCCTTCAGTAACAAAAAAAAAGGGGGGGGGGCATTAATGCACACCATTAATAGCCTCAGCTCTTGCGTTTCTATACAGCACGAACCCAGCAAATTAAGTCATACAATTAGCCGCACAGACTGAAATCACGAGGAGAGGAGAGGGACGCTTGGCATATGGAGAGAGGTTTTATTATTTATCACCAGAGGACTATTTTTAGCTCGCGCTGCGCTGTGTTGGCGTCGCGGTGTTTCCGGGCACGTTGTTGGCAGGCTTCCCCGTCACCCGTAGGTCACACGGTGGGGAGATCCATACATGCCATACTGCAATGAAGGGGGGATTAAAAAAAACATGCAAACGTCACAGAGAGGACTCCTGCTCAGCCTGCCAGCTTCATCGCAGGCGTGCAAATACTGACAGAAACAAAAGCAGGCACCTTCACCGGGGTAGGAATGCGTCAAGGAAGAAAGAGTAAATCAAGTAGACTCTTGGGCAAAACAGCTTTTTAAATACAGTAAAGCTCTTCTTTTATTTAATGTTATTATTTCCAAAATGGCCTTCAAAAACAATACTCAGTAAATAGTCACTAATATTGCTTTTATATGGCAGAACAATAAGCTGCAGGCAAGTTTTTTGGCATGTGAGGTAGAATTCAAGTATGATGCATTAATGACAATTTTCAGTTTTCTTTCCCTATTTTTATGCCATTTTTTGCATCTTTTGCGTGCTGTGGAACCACCTGAATAGATGTGGGCTGGTGAGCTTAGTGTAAAAGGAATCGATGGAGTTTCTACAAAGGAGAAACTGGACAAACATTTATGAGAAAAGTGCATTTAAGGTTGAACGCATCCACCTAAACTGGGAAGCAAAGAGGACGAATGCATGCAGTGAACAATAAAATGAATTATATAAAGCAAAAAGACAAAGAGAGAGAACAATGGAGGTAGTGAGGAATGAAAACAGGGTTGCCTGATTGAGGGGGAGGACGGTGGAGGGACAGGGGAGCGAGACAGATAGAGTGCATTAGGAATGATTGGAGAGGAGCGATACAGAGAGAGGAGTGGATGGGGTACATTCAGATGTTCTGGATGATAATTCTGCCTTGTGTCATAATGAAAAAATCCTGATGCTATCTGGATGCTGGAAAAAGCTGCCCCCCCCCTTCCTAGGAAGAGAGTAAAGCCACTTTAGATATAGCATCTCTTCACTACCAAAGTTGTCCCCAAGGCATGGAGTGGTTGCAGGCCTGTGCTTGCTGCCTGTTGCACTGTCTGCCCTCCATCTATTCTGCATGGATGTCTGGATTTCTGCCACCCAGCCTGCCTGAATGTCTTCTTATCCGTCAGTCTCCATGCGTCTGTCTGTCACTGTCTGGCCAGCTGTTTGTCCATTCTGTGTATTATTTGTATTCCACGTGTATCTCCGTGGTCCAGCTTTTCTCCGTTTCCTCTCTGACAGAATCCCTCCCTCTCACGTCTGTCTGCATGTTGACGCTAGGTGCCTCTGTCTATTTGAATACCTCCATTTTGCTGGACGTCTTCGCTGCTCACTGCCTGCTGCATGCCAGGCGGCCTGTCTGCTTCAACGCCTCGTTGCCTCCCCTCGGCTTCAGGAAAAAAGACGAAGCTGCTGCCACACCCAAAAACAACATTAGGCCTACTTTGTTGGTCACGATCTAACCTTTAATTTGTGAATTTACAGCTTAACAGCTCTGTATGTGTATATTTGAGTAACTGTGGCTAATTTAAAATGGAGCTGAGGGAAATGCAGAACAATGACACAGACACAGTCCTAATTAAGGAATTAAAGCAGCTTAGGTTTATTACGTGACAAGGTCCATTCATCTGAGAGTTTAACCGTGCACCTTGAATTTGCTGTTCAGGGTGCCGTTTGAAACTGACCTCATGTTCATAGTCTTTATGCATGGTGAAATATCAGCCATTAACAGCATTGTTTTTAACCTTCAAGGGACCTTCAGCTGTATTTTTTCACCGATTCCTTGAGGCTACAGAGTATTTTTGCACGCAATTGCTAAACTGGTGAGACAGCCACATCTAGCTTTTGTGAAACTAAATTTATTCATTGATTTTTGCTGCTTATAAAAAGAAAAATATCCATTTTGATAAAGGGGCATTTTGGAGGATTTCAGTTAGTGATTTGAAACTAAATTTGCAAGCGTTGTAGCTCAATCAAA
Source organism: Pundamilia nyererei (assembly GCF_000239375.1). Lineage (NCBI taxonomy): Eukaryota > Metazoa > Chordata > Actinopteri > Cichliformes > Cichlidae > Pundamilia > Pundamilia nyererei. The sequence continues at coordinate 1,089,312 of NW_005187405.1, forward strand.
TCACCGTGGAGAAAACAACCCATCAAAACGTAGTCGTGACAGCTAGTAAAGCAGATATTTATAACTGTTACGTAAGTTATGATGCTGCTTTTAATAGAAGTGACGACTGTTAAAAAACAGACAACATCTGGCAAAAGAAATGTCATAAGTTTTAGTTTTCTGCCTTTAACCTCTGTCTGGTCAACATCACTGCCGTGTAGTTTCTGCCCTCTGCTTACTTTTGAAGTCAGATTACAGTAAAAGACCAAGTCTGCATTAAAATGCTATTTTACAGTCTATCTAGTGTAATTAATAGCAACAGATTCTTACTGTAAAACGTCTTTGGCTCAGTGTGCCATATATATAAAGACACTACTTAGTGTTCCTAATGTTATTTCCATTAAACAGTTCATTACTTTAATATGTAACATGGAGCTACAAAACCTCACACCTGCACCCAGAATTCAGTTTCACATCTTTCTTAAAATTATGACAAGGTATCAGTTTTGTCTATATTCCCCTGCTCGTTGCGATGGATGGTTACAGGAATGCTGCTGTGTTGATGTGATTAATCACCACAGGTGTCTATTCTCAGGTGCACAAACACAGGAAACTACATAACGCATGCACGTCTATCAAACTCTAAACACCAAATTTGAGCTGAAAGAGTCGTCACAGCTTTTCCAAATATAGATTTAAATTAAAATGTTTACATTCCTGTCAGTTTGTGCACAAAGAAAAAAGCTGTGTACATCCAGAGCATCAATTATATCCAGATGATTTTTACAAATAATGCCACGTAACTGAAGAAAATTTATTTTAGTTTTACAGCAATTTGTTAAATGGTAAGACAGAGTCAGCAGGTGTTTGATTTAATGCCTTGGCTTTAATGAGGGCGTGCTGCACACAGCAAAATACTTACTTAGACTGGACGTAAAACAGTAGCGAATCCTTGTTTTTGGATGGTGCTGGAGCTTCTTCCAGACTGCTGTGTTTTGGATCTGATGCTGTTTGTTCTTAATGGGCCAGACAGATGTGGTTGCTATCCATCAGGCCACATCTTCCATGTGTCACTAACAGTCTATTTCCCCGTGGTGCTGCCTCTCTTTAAAATGTGTCACTTTATTGTTCTGATTTCTCTTTCTTCTCCTGGGAGTGGAATATGATTTCACAGAACATTAAGTGGATGGGATCTAGGGGAATAGAGTAGGGACCGGGGATGGGAATGGCGGTGGGAATGGCGGTGGCAATGGCGTAGAGCATCGGTGATCTGGCCTAATTAAGCCCTCTCCCCATTTCCCTCCTACCCCCCTTCCTCCTCCACCTTTACTCCCACCCAGCAGTCCCTACTCCCTGTGCCTACCCCCCGTGCTCTCTGATAGCTTGGTGACTTTCACCGTGGAGTGTGAAGGACGAAGGAGTACTTCTTAAATCGTAATCCGCCTGACTTTGGGAGAAAAAGGATTAGTCTAGCAGTAGCCTGATTCAGTATCCTGTGTCTGTGTAACCCACATGTCAAGTACAAAGATGAAGAAAGGGTAAATGAAAATATATTAAGACATCAGAGCAACTGAGGTTAAACTTTAATGCAACCTAGTCTTTGTGGACTGAAATTATACCAGGCTATGAAGCCACAGATAGCACAGCACTGCATCCAGACACTTTCACCTTAAATGCTGTGGAATGCAATCTTCTGTTATCACTTGATAATGATGCTTCCTCCCTAAGCTATATTAGGGTTTATATAGGCTATATTTCATATGAAGGCATGACCTCATATTATTTTAATAGCACTGACCCAGGTATCATTGAGTGGCGCCAGGTGGATCCAGGCTAACCTTGTTTCACCCATGGCTGGCGCAATTAGTAGCTAATCATCTCCTGTCATTAAAATCATAGGACTCTGCCAAAAAGGGAAGACCCACAGAGGTCACGCAGGGACGAAAGCCCTATATACAAAGCACATGCTTTGAACGCACAATTCAAACGAGGAACAATTGTGAGGGGCGGAGGAAGGGAATGCATTGTCAGAAGGAGGGAGGAAGTCCTGCAGCTACAACACATGCCCCCTCCTTCGCATCGGGCACGAGGCAAGTGTAGGATGATTGATAGCGGTGCCAAGACAACATCTCGTCAGGGGCCCAGTGCACAAGGGTGCCTAGCAGAGCAATGATGGACGAGCCTGTAGACCCTACATAAAAATCGAACCCGGCATATATAACACATTCCCAGCTCCCTTTCTTAACCTGTAATGTATCGTGATAGAAATTTGTTTCGCAGTCCATTGCCACAGACAGTGATGGATGCCAAAAAGAAAGAGAGGGAAAAGGGGAAGAGGAGAGAGAGGACATCAGGCGCTGGGGTGTGAATGTGTTGTGTGCATGTGCTGAGATAAACCGAAGGAATCACTGAGAATCTCTGTCATACATTTTGCTGCTGTACACTTTATATACACATATATACAAATCTGCATAGACTAAGAAAAGTGAGCGCAGGTGTGCAGTCATCTATTCACACAGAGGTTCAAATAAATTAATAGTAAGGCTAATCTTACATTTTTAGCACATGATAGACGCATGTATTTGTGGTTAAATCTTCAGTCTGATAGCCCGGTTTCAGCTAAAATTCATGAGTGTTGAGCATTTGTTTATCCAATAACATGCACTAAGTTTATGGTTGACTGGTGACAGAAGCTAAAATCTGAGGTTGAGTGATCCTGCTGATACCAACCAAGCATCTGTAGGTAAGATGTGTTTGGTGCTTCCTTGTTTTGGAGAAGGCAAATGAGCCCAGCTGGGGTAAAAAAAACAGCCAACTCTGCGTGTATCACTAGCATATCACTCAGCAACACCAAACATGGAAAACTGGCCTATTTGAAGCAGGTAAGTTTTACAGAGGATTCATTGCCTTTATTTCATGCTTTTAAATATGTTTATGCATTTGCACATTATTTAAAGTGCGGTAAAATTTGGATGAGACAGCCTGAATCTAACTGAAAATGCAGAAAATATTAGGCTGCCTTGCCGAATATTCTGGCAAACTTATATTCAACCAAAGAGACGTATCCAAGTAGCTGTATTTAACTGCTGAATCTGATTGGATTGTCTCAATTTTGATTCAGGGAAAGCCCTGATTGGTAACTTCTTTAGTGAATTACTATGTCTAATTGGGGAGCCAGTGCTCATGTGGTAGAGTGGGTTGTTATCTTTGCTATTGCATGGTTGCTGGTTTGATCTCCAGCCTCTAGCACACGTCTAAGTGTTCTTACAGACACCGAGCCCAAGTGCCCTTGACCCGATGGCAGGCCAGTCTCTTGTAGAGTGTGCATGTGGTAAAATGCTTTTGCTATCATCTAATATTATGAGAGAACATTCAACACATCACCTCGCCCTCTGTGCTGGGACTGAGTTTGTGCTACTTAGAAATAGTCAAGTGATTAAAGTAAAGGCCTTCTGTGGGAATTGTCATGTGTGCACTATATATGAGAACACATGAGACCCATATGCATGCTTGAAACACACACTGTGCACGTGTGCTGCTGCTACATGACCCATCATCACATCTCAGGCTCTCCCAAACCCACACACACCCACACACTGTGATTTCTTTTATGTGCAAAACGCTTGCAATTAACACAAATGTGTTCATATTTCTGTTTTAAATGAATAATTTTACATTTAGACTTAAATATACTTAAATACTTAAATATTACTTTAAGTACTTAAATATTATTTTCTTGTGTTTTTTGTGTTTATTAATCATATTAATCAATCATTTGATTAGAAATAACCACTAGATACTCTGTATTGATGCAGGTGGCACCCCTCTGCCTCCTTGCACATGCCCGCCCATGTGTTGTGTTGTTTATGCCTTCTTTAACGCAGACTCACATACCTGCCTGTGCACAGAACACCGACCACCACGGTGCATTGTTAGCCGATCAAATTGACTTGTCGTCACGAATCTCCCAGTAGCTGATGAATTTTAGATGGGAGCAGATAATACCTCGACAGAGGAGGCCTCCCCCCACCAAGGCAAGAGAGGCTGCGCACTCAGCAGTGAAGCGCTGCCCACTGAGACCAAACCCCGGCTGCTGAAAGATTCCCTTGCAGTTGCGTGCTGTATAATTGTGGGTGGATTTCATGTAACTCGGAGAGCTAAAGGAAGTGTGTCCATGTGCGAGTGAGCACGTGTCAGCAGAGAGAAAGCGAGAGGGATGATGGAAAGAGGTATTCATCTCCATCTATCTCTGCAAACCTCCAAATGGATTTAGCAGCAGGCCTCTTCATCATAAACTGCAACGGACTATATTCCAAAGCCGTAGCTGTAAGAGGAGCCCCTCATGGCTTAAGTTTTTTAAGTTAGTGTATGTGTGAGAATGACAAGGAAGGGGAAAAGCAGTGAGTCAGAGATTTTGCATACATATGCATGGTTTTGGATTACCAACCCCACATGCAGATCCACATATAAGTATTAATAACTGTTTGTGACATTACTCAGCACATAACGATTATCACAGGGGACCTCTTTACTGGTGCCGCAAATGTAAACAAATGGTAGCCAGTCACAGCACAAGTAAAAGGTAAAATGTTCTAGCCACAATTATTTTTACAGAAACACAGTTTATTTAAAAAATAAACAATTCTAAATTATTATTGCATACACAATTAAAAAAAAAAGAAATGATCACATGATTGTGAAAATCCTCTATCCAAAGTCCAAAAATGACTGAATGGGACTTCATGAGATGAGTTAAGGATTGGGGTTGTTTTGACAATGTTCCCATTACGTCAAGTCAGTCCTTTTTTTAGACACTGACTAAAGCTCTTGCTGGAGATTTGAATAAGCAGAGTGGTTAAACTGAGAGAAAACATGGATTGAAACAGAATTCACAGAGACGGTATGATTTATTAAACACGGCGAGGTTACATTTTGATTTGTTGATATCTTTGCTTTAATTTCCACAAGGATCAGAAAGAATTGGACTCATATAATTGATGCAAACACATTAAAGGACAGTTCACTGCGCATGACTGGCATGCTTAGTACACAGCAAAGTGGGACGTATGTTATGTAGCTGAATCTTGACATGTTGTAATGCAAGAACTTTGTTGTTTACGGTATTGGCTGGGCTTCTATCTATGCATGAATCGTCATGTACAATTGGTGTCTTGTGTGCTCTAACTGTTCTGTTGGAGCTGTGAATTAAACCTGCCCTGATTTCAGCTGAATAGACATTCTGCAGAAGACTTGAGAATAAATGAGAAGTATATGTAGTTTTATATTTTAATATATATTGCTTTGACTAAATCAGACATTTAAACAGCTGCAAAATGTTGTAAGGGTCTTTTCGTTATTTCTTGCTGCAATAGGCAGCTCAAGATCATGTGTTGTTGTGAAACACACACACAGGCAGATAGAAAGACTTAAAAGATGAAAACAATACCACATCAGCAGATGACTCTGCATTTTTACACGGTTCCCCTTGAGTTTTAAAACAGATTTTACCATTTTGCTAGAAGTCTTGTGTCTCTGAATCAGATTCTTTTTTTGATGTTTGTTCTTTGTAATCCACGTTAGTTTCTTAAAACCTCTGGTTGCTTCCAAATGTTATAACCATTGGTTTGTTTTCCAAGGTGACTGGACCTTTTCAGCCCTCAGCTTTGGAACTCTGCCCGAGCAACTCGGCTCGCCAACTCTGCAGGGTCTTTTAAATCACTTCTTAAAGATCACTTTATTGACTTGCTTTTTATTTGACTAAGTCTGTATTCTTTTTCTGTTCTTACCTGTTTGTGCTATAGTCCTCCCCTCATTTAATTCATTTAGATATTTTGTGTGCCCCTTGCTGATTCTGTTAATCTTTTGAGGTCTATATCATTTTTATCTATGACAAAAAAAAATGTCATAATGTTGTATCGTGATTATCAGGATAGCTTTGGGGTTAGGGGTCCTTACACCTCAGTGGGCTCATGAAAACTGGAAAAACAATCTAAATTCTGATGCCTCTTCAATAACTAATTATACTCTGGTAGGTTTAAGGCTTAAAAATGGAAAAATTGAGCCCCAACATGGCGTGTAGAAGTCTAGGCACTATTCGTGATATTTTTGCCTAATTAAAAAAACAAGAGTGTGACATCAGCAAGTTATTCCCCAAGACACCCTGGCACAAGAAAATCCTTGTGGTGATGTTTTGTTTTGGTCTGTTTACTCCATTTATTCACCTACATATTTTATGGTTTTAGTTTCTTTTCATTTCTCTAAAATAAAAAAGGTGCATTTTTGTTTAAGACTCTAGGTCAGAAAAGCTTCTCATACAGCAACACCTTTATTTGCATTGAAAATGCACTGATAAACACAATATATGCCCAACCTTTCCCATGCAGCAGAAAGATAAACGTGGGGATGAAAATTGTGAATATTACACTTGCAACATCAATAAGGTGACCCGGTCATATTTCTGACCTGTTGCCAATTAATCTCATCTTTTTAGCACCACATAATTTTCCAGCCTTTTGTTGCCCCCATTACAACTTTTTGGTGACGTGTTGCTGCCTTTAAAATTTAAAATGAGCTAATATTTTCGTGAAAAAGTAAAATGTTTCTCAGTTTAAACGTTTTATATATTTTCTGTGTTATATTGTAAATAAAATATGTGTTTCTGAGATTTTCAAATGATTTTCTTCTGTTTTTACACAGCACCCCACATTTTTGGATCTGGGTTTGTATATGTTTACCTGATGGCTCCTGTAGCCAAAATTGAGTTGCAACGTTAGTCCCTGTCATCTGCTGTGTAAAACAGCTTTGTTTAACTGAATGTCAAACAACCGTATTTGCTCTGTACAGAGTAAACAGCTCAGCATCCCGCGACTGTAGCTGAAAAAGAGTCAATGAACTTCACAGTATTTTAGTAGCCAATAAAAAAAATATATATATATATATAACAAAAAACACAAGAACTTAAAAATAGCCTGCCCTTCTCCTGCAGCTCTCTCCTTGTGCTTCTAACCGCTCCATCAGAAAAATAGCTAGTGTTTACAATTGCTATATATGTGATCAAACTGAGTCAGTGCTGACTTTTTTGTTCTCATGGGAGTCAAACTATTACTTCTTCAACTTCTTTCCTACATACTTGATTTGGTGGAAAAACCTGTTATTGGCCAAAGTCTCCCAATGACAGGCTAGTTTTCCTCAACCCTGAAAACAGATCCTAGAGCACATGAAGGAGTCTAATTCCTTCTCAAACTGCCTGAATCACAATGTGGTAAAAGTCTCTTAGGGATTCTTTTTTTCTTTTTTGTAAAGTGATGCCAAAAATTATGATGACTACAGCAATTTTACATGTGCGTTCCTTCATTGCCATTACGCGTGTGCAAAAGGTAAGACCTAAACTGATCTTTACTGATATAAACTACCTTGATATTTAAATCCATCTGTGACACAGTAGAACTCTCCCATTCAAAGACGCCGTCAGTTAAATAGGAAAGATTGGCACCAGCTAATTAGCATATCGAAGGATCTACCCAACAGATGGCCTTGGATTATATTCAAGGCTTGGCTCAAGTTAGTGTGATGGAAATGTCTGACACAGGAACTGCCTCTCTGCATGCTCATCACTACTAGATACATGTTATAGTCATGAATACGGTACTTACCTCAACTCCAGGAAAAGTTTCATCCCTGAATGATGAGCTGATGCTTGATTTTTGGTCTGTACCAAAACTATTCAAAAAGACCACTTTGCTCTGTCTGTAGAAACTTGTGAAAAACTTTTGAGTTACTTTGCATATGTGTAATGAATCACTGATATCCTACCCTAACGTCAGCTATGGGTGAGCAAGCAGCCAGGTACATTACCAGTTTAAATCCTGTAAAGCCTTAAAGCTGGTGACAGGGCCACCAGTGGGCCAATGGTACAGTAGCTGCAGGAAAATACATTAGCTGATAAGACGGGGTACTTTGCGTAATAGTACTAATAGTACTATCCATTGTTTTGAGACCTGATAGCAAAAGTCACAGTTTAAACGTGCCTGCTGCTGGAGATGAGACTCATGAAGAAAGTGGCTCTATTGTCTTGGGTCTGGATTTTATTAGAAGTACAGCTAACGTTAGATAGTATTTTGCCACATTCAAAAGCTTTGCTAGAATCAGAGGTGGTTGGGGTGGAGGCTGGGCATACAAAGCACCTGACTCTTACACCAGGCTGATCAAAGTTTTGTTTAAATGCAAGAAATGTCCCACTTATTTTTTTTTTAGTAGCATAAAATTAAAAATACCATTGATTGCCCTTATTAGCAGAATTGCTTAAGATTAAGTTACAAGTTTGAATACAACATAAATTGGCAGTGAATATATTAGTAACCAGTATCAGTGTGCTTCCTAATTGCACTGAGAGAAAACAGAATCTGGTTACATTTCCTACATTTGCCTTTGTATTGCATTGAAACATAAAATCATCAGTTCAGGGATGTTTAATGGAATCAGCAGCTGTTAGTCACATCTGTGTGAGCGCACAAGCCGAGCCTGGTCTTAATAGTGAAGCTACAGGATTTACACAGATCCAGGTTTGAGCAAAAGCAGGTGATCACTGATGCAGTACTAGCTCAAATTAAGTCAGTATTTTAAAAAACTATGTAGTTACTGTCACTTTCCTCCGCCCCTAACTGGTTGTATTTCAAACATAACATTGTTGAAGTTAAAGCTGCTAAAGACATATAATTTTTCAATACAGCCTGTGGTTTGTGTCTTAAATTTGTGCCCTTTTCCTTTGAGCAAGAGCATGGTGTCATACCGCATGAATATATAATCTAAGAGATTCCTATATTTATAATAAGTTTCACTGTGGAGGAAGAGTGTGGAAGTGAAACCGGGAAACAATAAATGTGACCCGACGTATTTTTTACTTGTTGAGTGAATGAAAAAGACATGAAACTGACAGAAAGAAGGAAGTCTGATACTTCAGGCTCATTAACATGCACATTAACAAGGGTCTGGTCAGGCCCCAAACATCACCTTGTCTAATGTTGGAAGAGAAATACACAGGCTGATGGAGATCCTGCATTGAGTATTGATGAGTGTGACTGGATAGGATGACAGCACAAAGTGAAACCGGAGACCCCTCACAGAATGAGATGGGGAGGGAGGCGGTGGTGGCTCTGGTGGTGTGATTTAGCATTTTAACATTATCACTTAACAAGACAGGCCTGGCACTCGGTCCCAGTGTAGGCCTAAAGAGAGCAGGTGGTAAGGGAAGGAAGGAGGAGAGACATAGAGGAAGAAAAATTGAGATGTTCAGCAAAGACTTACCCATCTTATTCACAAGAGCACAAGAAAGGAAGACTGATAGACATGGAGGGAAATGGAGGAAGAGGAAAAAGAGAAAAATGGAGGAAGGGTGCATTTCCACTGGAAATTTAATTATGCATGGCAAGGCAGCAGGAGCAAAAGAGCGGAAGAGTAGTGGATGGAGAGGGAAAGAGGAGAGTACCCACCAACGCAGAGGAATGAGGAGGCAGGTTAAGAGCAGGGGGAGTAGGAAGGGTAAAGGAGATAAAATATGAGAAAGTGGTGGCAGGCATGGGGGGTGGAGGTGGTTCTGTCATGCTTAAGGGTGGATGTAGGTGGTGAAAGTTGAAATATACACATGAGAGCCCATTGTGTCGGCTGAGCGGTAGGTGATTACGCATTCAACAATTATCGTGTTCGGTTACTGAAACGAGCATGTGGAAAAAAAAATATTTCAAAATAAGAGTGATTAGCATTCATATTCAGTATTTGTTCTGCAATTACATTATTATATTATCAAGATCAGCAACGCCACAGTGAAGGGGAAACATAAGCTACACTAACTTTTGTCATTCCATGAGTCATTTCATTGAGTTCATACATCTCACTATACTGCCTGTATGTGAATCTGTTCTCTAAGTCACTCGTTAATCAATCATTTTGACACAAAGAGTTATTTATGGTCCCACAATTCTGTCCATTTGCATGTGCATTTCAATTTGAACACCAAGCCGAGGGTGATTTCACCCAGTGAATCCCACCAGCATGTCACTGGACCTGGATGATCTATTCGTTGGTCAAATGTTGACAAGTGGGCCACAATCAACAGTTTTCACACAACGTCAGAGCTACTGGGACACGCCCACATCAAAGGCAAAACAGTAGTGTACTCCTTTGCTCTCCAGTCATCCTTTAGTTTAATGCTGGACAGCTGCTGCGCTACCGGATGCACTCAACGTTTATTTACAACTGCCAAAAGATCGTAGAGTATGACACACACATGTGAACACACCTCTTGTAAACCTGCCTTAAAGTAGACATGAAACACTTCATGTATAAAAGCCAATTCACACAATTGAGCTTAAAGGTGCTTAAAGTTAAAGTTTTTAAAAGATTTTTAGCACCAGTGCAGAGCATGACAGCATTAGGTTGGTTGGTTGCTTGTACTCAATAACCTTACATTAGTTTACGTTAGCTAACAAATCCAGTAACTATGGGGAAAATAAAGACACCAAAACTAAAACTGAGTTTAAAGGCATCATTTTTGTGCTGCCCTTGGCTGTAACAATGACTTTTACGTTAAGAAACCAAGGATGTATTGTCAACTTTCGCGCTATGTTTCTTTGGCTGTGGGAATCCCATCAGCATGTCTGCAGAAAAAATAAGGTGAGTGTGTGCGATCGACAAAAAAACCAAACAAAAGGGTTTTAGAGACAGAGATGCCACACTTTTTGGAGACCCTTGTTTAACCTTACATCATCTCATTAAATTGATTCCTTCATATTAGAAGTGAGGAAACGCGAAGCACAAATGTAAGTGAAGGATACCATAAGACCCAAATTGGGGTTTTTTGCGTTCTTTATTTTTGCTGCAAACATGCTGAGGGATGTCAGGATCCCTGATCGTGCTTCGATAAGAAAAATAGTTATGTTTGTGATGTGCTTAGTAACCTGTTGTGTTGTAAACTGCTTGGATGTACTTGGGAAAAGAGAAAACGTTTTATTGCAAAAACTAGTGTTGATTGCATCAGATGAATGCACCACTCAGTAAATCCGGCCACAGGAGGAAATCACTTCCTGACTCCAGCTTGTCGGTCACCTGACTCAAACAGTCTTTCCTCCACACAGTGCACACATAAAGCACTTTACTAAACCAAAAATTACAGCTAACAGGTGGATTTTCCTATTTGAGTGCAGCTAGCCAAAAAACAAAGAGCCAATTACTGCTAAAGAGACAGACAGCGAAAGTGGACAGTACATCCTTGGCTTCTAAGGAAAAAACTCATTGCTGCAGCAAGAGGCAGTACAAAAGTGATCCACTTAGTCTGATTTTTGGTTTTAGTGTCCTAATTTTCCACTGAGCAATTTGTTCTGTTACCAGTTAACTAACAAAAATGAACACATGTGGCCATGGAGGTGATTGGAACACACAGTGATTTAAATAGGTGAGTCGTTACATTTGGCAATATAGTGTATAGAAGAAGTGCCAGTGTTACAGACAGTGTTGGGTAGGTTACTTTTAAAATGTATTCCACTACAGATTACAGAATGCATGGCCCAAAATGTAGTCTATAATGTAAAGTTACTCAGTGTGAGTAACGTATTCTGAATACTTTGGATTACTTAATATATTGTCACGCTTTTTACAACTGCATGAATGTACTATTGCTGTGTGATTTTTATTACAATTACTGCAGCGTACTTGCCACCGAGCTAACGTTGACTGACTTGATGGATAGCATTAAGAACCTGCTAGCTACAACTAGTCATGTGCAGTTCTGAAAGCAATACCAACTAAATGTTTTAATCTTAATATAAAATGAGTAACATTAGGGTGGACATTAGGTGAGGCTGCACTTTTTGCAGTGATCTCTTATGGAAAACTATTTCTGTATCAGTAATATGTTTTCTTTCTGTCTGCTTTCAGAACTGCACATGATTATTTGCAGCTACCAGGTTGTCATGCAGCCTTTATTAATAGTAATAAATCACACAGCAATAGTACATCAAAGATATCAGATTTCGTCCATCCCTTTCTTCTATAAATGTGAAGTAGCATTGGAATTTTCAAGTAAGAAATGCATTCCTGCCTTTGCACTGCTGGCTGTGTTGTACTGGCTCTGGGTCCATTGTGTAACTCACGCCACCAATATTAACAGGATGCTTACATTAGAACCTCTTATTGCGTGTTTTGTTAGGATTTCTGGCAATGCGTGAAATTACCAAAATTAGAGATGGGATAGACAGGCCTAACATATGAAACAGGAAATTGCTGCCGTGTAATCTATTTATTTCAAAAAAGTAACTGCATTCTAATTATCACCTATTTAAGTGGCGACTGTAACAGCCTACAGTTACTCATATTTTGTATTTTAAATAAGTAATGCCCACAAATGTATTCCGTTCCTCCCAAACACTGGTTATAGAGGGGGTCAGGGGTCCAAGGCCAAGTAGTATGTCACAATAATTTACACAATTTGGTAATGAAAAACTTAAAACACTCACATTGCCAATAAGTTAATGCTGTGCTGTCTCAGTTTAGCTAATTATTCGGTTCACAGTAGTGAACTTCTGCTTCTGCAGCAACCATGGTAGCCAGCATGAATGAGGAGGACACTAAACAGATGGGTCAATACGGGTCAGACTTTGGGAAATTGTTTGTGTTTGTTTGTTAGACAAACTATCAAAGTGCATTACACCCCCCCCTCCCCCCCATTATATACTGGATGTGTAAAATCCGTGTAACATTTTGCACAATATCATAATGTTGGTGGACAAACGTGTAGAATGTATTTTTTCAAACCAAGCTTGCTTGACTTTTCCGACTTTAGGATCCAAATAAACAAACCATCAGACCACTGCATCTGGCTACAAGTGCTCTTGTAGCTCAAAACTTGCACCTGTGCAGAATATACCAAAAGTAAAATAATAGCCATTTTACCTCAGACACACAGCTAGACACTGCTCTGGGTCAAATCTGTACGAAAGCAGTCGTGGTACAGCTTCAACTCCTGGATCAAACCATGAGATTCTCACTGCTGCTGCCTTCACGTGAGAATTGGATGAACCCAGAATCTCTGTTTCTTCTCTTTCTTGTTCAGAAACACAGCTCATCATTGCTTGATGCCATTTTCCTTTTTTTACAGTGCTTTCTTTAAGGGCAAATATTCAGCAAAAACTAACCACATTTAGTGTTTATGTACGTCACATGACAAGTTTGGAGCCAAACGGTACTGAATTTTGTGTCGCTTTTTTTACAACATGCTGTGTACTGGCCTTCATTCTCATTTATAAAGTAGAAATATAAGCCCTCTTCTTCATGTTCACTTCCCAGGCTCAGGTGAAAACTTCTTTAGTGATGCCTTTAATGCAGGGGGGCAAACCCCGAACAATTAAGCTATCATATTCGTTAATGGGTCGACTTAGTAGAAGTGACAAAGAGCAAGCGTTTCAATTTTTTTAAAAAGGTACCTCACTGTATTAAGATACTGTACCTGCTGTTGTTCAACTCCTCTGGGCTTAAGTAATGCTCTGACTCTCTCTCACACACACATGCACAGAGGGGGAGAGAGGCAAACAAAGGCCAAAGTGTGTTACACAAAAAACACATGGAACATGCACGCGCACACTCATAACATCTCAGCTTGCCAGGAAGCCCATGTCTCTCAGTCTGTCTTTATCACACATCCTGATAGGCTGGAGAACTGGAAGTTTCACAAGCAGCGTAGCTTTGATTAGGTGAAGCGTACTGAATGGACTGCTCATGTTTTAACAGCCACCTCCCCACCCCCGAGACGGTCTGACGACAATAGTGAAAGGAATTTCAAAAGAGACGAACGGGCGGGAACGGAGCCCCCATGTTTGTGTGTGAGCAGCGGTTTTGTGGAACATTTAATGTGTTTTATTTCACTTAATAGAGTAAGGATCTCAAATAACATTTAGACAGCCTTCCCAGCATTGATTTCTCCACTACATCATTTAACTCCGTTTTACTATTCCATCAAGAACAATCCTCTCCTGCATCTGCACAGCGGCTTCTTTTAAACGTACATCCGTGAGACGGTTGCACATCAGCTAAGTACTCCCACTGTGGAGTGTTTTGTCAAGATTACATCAGCTACAAACAGTCCAGTCACACATGAGCGTACGGAGGGACGAGCCGGAGGGAGTGATGGACGGAGAGAAAGAGGTGCAATGGAGCAATTGGGAGCAGCTGTGAAAGAGCAGCTGGAGTAATCGCTTTTCTGGGCCTGCCCACCGCTGTCTCCCTCTCTCTCTCCCTCTCTCAGTCCCTGATCGTTTTTCTCCTTGTAGCCTTTTCACTCACTCAGTCACTCACACACACACAGCCTGACAAGCATTTTCCATCTTAATCAATTCTCTATTTCTTCATTGCGCTTGGAGCCTAATCTCATGTTTTGCTTGTGTCACTACCGTGCCCTGCAATTATGAGGAGGTTACTCCACCTTCTACATTTCAACGTCTGCAAACACGTGGTGTGGACGGACACGCGTGCACACACACATGAGACGACTGGGTCTTTGCGCTTCATCCAATTAGCTTCAGCTTCACATGGGAATTGCATCAGATTAGGTGCTACCAGGTGAGAAGCACCCCATCACATTTATGACATTTTGTGAGCACCCCCCCCCCTCCCCCAATCAGGGTGAGCAGAGAGGTGTTATAAAAATAAAAAATCAATATGCAAGTTGCAAGGCTAGAAAACCACATAAATAACTTCTACTGCGCTTATTTGTTCAGCACTGAGGATCTGTGTCATTTTTAGGTGCTGAAACTCTTTTACAAGCTCAGTCTGCTTTCTTTTGATAAGAGTTGTTACAGAAAGTGACTCAAATAAATGTAAAGATCGCCTTTTTTAACAAGCTTTTATTTCTTTTGTTTTTGATTTTATCTTTTCAACCACAAATTAGTTTTCTTTAATTTACTCGGTTGTAGGGCAAGAGGTCGGGTGAGAGGATACAGCCTGCACAGGTTCGCTAATACAGAAAGATGGATGACCATTCACGCTCATTTTCGGCCACCCTACAGCCAACTTAGAATCAGCAGTTAGCGTAACATATACGTGTCTTTGGACTGTGGGAGGAAGCTGGATTATCCACACAGGTACCAGGAGAACAACTTTCAGACACAAAGGACACAGTCAATCGATTTTTTCTTTGAATATTTTATTTTTAATCTCACACAAAAACAGGTAATTATTGTGCTTATTCATTTGAATTTTGCTTGACTAACTTTTTTTTTTTTAATTAACATTTTAAAAAACTACATGCAGTACTCCGAAGTACCCATAGGGGTGCTAGTACACCTAGTTGAGAAATACTGTCCTAGATAAACATAAGGAGTGCTTATTAAAAAATTATAGGTATGGACAGATTTGTTGTTCTTCTTCTTGTTTACCACAAATTATGGGAAGTCTGCTTACACCTGGGAACATTCCAGTAATTCTGATTTGAGTACTTACTGAATATTTATTTATGCATCTATTTTAAAAAGTAGTATACAGCCCACAAATGCCAGACTCTTACACTTACTTACACTTTAGTACTTTGTGGTGTTAGTAACATGACTAAAAATTTTTAAAATGTAATCCTTGTAAACTAAAAAAGAAATGTTCACTGACAAAAAATAATTAGAACCTAACTTAACAGAATGACAGACAAGTGTTAAATTAATCAATGGAAAATATCAAAAGGCAAATGTTTCACTTCATTATATGTTAAACGCAAAGCTATTTAGTAACGTCAGTGAGTAGCTTGAGGGGTTACATGTAGCCGGACAGATATCTGCTATTTTCTGTCCCTCTCTGGACTAACTAATAAAAGTAATAAATGACCAAACTTTTACATAATACTATCTTAAATGAAAATGCACACAAAAAAGTAGGTTTTTAATTATTCAGCAGTGGCATTACACTCAGCTGTAAGCCGCACACTGGAGCATCACTTTATCTGTGCTGCACTGTGGCACTGAGCTCTGCAGCTGCAGAAAACCTGCCTGCAGTTGCTTTAGCGGCTGCTGCTGCCACACTGCCCTCTACCAGTTCAACTCTATTAGTTCAGCTTCACCACCTCCCAGCGGCCCCAAGGTTGTGACAAAGTGGCAGTTGATGTCTGTGTGTGTGTCTGTGCGTGTGTGTGTGTGTTTGCTGCATGAGCATCTTGTCTTCCACTAGACAGATTAAGGGGCTATAATAACGAGCATATGACGGACTGTATAGGGCGAGAAAGTAATTAAGGGAGCTAAGGTAATAACTGGCTTTGGTCTGGGGGCTGTGGGCAGTGAAAATCTGAGGACATTTAAGTTGCAGAAGAATGAAACTGAAGGATACTGACACTCCTGGCCCAAAGCACTTTAAAACAAAATATTAACAAGCACTGCAAAACAAGAATCTCTGTGGCTATATCGCCCTCATAGATAATCACTATTTGTACAGGCTTTTGGAAAATGCAAAGTAAAGCATAAAGTCTGAACTGTTACCTTAATAAGTTTGATAACTTTTCCTATTAATAAAGACCCCCCCACCCCCACCCAAGTAATTAAGTAAAAGCCAATTAAATTGGCAGAAAAGTTGCTGCTTTCCACTCTAATATAGAAATGTCTAATTTTTTTACTCTGTTGTTGTTTTTTGTTGTTGTTGTTTTTACAGTGAGTCCACAGTAAAGGACATTTTTTTTATGAATAAATGAAAACTTAATATGTTAAAGTTACAGGAAAGTCTACCAGAATCGGTTCTGTAATTTTACATATTGGTCATTTAGCTTCACTGGTCCAGCTGAATGTGTCCACAATGTAAAATGAGTTCTCTGATTTGAATCATGGCATGCAGTTAAGAAATGGAAGCAGGCAAAAACAGGCAAAAAGCATTACAGCCATACTACTTCACTTCTGTTTTTCTCTGGAAAAACTGTGGTTTATTTGCTTTATCTCGTAGTACCAATGCTAAAGATAGGGAAATATAAATGCCAGATGACAGGAGATAAGAGAACACCCAACAACAACGGGCTTCCCATGGGAGCAGTCTGATTGCACAATGCTCTTGAAGCTGTCACTGCTGGTCAGGCCATCTAAATGCTGCTGAGCAGAGGAGAAGACAGACCCATCATTTTGCAGTAGATGGTGGATGCAGCAGATGGAAGGATAACAAAGTTTCACAGTATATGGGATGATGTTAGGAAATGGTTTTCTGCAGATGAACTAGGGATAGGTCTGAAAGATGTCTTATCTTTTTTTAGAACTTTCAGGACCGCGTACACTCTGTTGATGGTGTGTTTATTGGTTTACAGAGTCCTCATGACCGCATAATGATTTCAGATTTGATTAAAGTGAAGCTTTGGAGCTGACCTTAAATAAAGCAAACATTAAATTAGTTTTAAAACTAGCTGGATGCAGAACAACAGTGGAACAGTGAGTGATAAATAAGTTTCTGCATTGTAAATTGAAGAAAACAGGAGTAGGGGAGGAGTGTTTTTCTCTATCACAGCACAAAGAGCACCAGTTTGTCCGATATCATTACTCATATCTGTTCTGGCTGCATGTGCCTGCTGCTTGCTGCTTTTCGTTTTCTTTTTCTTTTTCTTTTTTTTAAAAGGTATGTAGATAATTAGAAGTTACAACTTATTGTGTTAAATCTCGTTAGTTTGTTCAGTGTTTGTGTCTGTCATATGATAGAGTGAAATGTTTCCTGTTATCTGTGTCTGGCTCCATGGTGCAGTGGTTTGCACAATTGCTAGAAAGTGAATTATTCCTTGTTTGAGCCCAGGAGGAGACATATGTCCCTTGGGGTTTGTGTAAGGAAGACCATCTGATGTAAAAAAAAAAAAATCTGCCAAATTAAGTATGCAGAGCTACCTGCCGTGGTGACCCTTTGTGAAGAAGGGAGGAGCTGTAAGAAGCTCTGCCGGTTCAAGACACAGTCTGCATATTTAAAGTATTATGTTACACATGCACTCACCGACCACTTCACTGGTGCACCTTTTCAACCGCTTGTTGACATGAAAGCCTAGTCACCCAGTCACATGACAGCAACTCAGTGCATTTAGGCATGTCGACATGATCGAGACGACAGCTGATTTAAGTGACTAGGTAAATGCTAGAAGGGCTGGTCTGAGTATTTCAGAAACTGTTGATCTACTAGGATTTTCGTACACAACCATCTCTAGGGTTTATAGAAGATAGTGTGAAAAAGATCAAAAGAAAAGGCCTCATCAGGCCTCACTCCAATGGAGCATCTTTGAGAGCATTGGGAGATTGACATTGTAGCCTTGCAGCCGTCAAATCTGCAGCAACTGTGTGATGCTATCATGTCAACATGGACTAAAATCTCAGAGGAATGTTTCCAGCACCTCGTTGAATCAATGCCATCAAGAAAAAAAGGCTTTTCTGAAGGGGATCCCACCCAGTACGTGTACCTAATGAACTGACTGCTGAGCATATTTTAACATATTACTGGACTTACAGTTTACAACTTGCAATGCAAAACAAGCAATTTGTTTTAACCCTCACCAGCTCTGCTATCATATAACTGTGTAAGACTGCATAAGGAACAGACTAAATTTCTCTACCCTCCATTAAGATTGGATTAGTAGGAAGTATTCTGGCTTTTGAAAGAATACCCTCAAAAACACAGAATTATCAGCAAAGTTAAGATTGGAATAATTGGAATTTGATGGGAAAACCTGAGTTATTGAGATATTATTAGCAGCATTCAGAAAAGTTCCCAAAAGCACTAATATTAGCATTGTTATTAGCACAGACATATGCAGAAGATCCATTAAAATAAAATCTGAGATCTTTGAGAACAGGATCAATCATTCACACCATTTCCACAATCTGGAGGAGAGCAGAGCTGATCTATGCCATAAAAGGGGGAATATGACAATCTCGGAGTAAACCTCATCTTCAGGTTTGCCGTGTGAATCAAGACGCACAGCCTGTCACAGAGGATTTCTTTGACACAACGTCTGACAGCTTGTGTTGCGTAAAAGCACGGCTTGGAGCTCTAACAATAAAGGACTCACAAAAACAGACATGTCAGTCATTGTCCTGACTTCTGCTCCCCTCTGCACACCCACGTGTGCTCGCTGGTCACAAACCTGCACAAACCAGATGCACATTGGTAAAAAAAAAAAAAAAAAAAACAACACGCTTTAAAAAACAAGCACAGCCACGGACTTCAAATGGGTTTCCCGGTCTCGTACACCCACACAGATTATGCAGAGCACATAGACATATGCAAACACCGACACATGAAAACATGAAACCTCTACACACACACACATTCACAAAGTATGGCATCCTTAGCCTTGACACTTTTACTGTTGGAAACAAGAGCACTGAGAGCCATTTCATTTACATGCAAATTGACACCCACAAGTCCACACACACACACACGCGCACACTCTTGCCTGACGTGTATGTGTGTGCGTTTGTGTGCTCATGTGTGAGCCGTGTAGCTGCTCTGCTGGCACTCAGCAAAGGTGCTATTCTGCCCTGCTGCTTTACCCGCTCACTGAAACTAGACACAAAGAGATAGAAAGGCAGAAGGAGAGATAAAGGCTCTGATTTCATTTTCCATATTTGGTTTAGCAGCTTCTCAGTTGACAAAACAGGCATGGAGAGAAGCCCACCAGAGGGGCCCCCCTGCAGCCGTGCGTTTGTCATCTCATGTTGGCACTGCATAAGGACGGGTTCAGGCCTAGAAGTGTCCTCTGATCACATTTTCCCTCTTGTCACAAGGAGATAAAGGATCACTCGAGGTGATTGAGCATTTTACGATAATGAGCTGCGAGAGGCTGATCATCGCAGCAGGAAATGTGGCTGAAATACAGGAGAAAAGAATGGGATGGATACAAAAACAAAAACGCGACACCCTTAACCTGACAGAATTAACCAGCTCATGCACAGAGCGATGGATGGGTGTCAGGTGGGAGATAGCAGTGTAGCACCTCGCATAAAATCTGATATCTGTCACTCTCTGCTGGTTAGCATGAGACACTGCATCAAACCTTTCATGAAATCGTTTTATTTTAGTTCACGTGTGTTCTTCTTAAATTGAATTAGGAATAATTTTACTTCATAATTTTCATGACCTACTGTGGGGCAACTATAAAACTATGCTTTTCTCCCCGTCTTTGCAGGACAGCAAATATTAGTAATATTGTACAAGCTGAATTATGCTTGTACACTTCTTTTATGCAAGTTATGGTGACTAACAGCAATCAATTTGTGGGTGTAGGAGAATGTTTTTTGGAATTATCTTATAATTAGCATAAAATTATATGTGAGTGAATGGGGGGGAAAGATGAAGGGTGACTGTAGTGTTTGTTTGGTAGTTTTTGTCCTTTCATACCCTTTTTATATACATATGGTGCTGTGCAAAGGTCTTGAGCCATCCCTTATTTCTTTATAATTTGATTGGAAAATGCACAATAGATGTTTGTATAGTTCTAACAAGCTTCAATGTGAGAATTGACATTTATTCTTCAACACAGTCTCTCTTAGTTCTCTAATCTGACATTCAATGCTCTTCTTTAGATGTCGAGTGGGTTTTTTTCTGTTCTCTGTATTTATAAATAACGTTGAGGTGCGTGCTCTGGGGAGGCCGGTCCATGACTGATAGCGATCCACTGTGTGTTTTTCTATGCAGGGATTCTTTCACTGCATTGGCAGTGTGTTTGGGGTTATAGTCATACTGAAAAATAAAATTGTTGTCATATGATGGGTCTGCATGACAGATCAAAATCTGACCGCAATTCAAGTTTGATGAGATCCCAGATTCCACTAACTGAAATGCAGCTCCAAAACACTGCAGACAGCAGACACTGTGTTTATCCTGGCCTCTTCCATATTTATTGTTGAAGATTTGAACCCACAATTTCTAATTTAACTTCATTATTCTGTCTCTGATAAGGCTTCGGTGAACAGTCGATGATCAACTGAAGGGTGGGGATACATGGGTCCTGTGTCAGGTCTTTGCTGGATTTTTTTTTCTGCTTCTTAAGGACATCACTTTCAGATACTAATCATATTCTGCAGATAGTTTTTCATGCCTACCACACTGCACACCACACTGAAATATGCCAAGTTTTCAACTAATAGCTCTTCAGGAATCACCTCGTTGGTACAAAAATGCTACTTTATCTTATGTTATGTTTCATAGAATCAACAAAGAAACCCTAAAAATAACATTTCAAATGGTCAGGTACAATGACTGGACTAAAAATGATTTTTTTAAATTATTTTTTTTTAAGTCTTTCAAAAAATCTGGAGAACTATTGCTTGAGTCTGGTCAATTCGAAGAAAAATATAAAGAAATGATGGGTGGCTCAAGACTTTTGCACATTACTCTAAGCATGGGCCATCATACTACTAATACTGTAGTATGATGGCTGACAAATCTTGAATGCATGCCATCAGTTTGAACCCAAAATTTCTAATTTAATTTCCTTATTGTTCGATGGATTAAGCCAATTGTTACAGGCATTATTAGTGTGCTGTATTCTCTGATTATCTGCAGTTAAAACCTTTCTAACAATATAATCTGCTAACAAGTTGATCTAATTTTAGCATTCATCTTTGCGCGCTTTGTCTGATAACACAGCAAATAAAACCAATTACGCAAAAACAAATCGTACGTACAGCACAATCCATTCTTCCCTCAATTAAAACAAATTAACCAATCAGTCACTGTAGGCTGATTTCATTTGCTATTAGGAGTCATTCGGCGCAGGCTGCAGTATAGAGTGGCAGCTAATCAGCGGCACATTTGATTATCTGTTGAGAGAATTATACACTCCTCGGTGTGAGGCACAGGCCGGGTTACAAAGATTATTTCTGTTAAATAGCTCAATGGCTAGGCCAATAGCCTCAATCCGATTTAGCTCCTTTGGCACCAGTAAACTGCGCTCACAACAAAACTTACATGGATCTTAATATATACCAGTATGCATATACAGCAGAAAAACAGCTCAAGTGTTAAAATGGTTCTCTGGCATCTGAAGTTTTTTGTATGCTTTGCATTCGTTTACTTATCATAATTGTCTAAGATTTGGGTCAGTTGATGCAGATTAGTGTATAGGACACAAGCAGTAACTGAAACCTTCACTTCATTGGGAGTAATATTTATTGTCATCTTTGTTAGGTCTGAGAAAATAAGGGTTTGATTCTGGGACTTTTGTGATTTCTTATGGACTGACTGTCCAGTAATATCGGTTCAGTTAATATACTATATTTACATTGATAAAAACAATAAATCAAATAACAAAATCCTGTGTGCACTCCAGTTTTATCTTTGATACTGTTAAATGTCATAGATAAATATCACCAAGTACATTCAGGATCACTAAAAGAAAACCCAGCAAAACTCTGAAGATAATCACTTAACTCGTTCTGATATGCCACCGGCTTCATTTAGCAAAACTGTATCAGCTCCTTCATGCTACATCCTTTCTCACAGCAAATATCAGATATTTTTCCAGCGGTTCGCCTGATCCGTGATGACAGAAGGTGAGGAGCCAAGGAGACGGCGTCCTTTTCTCCATCTGCCCTCGAAGCCGTGCGTACAGTCCCTGAAGTCAGGTACTCTTCTGTGGAGGAGATCTGCTCCCCTGTGCAGAGGCAACACATCTGGGATTTAGAGAGATCACTGTAAACGTGCAGCTTCATCCCCAAAACATCTTGCAAACTTTTGATGTCAAGAAGCAAGAGTACGTCTTTCCCTGTTTACCTTTCATATATGTCATGAAAACACAAATAAAAGATTGTTTAAGTACTTACAGAGAGGAGCGTATTGATTCTTTTCCAGTCCTAAATCCAGGATGCTTCTCCTGGCCCGGGAGCTGCCGCAGGAAGAGACGGCCAGACGTATCAGCTCTCGTCCACATATCTTGATCCTCTCCTGTGCATGTGCCACACACACTGCAGCCACTAGCACCGCCACGAGAGACACCAAACACCTAGCAGCCGGCATTGTATGATGTGTTACTGCTCCTCAGTTGGTTGGCAAAGGCAGAAAATGAGTGACCTGAGGAATTTGAGGGGGTTTATATAGGGAGTGTATGTAGTGGCCACAGGTTGTTCAAAAGTTGCATTCAGCCTTGGTGAGGGAAAAGCATGTCCTGATCAAAAGCTCAGCATGAAAGTGATGTGGAATCTCAAGGCTGAAACTCTCAGTGAGATAAAAAATCTGCTCTGGCACTGATCTTGTTTTTCAGGGTGGAAGTAACAAGTCACTACTTCTGCAGTTACTGTTGTTAAGCTGCTTTTCTTTCTTTTCTTTTCTTTTTTTAATGAGTATTATTATTGTGTTATTATCATTATGAGTATTATTTTGGCTCGGGAGAAAGAGCAAGTCCTTTCCCAGTCTGAAGGTTGGTGGTTACTTACACATAGAAAGAAGTGCATCCATATATACATACGCTGACTTTTATATTTGAACCTCTGACCATGTTTTTTATGGGCATCCGCCACTGTCCACTTTCGGTGTATTTAAACAAAGACTCAGTGCTTATATTTGATTAGCTTTTCTGCTTTTAGTCAACTTTCCTGTTGTTTGTTTATATTGCATTGTGCAGAATCTAATCTGGGTTTGGTGCTGACTTGTGGTTAAAATATTTTCCTTGACTATGAGTCCCTTTAGCATCTTATCTTAACACATCATGAAGGATGGGATCTAATCGGAAGAGAGTGTGACCGGAAAAAGGAGATGTCAAGGATTATGACGCAACTGTTCACACACATGGTCACCCTGTGGCTATACTGTAGTTGCTTAATCATACCAGAGGTGACTGCTTCATATCTCCAGCACAGATGAACAATATGAAAGGTGACACTTTAACATCTAAAATGCACTTCTGGCTATGATTAGCATTTTAACCTCTAAGGATGATATCACTGGTAGGCAGTGGCCTGTTTGTTATTCTCAGCTGCTGTGCTCAGCGCAAAGCACCTTGATTATTTCTTCTTTTTTTTTTGCCTTCACAGATTCTTGCCCTTTATTTCTTGCTGAGGTTGATGCTGTGTGTTAACATTTTCAACCATTTAGCCCAGAACACACAGATGTCAGTCAGTTTGCAGATGTCAAATAAGCTGAGTATGTTTACCTCATCATGGCACTGCCTACTGCACCAAAGTGGAATCAAAG
>NW_005187405.1:1113847-1206510 GCF_000239375.1 Pundamilia nyererei
CATGAGGACCACTTTTGCCTTCACCCTCACATTTTTTCTAACTCCTAACTCAGCCCTTGGTATTTCTCAAGCTTCTCAGATTCCTTCTTGATGTTCATCCATTGCTTCCTCTTCTTGTCAACTACTATGTGTTAGCCTTCTAAATTTTCTGATTTCTCTCCTTCTGGCTGAGTCATGTGATACAGCCATACTCTTGAGGTGTAATTGATGCTGACGGCACAGTAAAACCAACAGTACCTATATCCTGTAATAGCTTCATTCCTCAGAAAGATAAGACAGGTGTCCACTAATAAATACGGACTTTGAGGTTCTTTTACATTAGCTAATTTTGCATAAGCGAGGTCTGCTGAAAGACAGTAATTTTTAATGACAAATAAATGGACTTTCTCATTTTTGTTTTTGAGTTTTAAATGGGGATACGTAGATACGTTTATTGTAATGAAGTAATTGTGATGTGACCTTCTTCTTTTACCTTAATCTTCAAAATTGAAACTTGCTCCAACTGTTGTTTCTTTCAGGCAATATCATAAAAATGTAACCATCCAGTCTGATAAAAATCGCCTAAAAATTTGTTGACTTTGTACACAAATGACGTTTTATAAGCTTTCTCCCCTGAAAGCTACACTTCCACCACTGTCACAAAATTCTATCATAACTGAGTCACGTGTTTCTCCCTTACTGTAAACTGAACCACAACACTTGCAAACTATCCTGTTTAACCTGCTCTTAATTTCCAGTATAAACTTTGGTATTATTATCATTTAATTCATTTTTTAAAAACATTTCAGAACATGAAATTGCTAACTTCAGCCACACATCATTCACAGAAACAGTGTCTGATTAAAAAAAATCTTAAATTAATGATATAACATGCAATCTTTAAATTTCCAAATGAAATCATGTCAGTTGCCATAGAAACCTTCCTTTTGTTCTTCAGCTCTGAGAGTAAAATTAATACACATTAACATGTTTTGCCATCACTCATCAAAAATACAGCCACTATACCTCTAGCTAGCAGACAGGTTGAGATCCAAATTGCACAGGAACAATTTGTGCATTAAATCTGTTGAGCTGTTTTGAAACGTTGAATTTGTAATTACCTGCCACTTATTAAAAGTTATTCCTTTTATGCTCACTCCTCTTCTGTACCACAAACACAACTTTATTGACAGGGATGGGACGGAAAAAAGGACGTGTGCAGACGGGATCATGTGGTGAACCCGTGTGTGGCATCAGAATCATCCAGAAAGACTGCAGAGCATGAAAACTGAACTGTTTGACAGTGTTTTATATTAAACTTCCTATCAGATATAATTACTCAATAACTGAAGGTGCCACCGTTCCGGACCACTTTAACCCCAGATCAGAGGGTAAATTAGACACATCTGACACTACATTTGATCGTTCGCTCGTTAATTA
The DNA here is from genome assembly GCF_000239375.1 of Pundamilia nyererei. Lineage (NCBI taxonomy): Eukaryota > Metazoa > Chordata > Actinopteri > Cichliformes > Cichlidae > Pundamilia > Pundamilia nyererei. The sequence continues at coordinate 1,115,267 of NW_005187405.1, forward strand.
GTGCACTTGCACAGAACTTAATGACAAGGAAACATCAGTCACTAATGAGTCATTGTCTCTGATTATTATTCAAATGGATGAAGTCACAGTCTGCTGTAAAATGGATGTTCAGGATGTCTTTCATGAGCAGAGGCTCAACACAATATTCCTGCAGTTGGAAATGGAGTGTAACTCCCACAGCATCTGTCGTGACTGACCAGAGAACTTGTCTCTAATCCCCTCTATCTGTCCCTCTTATTTAAAACCAGTGTCGAGCAGATGAGCCAAGAAAACTGTGGTGTCTGTATCCACGAAGAGTTTTTGTATGTTTGTATAATATGTTATAATGCTGGTCTTCTGGTGCCCAAGGCAAGACTTGGGTTTATGATCTAATCATAGCATCACAGTGTGACGACAAGGCTTAGACCATGATTGATCCTGACATCTCCTGGTCAAGAACGGAAAGCTCAATTCTCTCTCGCCGCAGGGATCGCGACAAATTCTGAGCTGTTGGATGACAGATATAGGCATCACTGCCCATGTGTTAGTAGGAGTGAAAAATCACTACGCTGGAGGCCTCTATTGTACGTCTATTAAATATAGCTTGTAAGTATTTAAATACGTCCTGTCTGCGCACACCTGATCAGATTCCTTCTGTCACCAAAATAGCACAGTACTTGATTGACTTTTCCACTTGTCTGACTAGGTAGGAAACAGACGCACAAATCCTACTAATCCTTGACAACCAAATTACACTGAGGCTCCTGATCGGTATACTGACACCCGCTGCTATATCTCTCACCCCACTTGGGTGTCTTCAAGACCACACTGAGTGACTGGACAAAAAACAGAGGGAGTGCTTTTTCGATAGGTATGCCACTTCGATGAAACATAAATTGTGTCAAATGTGAGAACTTTCCATTGATGGTGTTATAGTTGTTCTGAGATGCACACATAAATAAAATGTTTTTATTGCAGTCAAGTAAATGGTGACTTAAAGCCGCCATGATGTGTGGCGGTACATGCTGGTAATGGCCAAAAGTTGCACTAGTTAGAGCTTGAAGGTACAATTTCTTTTTTGCTGAGCATCAAAGTAAAATGTAAGAGACTATGTAGTCACTCAAAACTGTTCATTAATAGCACTTTCAATGACAGTAGTCTTTTCAAAAGGATATAAGGGAAGTTTTGCTTCATTCATAATGTCACTGTTTGACCTCCTTGTGTCAAACATCTATTTCTGTTGAGTGAGCATTAGTTGTAGACGTGTGCTATTTGTGGAAACACATAACAAGTTGTCTAGTCTCAGCATCTTGTCCATTTGACAGAGGAATTGTCGCTATAGTGTGAAAACAGTACCTACTGCAAAGCTGAGGCTTAATGCTTGTCTCAGCTTTCTGCTTTCCCCCATCAGATCGCTTTTATTCAATCACATAGGCTGAGACTTAGAGGCAGATGGAGTCTTTTACTTTTGTATACCCAAGGGTGATAAGGCCATTTAGGGTTACTGAGGTCACAACTAGGCAACTTTTCTTATTCTTCAATCTCGGGGGTAAATTGCCTGCCACTGGGCCGATAGTGTATCTCCTCATCCGAGTCCTCCGGCCGGGGTTCGAAGCAGCTGTCAAACTTACGCCTGAGACGTTTCTTGAGCTGGAAGGTGCGCACCGTGTTGGAAAAGTTGTATTCCTGCTCCTTCAGTTTGGCATAGTAGTCGGAGAACTTGTTGAACAAAATGGAGATGGGCATGCCGTTAAGGATGATGCCAAAGGAGATACAGCCGAATGCCACACAGCGGCCGAGGTAGGAGATGGGGACAACATCTCCATAGCCCACAGTAGAGATGCTGACCTATAGGAAAAAAGGAATAGCGTCAGCTTCCATAAAATTACTCAAAGCCAGTGCTCTCTCGTGTAGATTTAAGTAGGGATCAAGAGAAGAGCAGAAGAAGTTTTCAGTTTAATCCTCACAGTACCTGCCTTTCACCTGGCCTCATGCACTTCGTATCCATTACTTTCTGTGAATCGAGTAATTAAAATGCTTTTTTTATATTTCTTGAATGCAATCACTCTGTCTGGCTACAAATGAGACGCATTACGCAGCATTAGAGGGAATTAGACACATATAAATTCACAGCTGCCACCAGATAAATGAAAACCATGTCCTCAGATGATACTGAAAGACACACAGAGTACCAGGATGGTGACACAGTGTGACCCATGTGAACCTTCCTAGAAATGGTGTGATATTCATACCTCTAAATATTGATCATTTATATATGAAGCTTGAAAGTAAATTTGCATAAGTTACTGTTTAACCATATGACAGCTTGGCGGCCATCAGTAGCCACTCTCCACATCTGTATAGGCTAGATAATTTATATCAAGTTTATGTGACCCTGGAGTTACTCCAAATCTTTCTCTTCGTTTCACATATAGTACCAATTATGGAAGATACTTTGGGGTAAGAATTACACAAAGGCAAATCCTACATTTATTATAGTTAGTAGGTTTTTCTGCAAGAGAGACGATTTCAGAATATTATTTAGCCAACCATTAATTCACTAAAGAAGACTGTGTTTGAGCTCTTGAATATAATCAGTGTTTACTGCATTTTAAAGGCATAAAAATAGCACGGAACATGATCTGTACTGTGAATCTGCCTTGGTCTGACTAAGCAGGCAGCACAAATCCAGATAGACCTAATCCCTGACACCCGAAATGCACTGCACTGCTTGATCATACTGACACACCCCAACTGAGCTTCCCTTCAGCGCTGTCAAGAGAAAGAGCTTACCAAAGCTTCATAACTGAGTTAATTGATCCGGAAGAAGCTGAGTGGCAGCCGGTGAGAGCTGGCTACACGCTCTAAATGCTGTAAAACATTAATTGCCCCATTCATAATGAAAAGATGTGGAGCAACTGTGGTGTTATAAGTAGGGTTACATCATCAGTGTGGCTGGACCTAAAAATTGGACTTGAAAATATTTTCAAAAATTATTTACAATATCATCACAGCTGCCATTAAAAAGAAGAAATAATTCCCAGAGTGTTAAAACTTTTATAGAAATCACTAAAAGCCACAAAAAAACCCCAAATCTGATGTTTTAGTTATACTGCATTTGTAACAAGCATCCCAAACATATTAGAGCCATAGAACTTTACTGGACGTAGAGCTTGTCCCGTACTCACCGCAGCCCACCACCAGGCATCTGGTATGCTGCTGAACGGTGTCCCGGGCTGATCCACCTCCACAGAATGCATCAGAGCAGAGAAGGTGAAGATGCCCATGGTGATGAACAGAAACAGACAGCACACCTGCAGCACGACAGAACAGAGCACGTCAATGACAGCGCTTGTTTATATAAAACTATGTCATAAAGCAGATACTATTTTAGGGGCTTGCATCCAGTAATATGACAGTTTGAGATGTTACTATAAAGCCTTCCTGACATTTCTGCACTCGGCTGTGTAAGCTTTGTTCAATTAATGGGTTTTAAACACATCATATGCAATGAAACCATTCTGTCTTTTGTTAATTAAATGAATAAATGTGATATTATGTTACATTAGTGAAGTTTAGAGCTGCTGGTAGGTGGATTTTGTTCTTTATCATAAGCTAATCATCTAGTGTCACTCTCTTCAAGAAATAAAATATGCAAATTTAAATCGATTGTGATATCCTATTGTAAAACTATCATAACCTTCTTCTCTTCTTATCTTATCTTATCTTCTCTACTTCTCTTCTCCTAGTGGTGACTTTCACATAAAACTACCTCCTGTTCCTCTTATGTCTCTTTGCCTTGCAGGTTGCCATGTTATTCAAAGGCCTTCAAATGTTACCAGCATTTGTGTTTATTGATTATTCCCTTCATACCTGCTCAGAGCACTGGCGGATGGTGAAGCCGAAAGCCCTCATGCCGGTGGAGTGACGGGCAAGCTTCAAGATACGGAAGATGCGCATGAGCTTGACCACTTTGAGCACCTTGCTGACTTTGCTGACTCTTGACATGGCCTTCAAATCCTCCTGAGCACTGATGTCTTCAGTGTCTAATACAAAAGTCTCAAAAATGATCTGGAGGAAGTAGGGCATGACGGCTACCAAATCGACAAAGTTGAGGGCGCTCTTCACAAAATGCTTGATGTTTGATGTGGTGAGTAGTCGCAGAAAGTACTCCAACGTGAAGAAAAGGATAGAACTAACCTCCACCCACTCCATGTAGGTTTTGCCTGCAGGTTTGTACTGCCTAAGTTCTTTGACTGTATTCAGAGTCATGGCAACGATAGAGATAAGCACAAAGAGACTGGAAAACACTGCAAAGGCTTTGGCTGACAGTGAGGAGTAAGGATTCTCCATCAAGTCCCAAAGTGCTTTACGAAAGTTTCCAAGAAACATGGTCTTGTAGCCCTCGTCATCATGGTGAGGTTTAATCTCATCTTTGAGCTCCTGGTTAACCTTCAGGTGTTCTCTGATGTCGTCCAATTTCTCCTCAAACAGAATGCGGCAGCACCTGAGAAAGACAGACAAATGCTTTACCATAGCTACATTTTAAATATCCACAGACAAAGCCACAATAGATACACTGCATATCAAATATCTACAGCACACCTTGGAGTATCCTTCAGTTTGAGCCCCCAGAATGAGATCTCTTCCTCAAAGTTGACAGGACACAAGCCATCCATCACCCACAGAACATTACTGCAGTAAAAGTGAAATATGTAATGGAAAAACATGGGGTCCCTGTCAAAGAAGAACTCGTTGTTCTGAAAATTATAATCGTCACAGAGCGTCAGACGCTTAACTGGATCATTGCACAGAGCAAGGACTCCGATCCTGGTCTTTGGGTATCGGAGGACCAAGTGTTTAGGGATGTGAAACACCTTTCCGCCCACATTTAGGTTGACAATGTTTGATTGCCAGGGGTTTGGTGCATCCTTCTTCTCATCTTTTTTCACCTCTTTTCTGGCACCAGGAGTGTCAAGGTTGTCCATTGATGTCCACGGTTTTACTGAGCTGTCCTGTGAAAAGGGGAATTCACTCTCCTCTTCTTCGATGCTTTGCGTGAAACTCAAGTCGCGTTTTACGGATGCAAAAAGACTGGAGCGACGTTTTTTTAGAATTTTCCACTTCTCCATTGCGACAGCTGCTCAGAAGACCAATCACTGGAAAATGTTTTATGCCAAGTTTGAATCAAATCACAGGAGAAAAATGATAATATGTTTTTTCTTTAAATCTACAATATCAAGCAAAAATATCACCATGGTAAAAAAGAAAAAAAAATCCTCCAGGTTGAAATAAAGACAAAGAAAGAGCTGTGGTACTTTTGAGTCACTGTGCAAGAAGATCAACTGCATGAGTTAGGGCTTCAGCCTCTTCACTGATTCTCTAATCCTATTGCTGTTCTTTCTGTCCCAGCGCAAGTTAAAAATACTGTTCACAAGGATTAGTGTTGTGATTTAAGGCTTTGACTTCTGAGAGAGGAAGAAAAGCAGAGAGGGTGGTGTCACGACAGTATGGCATGGCTAACAAGGCTACAGAGAGCTTTTACACAGGATATTCAGGTAGATTACGCAAATTATCAGCTATGGCCTTTTTGACCTATTGCTGAACTAGTTAAACAAGCCTGATTTTAGAATTAAAGTCAAAATACATTAAAATTAATAATGACTGATAAAAATTGTCTTTGTTTTCTGTATATTCTGCACAGACCCTTATCACTGTTTATCACTGATATGTTTCTCTTTACAATAACTCACTGGTATAATTGACAAAGTATTCATTTCAATATTAAGTCAAGCCAACTAAAAACAAAATATTGATTATATAACAGTGAATTTATTTAATAATGTACTGAATCAGTAACCTTTTTGATACTGACTTTGGATAAATAGGCTGTGTTTTTTGACTGATATCACAAGCATTTGTAGTCACTCCAATAATTCAGTATTTGAATTGTCTGTATGTACGCACAAAAAAAGAGATACAGTTACACAGAGACAAATTCCTTTCTCTGTTTCTGCACATTAAAATAGTTTTGGAAACTGTGAATAATGGTTTGGCCCAGGTTTCCACCATGGGTGCTTTGAATGGTATTTCCCAATCTACCGGAAAAGAAGGTAACTACGAATGTATAATAGTTTTTATTAAAGTTCGTTATTGTTGTTATTATTCGTAAGTTTAGATTCTGTTACTTGTAATTTGATTAAAAAATAATTTTAAATTTTAAATTTTAATAAACTAAAAGATTACAGTTGCCATATATGCCATCCGAGCACCACGTGACTTCCTTTCCGGTCTAACCTGACAACATGGACGCCAGCCGCGTGCAGCCCATCAAGCTTGCAAGAGTAAGAAAATCTATAAAACGCTGAAAATTATCGTATCAAAGCGATTAAATGCCCACAACAATAAGTATTGTTTCAAATGGGCTCAAAATTTTTAGGCTAAATCCACTTTTTGTGTCGTAGTTATTAGCAAACGTCTCTTCGGCTCTCGTGCTTCTATCATGGAGGCCTGTCAATGCTACAGTCTCTGCTAGCTGCCGCAGTACCTATGCTCACTTTTCTTTATTCTCTGTGTTCGTTAAAAAATTATATATATGTATTATATTGAATTTAGAGATTTGATGTTCATGTTGCTCGTGTTTTCATTTTCAGGTCACCAAGGTTCTCGGGAGAACCGGTTCCCAGGGACAATGTACACAGGTATGCTAGTTTGGCTAACACCTCAAATTTATCCGGCACAAACCAGTATCTGCGATTAATATTTACTTTTTATATGTGTAAGCTTACTTTGAGTTATTGCCAAGGATATACACAATCTAGGGCTGTAAATTCATGTGAAATTAAAAACTAGATTTCTAAACAAAGGAAAAAATAACAAACGATATTTTGTACCTCTTAAAAAGGGCTAGGATGAAAAATGCAAGTTTCGTGTTGTCTTAGATAATTTGTTTACACATTAAGTATGAGGTATTGAGACAGCTGTTTGAAGTTTGGACATTGATTTGGCTGTAAGTCAGGGGTTTTGTTTGTTTCTTTAAAAACAAAACAAAAAAACTTGATCTGAGCTTAACTTTTTGCTCCTGATAAATATCCTCCATAGTATTGTAACTAAAGTCACTAACGTTGAAACTGGGCAGATTCGCTCTACCAACTAACTGAAACTAAGCTGAATTATTATCAGAAGTTTAAGATGAAAAACTGATTAAGCTACAAAATATGACTCTGATTTCTTTTACCACAAAGGAGGCAGGTTATTTTGGGGGGACAAAGTTTTAACCTGGATTTTAACTACTAATGACATACTCGAGCAAGCCACTGATCCTAACTGGAAACCACGTTTAATAGAGAAACCAGATGTATCTTTAAAATGTATCAATGCTTTTTTTTTTTTTTCTTGCCATCACCAGTGTGTGAATGGCAAGCTACATTGTGGCTACAATGTAGCTTGCCTTAGGGCATAGGTATCAAACTCTGGCCCGCGGGCCAAGCCATACCAAATTATTATTAGAGCTGGTCTACTGGTATTATACAGCTAATATATATATTGTTTAGTATTAAGCTTTTCTTGTTCCATATTCAGTTTTTCAGCAAAACTTGTTTGAGTCCATAAGAAGAGATTCATTCTTAAATCTGGAGGAAGAATTTTTTTTTTTCCAATAAATATTAATGTTAGCCCGCGACCTTGTTCCAGTTTTGAATTTTGGCCCACTGTGTATTTGAGTTTGACACCCCTGCCTTAGGGGGACTAAGTCCTTAGGGACTAAGTAAAGCGCTATACAGATGCAGGCCATTTAACTCAGTTGTCATTTAGTGTGCTGTTTGGTGTACTGGTTACTTGGGCTAATGATGACAATTTATGTTACATTCATAGCTACACCCAACTTAAGCCCCTTTTTTCTTAGTACCTACTCAGATTGACTCAGTGGTTTTCGGGGTTTTCCATTAGGTCATGCTACCTGCTAACGGGGTTACAAAGCGATCTGAGCAGGTAGGTCCTAAAATGTTGCATCACCAGACTGCATGCCACCGATTCGCTGGTCAGTGTCGGGATGAGAGCGTTACCAAGTCAATCTGTGTAGGTACTAATGGGAAAAGGGTCTATAGTTAAGTTAACATACATGTGTTTATACTTCCATTCTTCAAACTGCTGTAACACTGTGCTGCCCACTAACTGAGTACTTTATTACTAAAATGTGTGTTCACTTGATTGTTGGGTGTTCACTTGATCGCTTTTACAGCATTGCAGAGTGAGATCCTCAGATACTGTTTTCTGAGAGTGAAACAGCAGGGAACGGAGTCGGGGTCCCAAAGATTAAGCAGATTATAAAAAATAACGTTTGAAAAAAATGCCATCTGAATAAATTTTTAGATATTGTGCTATATCACCCCACAGTTACTCCTTGTTGAAATTGATTATCATGACCATTGGTTTATTTTCCATGTTAAGTGGATAATTTAAACAGCTGAAAAATTTCCAAATAAATATATATTTTGAATTACAACTGCTTTGCTCCCTTGCCACAGAAAGGAATGCATAACAAAAACAAAATGAGGAAAAATCCATATAGGCTGTCTGTAAACATTTGAACAAAACCCTCTTTAAGTGGTACATCATTAATTTAAACAGAAAAATGTGTCTGCTGTAGAGTCATTTTAATGTTTACGTTTTGGGCACTCCCGTTTCCCACCAGGTCCGTGTCGAGTTCATGGACGACAGCAACCGCTCAATTATCAGGAACGTGAAGGGCCCAGTCAGAGAGGGAGATGTGCTGACACTCCTGGAGTCTGAAAGAGAAGCCAGGAGGCTGCGATAGGTGAGACGAAATAACCTCAGGTGATCGGTGTTTTGAGTCATTAAACTGTCAGCATTGGTGAAGCCCACAGTGAGAGTGCTGATGGATAATATGCAATTGACCTTAGATACTTTGATGATGCTGAACGTTACTGTTATTAAAAACGTAGTGAACCAAGAACAGTTTATGATAATAAAACACTGCGGGGGAGGTGATGACAATGTTTGCCGTTGTATTATAGTTAACAAGAAGTAAAAAATATTCCCATAGTACTAACATGCACTATGGGAATATTTATATTCCTTATATAACCTTATAAGGTTAGAAAAAACATTAAAAATGGCTTGCAGCAAATCATATTGCGGTTCGATCTGTTTTTGGCTTTGAAATGTCCATAACGAGTCTTAAACTCAACCTAATGTTCTAAGTTCTCAATTCAAATATCTGCAGTATTAGATCATAATTGCATCTCGGCCACTGGTCAGAAGCTCTTATCTAGTTAAAGTGTAACAGAGCTGCACAAAGGTTGCCTGTTTTCAGTGTGTAGGGAATATGTCCCATGGTGGTCAGGGGTTGATGCTTGAATTCTTCCTTCAGTCCTCCCGATAGGCTGCTCATGTCTAATGCTGCTCAATTCAGAGCGTATCAGTGTTCCAAATTTGGGAATGTATAAGACTTAAACACAGGCTTAAACCTTTCTCACTTGCTCTGTCTTCACAGTGCCCGCTGAAGCTGCCAATCCAACACTGTGGAGCATCAACTACAGCAGGATGCAGTCTTTTTCAGTGGACTACCCGCCACTTGTTCAGATGTTTTGAAATAAATTTGAGTTGAAAATTATCCTTGAAGTCTTCTTTCTTTTATACTAAGTGATTTTTTTTTTTTAATTCAATAAACTGGAACATTAGCCTGCCATGATAAACTTGCATGAGACAAGTAATAGCTCATTATTGATGCATTAATAGTAGGTGAGGTGTGGCTGTCAAATTCTTCAGAATCAGAAAGGGTTTTATTGCCAGATGTTGAGCAGGTTTACAACATTAGGAAATTGCTGCGGTGCTTCAGTGCAAACATACTGTCATAAAAATATAAGAATAAGAATTAAAAGTGCTAAGTGGATAGATATATACATGATATATGAGTGCAGGTGGTGATCAGTGCCAAACATGGAATGATGCAGTGAACACAGCGTAGGGTCATGTGTTAGTGGTGGGAACAGTCATACGGTTATTGTTCATGAGTCCGACAGCAGAAGGGAAGAAACTGTTCTTATGGCGAGAGGTTCTGGTGCGAATGGACCGGAGCCTCCTGCCTGAGGGGAGCAGGTCAAACAGACTGTGTCCAGGGTGAGAAGGGTCAGCTGAGATCCGAGCTGCACGCCGCAGTGTCCTGGAGGTGTACAGGTCCTGCAAAGATGGGAGTCTGCAGCCAATCACCTTCTCAGCAGAGCGCACAACACGCTGCAGTTTGTTTGTCCCCTTGTACGCTGAATGTGAATTAAGGTAAATAATCCAATACTTCTATACATTTAGTTACTCTGAAGTGTCAACTTCTCAAGTCTATCATTCCATTACAGTTCAAAAGTATTAAAATAGACTAGTTTTAAACTACTCTTTCAGAGTAAATGGATGTTAGTTCTTTCAACTGTTTCCTTTAGAGGTCATTAAATGGAAAAATCTACCACCATCTCACCCTGTCCCTAACATCCGCGTCTGTGATACAAACTCCCTGCATGTCCTTTATCATGCCCATGAACATCAATTGTCAAGTATATCCACCTTCACTCCTGTGCACGTGTCCAAACCATCTCGCCTCTTGACCTCCAGCTCCTGTAAATAATTCTATAATTACTTTTTCCCAGACACAGATAAGTAGATTTATTTTTAAATAGCAAACATTACAAGGCTAATATAGCTGTTTTCTGTTGCACTGTTGTGTATGAAAATTAAGGAATTTCCACAAATTTAGCGGGCACGCCATTATTTCACCTTGTGCAGTTTACGTTCCGTCCAGCAGGGGGCAGTGTCTGAGTTTTAAAAGCTAACGGAATTGACCTCCATTTCAGGTACAACACAATCGACTGCATGTAAGAAGTAAGCAAGTGAAGACTATTTACAGGCCAAGCTCTCTCCTTTAAACTAACTTAAACATTCATGCCACCGTTCATTTCCAGCAGTGTTGTTTCTCCATCATAAACTAATAATAATGGGACAAGCTGAAAAACATCTGCACAACACAATTTGTATCATTACAAATCATTAGAATTTGTTTATTTTCCACCAAAAATCATATTTATCCACATTAGTTTTATTTTATATTTTTAACTGCAACTGCTCCCCACTTTGAGCACCACTCCAAAGCCGTGTAGCTTGTATAGCTAATGAACACAGTACAGACAGATTCAAATTGTTCAAAACATATGTGACCCGTCTTCTCAAATTATTTAAGATAAAAGCTGAGGATGTACTAGTTCACACAGCTATAGTAATGCTTTCCCCTCCAGATCTACTTGCTGTTCTGCAGCATTAGAAGTGAAATCTGGTCATGAATGCTAGTGATCCAGGTTTAGCGTGGCTATGTTTAAATGTTGAGGTCTAAAGAACTTTAAGGTCAGTTACCTCTGAACTAACGATGTGTAAATGTCAGGAAATACATCAGAGGAATACTGAGCAGTCTGTAAATTAATACTCTGCAAAGGTATCTGGCTAAATTCCAGCTTGGGGTTCCTGAAGGATCTCTGCGGTTGTTTAAACAGGAAAGGAGGTCAGTTTGAGTTATGTACACTGTAGGTTTAATGATCTCCTATTTTACCTTGGCCTGTTTTACAGACAGGTTGTGTGCAAAGCTGAGTTCGACTTAAACACTTGGGTGCCTTTTTCAGACATACAGTGCAGTGAAAAAGTATTTACCCCCTTCATGATTTCATAGTTTTATGCACATTCGTCACACTGACATGTTTGTGCCAACCGTAGCAGCAAGAACTGCAATCAAGCACTTCTTTTAACTGACAATGGGTCTTTCACATCCCATGTGGAGGAATTTTGGCCCACTATTCTTTCCAGAAATAATTAAATCAGACACACTGAAGAGTTTTTGAGCATGAACGATCTGTTTAAGGTCAGGCCAAAGCATCTTAATCTTTGATTTAAGTTCAGACTTTTACTAGGCCACACCGAAACCTTCATTTTGGTTTTTAGCCATTCAGAGGTGGACTTGCTGGTGTGTTTCTGATCATTGTTCTGTGGTAGCCTATAATCCAGGCATACTTGAGTTTCAGGGCATGAACAGATGGTCGGACATCCTCCTTCAGGATTTTCTAGTAGGGAACAGAATTCATGGTTCCATCAGTTATGGCAAATTGTCCAAGTGAAGCAGCAAAGCCCATCACATCCTCACCACCATGTTCGACTGCTGGTATGATGTGCTTCATGAAATGCTGTGTTACTTTTATGCAGATATAACAGAATTCAAACTTTCCAAAAAGTTCAGCTTTTGTGTTGTCAGTCGACAAATATTTTCCCAAAAGCCTCTGGGATCATCAAGATGTGAGACGAGCCTTTGTGGGGGGGGCGTTTGGTCAGCAGTGGTTTTATCCTTGAACTCTCCTATGGGTGCCACTTTTGCCCAGTCTCTCTTTCTTATTGTTGAATCATAAACTCTGACCTTAACTGTGGCAAATAGCCCTGCATGTCTTCAGATTACATTCTGGGTTCTTTTCTGACATCCTGGATGAGTTATCAATATGCTCTTGGAGTAATTTCAGCTTCCTCCAGTTGTGAATAATAGGTCTGACTGTGCTTCAGTGATGTCCTAACACCTTAGAAATTACTTTGTAACCCGTTTCCATTCTGAGAGATGTCAGCAACTTTATTTCTCAGCTGTTTCTTTAGATCGAGGCACAATGTGTTGCTTTTTTGAGATCTTTTAGTGCTTCACTTCGTCAGATACCTTCTCTTTAAGTAGTTTCTAGATTAAGCAGGTTTGTCAGTAATCAGGCTTGAGTGTGGCTAGTGAAACTGAACGAAGGTTTGAGTTCTAAAACGATTGAGACAATATCTGTGACTTCTACAAGAAAGGATCAGCGTGTAGTATATGCGGAACCAGAGAGGAAATTTGACACCAAGCCACAAATTAATACCTGGAATCTATTCAGCTGCCAGGATAAAGGGAGAGCGTGCTGGCACTTGACGGCTTTTCCAGGAGAACCTGAAGGAGACAAAATAACACGGTGAGAGAGGTGAGGGACAGAGGAGAGAAGAGACAAACGGCTTTGTCTCTTTTCAACCTTCAGACATGAATCCTGATAAACCCCATTTATCCTAAAGTGGTTATTTACCCAAATGAGCTTTACCTGCAAATCAGAAAACACACTCCAGCTTGTAGCTGACTGTTACTCACAAACGCTTCAAAATCAGCGTTCTCTGGAACAACAGACGTAGTCCATAAGGAAGAGGAGAGAGTCCTACTCTGTTTATGTTTTCAGTCTTCGGCAGCTCCGTGCACAAAAACAACTTGCTGTCACCTTGGCCCCTACGTCACTGTCATTCTGCCCCTCTCCAACCCTCTGCGTCAACAACCCTTCAAGAACTTCAGTTGGCATGTGTTTACCACCTCTTCCTTATCGCTCCCGTATCTCCCACCGGTCCTTGTTTCCACTCTTTTTTTGAAGCAGAAATACAGCAGGTTAGAAGAAAATCCATCCCAAGGTCTCTACTTGTTTGCCTGCATGCCACCAAGGTCTAACCCAGCCAGGAGAAAACATCAGCAGTCTGAGACAACAAGTCTGTTTGTCTCAGATCTTTAACACGGTTCCAGAGAAACCAGGAAGAAATCAAGGACATTGTGACTTGTAGAAGTGCAGCTACTGTAGCGCTGTTGGTGTGCTTTGGAGTTGGTGGCGAGGACGACAGAGCTGAAAGGTGTGTGTGTGTGGATCTGCACACGACCTAAACCAAAACTCCCAATGAATAATAATGTTGCTAAATGTATCAGTAAGTATAAAAAGGATTTAACAGTGCATCTTCTACAACACGAAAGTACTGTGTTTCCTATTCTGCTTGATCAAAATACAACTTTAGTATCATCAAAAAGTATCAAACTAAAGGTAAAAATGTTTATAGTCATATAGTTCATTATTAAATTGTTTGTACTTAGTTATATAGCCATCAATAAAGCAAATGCTATTGTGGCTTCTTTTAAAGCATCATATACTTTCCTCTGTACCAGTATGTTCTTTAAGGTCTCAAGAAATACATTGAGAATAGTATAGTATGTATAAAGGTATTATTTGAATGCCTTCATGATAACGTTCTTACAAATATTAGAAGGGGACTCGCTGAAAATAAGGGAACCTGGCTAAAGGCTTTGGGCTTTGTTTCTCATGCAGGGTAACAGGAAGGCCAAAGGGGGGGGGGTGATGGAACCTACAAGGGGAGACAGGCCACCGATGTACACACTCTGAACCCAACCACGACCTGGGTCAAGGCCATGAAATTTACAAATGGGGCCCATAGGACACATAGGCCCAGAAGACAATAACCCCAGAGGTAACTAGAAGTCATTCCCTGCCCCTCTCTTTCAGTCCCTCTGCTGGTATCTAGTTCTTTGGCACCCTCCCTGTTCCCCTCCATCCCTGCTGATTACTGAACTGTAGTACACTCTGCATTTGAAACGGTTATCCTTATTTCCTGCCTTTAATTTGTGGAAAATGAGGTTGGTCCACTTAGCCAGATTTTCACATTCAGTGTCAACGAGAATCTTTATAAGAGGGAAATGCTAAAAAAAAAAAAAGATTAAAAACTTTTAAGCATGCACAGTGCATCTTTCACTCAGAACATGCTGATTCTGTTTATCAGTTTATCAGTTTGCAAAATCACACAGGTTTTCATTCACAACTGTGGACAAAAAAACAAACAGTACATCGTTCTGAAATAACACGTAAGACCTTGCCTGAACTATAACTCTGAATACAGACAGAAAGAAATGCACATATAACCATGTGACCATGAACAGCATGCCACAGAAAAAAGAAATATATAAGCACAAGAAGGCAGCTGGGTGATAAAATACAAAACACAGTTTGGACATGCTTGATTTGCTTTTATGTAAGCTAAAGTGCAAAGAGAGGGGGGACAGCTTCCTTGTGTGAAGGTCAGAAACAGAATACATTCACTCACTTGTTTATTTATTTTATAAAGCAGCCCCCACTCCCACACACACACACACACACACACAGTGTGCATGACTTATGCAAAATATCTCACAATTCGCCGCACAACAGCAGGTGCTCGCACAGACGGGAAAGTGGCGGGCTCACATACAGGGTCAGATTCTTGGCGTCTGATAAAAAGCCTGTTGTGGAGGGACGGTAATGAAAAAAACACTGTTTTGAAGCTCTGTAGCACAGGGTTTTAAGTAAACACTGTAACAACAAGGCTTTGTGTTCTGGCTCCATAACTGCTGGAAAAACTTCAGTACTGGCACGGTATCATGTATTATTCCAGACGTGAAAATGTCTGTGTGGGGTGATGTGATCTGGCTCGTCTTATGGCCCTGCTATACGACTTTGGGGGATTTAAAAGTACAGTCGGGTTCAGTAAGCACTCACTCTCCACATCGCTGTAATATTTCTTCATATGGATCACAGCTTGTAGGTAAAGAAATGAATCAATATGCTGCTCATCACTGCTTGTTATTGTAGCGTCATGTACAGTACATACCACAGTGGCCAGCGGGCTTAAACAAATGTTATCTGGGTTAGATGTGCTCTCTAAAATACAGAAAGAGACATATTATGACAGTTTGAATGCACGCACAATATGCAGTCGATGGCACATGCTAAAACTTTACAGAGGTCACTGAAGAGTTAAGTTCTAGTGGTGTTGCATTTAGGGTTTATATTACATTCCTGAAAGATTTTTGCATTTATTACATGGGTTTGTAGAGCCACAGAAAATCAAAATATGGCTGTAAATGCCCAAGCTGCTGACACACCCAGCACCCACGCTTTAATGGAAGTTGCCGTGCTAAAATCCAAGTTTAAAACAAAAATTTTACCAAATTTTACTCTCTCTGTCTATCTGAACTCAGGTGAAGGATCTTCCTTCTAGTATGTGTAGAAAAGATTATGTACCAACTTTCAGCCCAGGTGAAAAAACAAAATTATTTTTATTTACCACAATAAAGAAATAAAGAAAAAAACACACAAAATAACATACTGGCTAAAACTGTTGTTTATGCATTATTATTATTATTACTGCTTCTTTTAATTCCATTCCTGCACTGCTGAGAAGAATAGCTCTGATTTGCACCGTTACTTGTGAAAACACAGGGAAAAAAGCAAGGCCTGAACTGCTTTCTGGTGCCACAGTTCCAATTAGGATTCTGGATTTGGATTAACGCGGATCAAGGCAGTCACTCTGGGTTTTAATGGGGATTCAGCAGATGGTCAGAGGTCATGCACTCAATGTGGAATCTTATAAATCTTGAAGTGGTTCAAGTGGTGCATTTCCTGAGAAAGACACTGTCTTCTCACAGGAGGTGGGCGGTTTCACTGCAAACAAATTTAGCGTATTGTCATTTTCGCAGCAGGAATAAGAGACATAAGAGCACGATTCCTGCAGAAATGTCAGTGCTAAAGAGTGCACATCTGCTCGGACACACTCACGGGTCAGAGCCTCCACTATTTAGCAATAACACTCTGTAACACAAGCCTACTTTCCTTCTCTTTCTTCTGCAAACCACCAGCTGCTTAACGCTGGGGAGGTTGTCTGCCAGTACCCTCAGCTATCCCACAAAAAGCCTCATTCACAGTCAGATCCCACTTCAGTTCAAGTGTCTCTTCCACCTCCACTCCTGTTGATTAGAATTAATTGAGAAGTGAATTAGTATCATTGTGATTAGCGACCTACACCCTGTGACCCAAAGTGCTTCTTACGCCGTGGTGAACTCAGTGTGCGTGCGTGAATGTTTCATAAGAGGCCGATTAGTTCATGGGAATCAGGCTCAGTAACTGGGGTACACACCAAGGGGCTCATTTTGGGGACAAACAAGGAACAAAGCTGCATCCTCTGAAACCCCAAGGAGACTAAACAGCCACAGAGATTTGCGGTTTAAGTCCATAAAATGTAAAAGACGGGTTCTGGAGAGATCATTCAAAGCCCGCAGCCTCATTTCTGCACAATCCCAAGCCAATATAGATATGTGTTTCTATTTATTTCCAGCTGCAGCATTTAGTTAGGAATTCACGTAAACTCTTTTTGTTCTCCCGTGGCTTATATTTTCAGAGCATCTTGTATATTCCTTGGTATGTACACACTGTTAAAGGAATATATAGAAATGAACTGATTAGGTTTTTGATCTCACTCCACATAAAATCTGTGCTTTAATAAATGAGCGAGTTACAGCCTCAGAGACTGTTACCTGACCTCAAACATGGGGCAGATCTTCCTTATTTAAACACTTTTGTTCTGATTAAAAAAGATACACCATGATCCCTGTAAATGTTTAGAGTTGCTGTGAGGAGAATATTTTTTGGTTGTCTATTTGTGCAGAGCTAGGCGGGCGTTAGATTTACATTTTTGGAAGTACACTAGTTATTTTCAATATTGAGAATTTTGTCTTCTTTTTTTTAAAGAAAGAAAATAAGTGGCAGTCATTCCTAAGTAAAGGTTAATTATGAAGTACCACAGGGTTCAACGCTAGGACGAATTCTATTTACATATATATGCTTAACTTAGGCAGTATCATTCCAAGACGTGGCATACCAGGGCTTTCTTCCAGAAAAGAAAGTTCTTCCTTCCCACTGTCACCAAGTGCTCGCTCATAGTGGGTCGTCTTATTGTTGTGGTTTCTGTATTATTGTAGCGTCTTTACCTTACAATATAAATACCTTGAGGTGACTATTGTTGTGATTTGGTGCTATATAAATTGAATTGAATTGAATTGAATTGAATTGAATTGAATTGAATTGAATTGAATTGAATTGAATTGAATTGAATTGCTGGGACCAGTTAGCGTTGCACAGATGTGGAAAAGCAGCTTTTGGGCTGTTCTCTCAATGGCTTCTCTGGTTGCTTTCATTAGTAACCATCCCAGCAGTTCATCTTGGTGCTGTGCTTTTATAGCTGTTGTGTAACTCTGGATTTTGTGGCCAGAAGGGAGGAAAAAAACACATCACGCTGCAGAATTGACTCCAATTCTTGGTGCAATCTGTCACCCAACTGTCCTGATATTACATTTCCCTGCATAGTCTTACAGAATTTAGCCTGAGGACGACTCTATTACTATTCAAAGTCTTAAATAGATAGCATTAGTTTGCTCAGTGTATTTGGTTTAACCCCAAAAGTGTGTAAAACACTGTGGATCTCCGGCACCATCAAAAGAAAAAAAATAGTATGATGGGAAGACAGCTGCTGTTCTCAGCCACAGTCTATACATATCTAAATTTTCCAAAATGGAAAATGTGTGGGCTACATTCTGTACTTTTCTGCTTCCTGCATCTGGGTTACTCATTTAGTCCATAAGCAATAAAAAAATAAAAATAAAAACACTGAGGGAAAAGCATCCAGCATCTGTCTGCATGTGTTCCTTATATGTCCAATCGGAGAAGTTAAAATATCCAAAGCTGTCAGTCGAGCAGAAGCACCATGTTCTTTTGTATCCTGCAGCATGTCTGTGCATGTGCGTCTGAGGTGAGGTGACTTGTAAAAGGTGTTTGTCTGTGTGCTCTGCAAGAACGAATAATTATATAGACACGCAGTAGACTGTGTGTTTTGTCAGCTGCACAAAAAGAGCAATAGTAATTATTCATTCTGTTACCTTACATAACTTGTTTTTTGTCCCAAATGTTTTGAACTCAAACAGAAAAATGGCTCCATGATTTTACTAAAGAACTGAGAAATCACAGTTCGGTTAAGCAGGTTGTTAAAGTTCACAAACAGGCATAAAATCTGGCATTTAGTGTGTGGACACTGAAGGATTCTCTTGGAACATGCAATATGTAAACAGGTCCATGTATTGAACTGTTTATTTCTATTATCCCCCTGTATCCGCTTCTTCTATGTACCCAATGAACCCAGCTGGAGGTGAAACAAGTCACACCTCGTGTTTCAGGACAGCTGGAGGCTTAAAAGAAACTGGCAGGTTTTGATTCGCTCGATGCTGCGTCGCATTCAGTATGCAGTGCTTAAGGCGAAAGCAGTAGAGCAGGCACTGAAGACCCACCACCGCCATCACCCCTCCTTGTAGACAGATGAGTACAAGTCAAAGTTGAGCAAGTAGGCAGGGTATGCTCTCGCTTCTGGCCACTGGGAGGCAGAAGTGCATTTTCTTTGGCATTTATTTGGAGGACAGGAGCTGGAAAACTGGTTCTAGCTAGTTCCCCTCTACATCTGGATGGTGCCTGAGTGTATCTCTGCTTAAATAAATGTCTTCAAAGATGGATATTTTTAAAATGTCCACTTTTTGCTGTAGTGTCAGACACACCGGTCTGATTTATAACTGTAAATTTGAATAAATGTTTAATTAGCTGTGGCTGCAATCCACTATGGATCTCTTATAGTTCATGTTCCATGACTATGAGGGCCACCTTTCATGTTACCGTTCCTTTAAATAAAAAAACTAATACACCAGGAGTAAAACTGTATTATTGTAGGGTCTTTGCCTTATAATATAAAGTGGCTTGAGGCAACTGTTGTTGTGATTTGGTGCTATATTCAATAGTTAAAATTGAGTTTAAGTAAAAGCTATATATATAATTCTGATGTCACCCCATTATTAAAAATAAATAAATAAATAAAACCAGCCTTTTATCGATGACCAGTCCTGTTGTACGCAGGCCTATTCGTCTAGAGTTGCATCCTTAATCCATCTTCACTGAGGCAATCACAGAGCAGTCATGAGCTCCATTCGCCGGCTGTGCAGTCGGCTCGAAAGGTCACTGCTTTCCTGCTCCTCATGAATATCTCATGATGTGTGTGATGGATGTGTTTGAGCCTGCCTTGTGTGATCATATATTTATAATCTCTTCAAACTGGGACATGAAAGAAGAAGCTTCAATTGTTTTCTTTCCTCCGGGTTTTTCTTCAGTTTTTCATTTTTATTTTTGTTTTATTCATTTAAATCTTTTTGGATGTGAATTTCCGGCAAAGACAAGTGGAAAAAACTGTGATGTAAATCACCCAAAAACCTCGTGAAACAGCCAGCCCATAAGAATCGGTTTACTGCCTCCAGCACCTGCTTTTTTTTTTTTCTTCTTTCATTCTTCCTATTTTCCATTCCCTCGTGCACAACCATGTCTGTGGGGGTGAAGGGGGGGCTGCACTAGGATTTACAGATGTTCTGTGTTTGGAATCTGGGTAAAAGGTCAGCATGCCGGCCAGAGATGGGAGCGGCCATTTTGGGAAATTGAATAAGCAGCTGTGGCAGTGAGGTGTGGATGCGGTGATGAGCAGGGACACACACTCGCTCGGAGGAAACGGGGGAGACTGATTCCCACACTGTTTAACATCCGTGGCATTAAACAAATTTTTAAAAAATGATAACAACAGTTTTTGTAATCAATGGGTTTAGTCTGTTCTGGGGTAAATATATAAACTGTCTGCTCCTCAGCTCTTCATGTTTGAGCTGATTTTATTCTTGTTTTTACTCGAATACTAAGCTCTGGGGTACTTGTACATACTTTGAGTAATTCCAGTAGCTACTTTGTGTCGTAAGTCCATTACATTTTGATAGATCGTGTACTTTTTACTTTACACTTTTTGGATCGCAGTTACCATTTGTCGTATACATTAAAACTCTACACATATGATCTTGTAAAATTTAATAACACTGGCACTGATTAAAGTTTCCAGCAGCATGTCAATAGATGTAAACATTAAAATGCAGCTTAATGTTAATAGTGTACCTGCAGCATGCTATAAATCACATAATTAAATGATATAAAACAGAAGAGACGGCTTTGCTGTGGGTAATGAGCACAGTTTGTGAAAATACTCGTCTGTACTTGAGTAAAGCATCTGACTACTTCTACCCCTGATGAAATCTAAAT
Source organism: Pundamilia nyererei (assembly GCF_000239375.1). Classification (NCBI taxonomy): domain Eukaryota; kingdom Metazoa; phylum Chordata; class Actinopteri; order Cichliformes; family Cichlidae; genus Pundamilia; species Pundamilia nyererei. Next base: position 1,136,089 of record NW_005187405.1, read on the forward strand.
ATCTGAAAGACAACATTTCTTCTAGACAGTCTGAAACGGTCCAGTGTGCTGCATGTCAAGGTCTCCTTCAACAGACACATTCAAACAGCTTGTTTTTTTCCACACATGACAGATGGAATATTTAGCAATCTTTACAGGTAAAAAGTAATCCTTACTGTAGCTCACATCCCTCCCAAGTTCTGTATTGTCCTGAAGGACTGCGTAAAGGCTGGTGGGTAATCAGCATGTACCATCATGACACACGTAAACCAGACAGTCATCAGGTTCATTACAGGAATTGTTGGATGAATCGAGTCTGTTTTTTGTTATGCAGTAATCCTGCTTGTCCCTGCTCTACAATCACTTGGCCTTTCATTAAACCGTAAAAAAAAGATAAATTCAGTAAATATACAGAAGATGTTTACGTTCAGTGATAATCCTGCTCTACTGTAACTGAGAGGATATGAATCATCCCTGCAGTGCGTCAGTTTGAGAAACAAAGGTAAATGTGTGTGGGTTGACCTCAGCGCTCCTATTACATGAAGGGCATAAAACTGAACAAGAAAAGCCTATTTTTAACCCGAGCACTGAGGGCTTTCAGTGGAAACCCCTACCCTGCTGAGGCTTTGGGGGGAAAATAATGAATGTTTGTTGCATTCCAGTCCATGAATGAGGGTGCTGAGTTTCCCCATCCCAGCACTGTCAGCAGTCTCTGAGTCACCTTTCACCTACTTAGTCTGGTCTGCAGACAGGAGAGGGTTAACCAGGACCTTCATTTGTGGTCTCCCCCCAGATCACGTAGGGTTGCCAATAGAGGTTGTTTAAAAAAAAAAAAATCCTAGAACCCGTAATATTGACATTCTCTGTGCCGTGTGAACTTTCCCCTAATTCTCACAGTGCTCAAGGCTTCTGAGCAGCAGCAGATCTTTACTATGGAGAACCTCAGGCCAAATAATACGAATGTTCCTCTTCCGATGACACACGTTCCTTGTATTATCCAAGGAGTTATGATAAAGAAAAATCCAGATAAAGACTAAATAGCTATTTCTCTGGACTGACTTTTTCCCAATAGGATGTCAGAGGAGAAATTCAATAGCTATTTAACTTTATCTTTACCCATTCTTGGTATTTTTAAAGCAATTTTTTTCATTTTAATTTCTTTGTCCCAAAGTCTCCAAGATGAATAATTGAAGATTATTTATATTTTTGGAAACTGGATGATTGTGAGGTTTTTTTTAGTGTTTAACACAAAAGATAATTTAAGATTTCAGTGGAAAAACGTGCGGTTTCACTGTTTTCTGACATTTAATAAAAAAATGTAAGTTGCTCAACAATAAATCCATTAATGAATAAAAATATTCAGCTAAAGACGCTCGTTTCAGATTAATGGGTTTCATTTCAGTGGTATGAATTTTAAATATTTCAAAGTTTACTGTGAAGGGAGATTAATTTATAATTCAGGTATGGATAGATTCTCTCCCACGTTTGTGGTCATCGTGCACCTTCTCTCGTATTTTTAATTTGAATCACAGCTGTAACATTTTGACTCTGACATTTTCACAGCTTGCTATCTGCTAAAATAAAAACAGCATGAGGCACATGAACTAAATAATACAAGCGAGTACAGAAGAACACAGAAAATTGAATGCTGGCTTGATTTTAAATGATGAATAAAATAAGTTCAGCTATTTCACTGTCAGCATGAACTAAGGACACAATGAAGAAGCTCAGTAAAGGTCTGTGCTTCATCTTTATCCAGCACGAACTTGCCAAACACAGAACCACATTGTTCATCAAAGAATATAACCTTTTATCTGGCTTCTGGTATCATTATCAACTGTTCATGTACTCATAATCATATTACAATCATAATGATCAGACTATACTACTATTACAAATCATAGAAGGGTACACAACTGTCCTGTCTCCCAGCGCACAGAGATGAACACCACTTTATCATTTCTGGCGTCAGCCTCTGACAGGAAGAGTTAACAGAGAGGTGGAGGAGGGACAGAAACCTGAGAGTGACTGCACGCCTCCTTCTCCTCAGCTGGCCAATAGCAGGCGGCTCACAGCTTTGACTTGACGGCTGAGAAACTATATAATAGCAGCACTGAGCTTGTTTATCCAGGAACCTGAACTATCAGATCCAATTCGAGAAGAGAAGGCAGGACACTGCACAATTCTGTGCACAGTTTACAGACGTATTTCAGAAGTTTAGTAAAACGGCAGAAATGAAGACAACACTGGCAACTCTGACTCTCTGCCTGGTGGTGCTCATGGCCACAAGTTTCCCAGTGGAGAGGAAAAGAGCCTCAAGCTCTGGTGGTGCTACCAAGGAGAAGCGTGTCCAGTATGCAGCATGGGATGATGTTAACGTCCTTGCCCACGGCCTCCTGCAACTGGGCCAGGGGCTGAAGGAGCATGTGGACAAAACTAAAATCCAGATGAGGGACCTGTCAAGCAAACTGAAAGTCTTCAATCGCAGTGTGAGCGAACTGGGGAAGGAAAGCCAGAGGCTACAAGCAGAGGGGGAGCTTTTGAAAGCTCGGGCCCAGGGACTGGAAGACAGAGAGGAGCAGGTGCTGAATGTCACAGCCGAGCTGAGGGATAAGGCAGAGGAGATGCAGCAGGAGAGAAGGACAATGAGTGAAAGACTCAGCCGCCTGGAGGAGAAGGTGGACGGCATGTTGCAGGGAAATGGAGGGATGTCTGACATGAATGCTGGTGCCAAGAACAGCAGTGATGCTCACAACATCCAGGTAAGATTATGTGTGTAGGTTAATGATGATCATTAGAACTATGTTGGATAAGTTGAATGAAAGTTAGTCTGGGAGGGAAATTATCTGAAATGAAGCTTTTCCACTGTGTGCAAACCATTTTTCTTAGAGTTAAGATACTTCCATGTAGGCCCCTCAAAGTACAAAGGGATTTTGCACTGGTTATCAAGTCAGTGGATTTACAGCATCCAAGGATTACAAGGTGTGTGTGTCTGTGTGTGGGGGGGGTGGGGGGTGTCTGAACACTCAGTGGTCCTAAATAAAATTAAACAGAGCGTAAGCAGCGGGTGGTGGTAAGCCGGAGTGGAAGGTTACTACTGCAGGCGCGGATAAACGTGCAGTACGTGCAGACAGAGCTGCCGGATAAAAAGGCTCTGCCAGCATCAGATGCAAGAATTTTCCGTTTTTCCACAGCTGTTGCACTTTGCAGCACAGACACTGAAGGGGCTCATGAAAGTTTTGCTTTCTTAGCAAAGCTTCGTTTACAAAGCATTGTGTGAGTCGGAGAGCTTTGTATGGTGAGCTGGAAAATCCCGAGCGGCGAATGGGTTACATAACTACACCTACACACTATTGGCTTGTCATTGTAGGATAAAATAACAAGTTTCAAGCAACAGTTTGAAACTTACGGGTACCCTATTTGCGGTGTTAACTGGAGGACCTCCTTTGAGCGATGGATTTATTTTACGCACAAACACGTCGTCGAATAAAAATGATATAATAATTAATATTGTTGCACCTGTGTCATATTTTTCTGTCAGCTCATGCTGGAGGCCCAGAACAGACGAATTGATGATCTGATGGAGCGCATCAGACTTCAGCAGGATAAGCTTGACAAACAGAACGTGCGCATCAGGACCCTGCAGAGTGAAGTAAGCAGGCGCCACATTTACGCACACTGCTTGCACAAAAAATTCTTTAAACATCTTTATCGTTATTATTATTATTTTTTTGTTTTTTTTGTTTTTTTTGTTTTTTTGTCTCATCACTGATTTGCAACCTTTTTCAGATCCAGCAGTCAAGACAGAAAGCCTCCCAGCGGAGCAGCAAATCCGAGAGCTCCGTGCAGGGTGGTGTCGCGGAGCAGCGCGACTCGCCGGCCGGTAAGTAAAGCCAAAAAGCGTCCAAAATCCCCCCTTGACACTGTCTTAAGTCGACTCTACAAAATCTGACGCCAAATGTGACAGACCATCTGTCTAGTAAGGCCACAAAGAAGCTTAAATCACTAGCAATTAAAATCAAGGAAACTAATTAATTCGGGACAAGCTTATCAGCTCAGCGTGACGCCAAAAATACCAACAGGTGCAATCCCTGAGAGCGACTGAAATATTAGTATTACTCGTTAAATACGATATAGCATTAACCCTCTCCAGTCAGACGTTGCAGATTTGCAACAGTTAAGAACTAACAAGCTGATTACCCCACATACATATTTTATGAGTTTACTCAGAAGTAGCACTGCAGGACTTGGTTGTGCATTAGCAACAAAAAACTTAATTTGAGCCTGAGAGGGTTAAAACAGTCACGTGTACAACATATTTAAAATATAAAGTATAGATTTGGGGTTTTTTGTTTGTTTGTTTGTTTGTTTGTTTAATTGTAAGCTGAGTCTATCGTACATTTGAGGAATTTAAACAAAATAGCAACAGGAAGTTGCTGGAATATCGCTGCAGGAGTTGTACGGGAAATTAGTAAGGTGTTTAGTCAGCACCTCTGATACTGTGGTTTACAGTAATTATGAAAGGCTCTCAGACTGCAGGCACGCCAAACAGCTGCTGTGACTGAACCAGCATGAATGACTGGTTTCATCCAGACTGGACTGGATGCTGAACAAATGGGGAAGCGATAAGAAACTCTGAGCTTTCTATCAGATTAGATATAGATCTCATTTTATTCCTTTTTAGTTTTAAATAACGCTGAAATCTGCACATATGGAATAATTGCAGTAATTATGAATGAATACAAATGGAAAATGATATATTCAAACTGAATTCTCGGGTTGTAATAGCCATGTGTGTGAACTAGGTGAAAGGTGAATGTGGCTGAGGTAACATTAGAGTTCGGTCATTGAAATCACAATTACACCATAAAGCTCTGACATCAGCAGGATTCAGGGATGGGGGAGAGAGGGGGGGGGAGTTATTCTGGAAAGGTTTCAACTGGGGGAAAGTTTGCTGGTCTCTGGGAGAATTCAGTCAGGGTCAGACAGCATGCCAGGATTACGCGCAGATCATTTCTGCGCTGTGGAGGAGGGAAAGGGCAACAAGGTTTTCTTGGACTCTTGTTCAGATTTCTCACCTTGGGTCTTAACTAAAATAAAAATAATAATAATAATAAAGGAAAACAAAGGGGAAAGGCAAGCTAAATTTATCTCTGAACTTTGTACAGATATCGTATGTTGTTTTGAAGACACTCACCTCCTCCCCATTTCCAAGATGTCCCACCTTTTTCTGTTAAACAAACATTTTTACATCCCTGAAGAATGAGCAACCTTTGCCCTACAACAATCAAACAGGCATTCCTCCTCCTGAGCCTCCTTTCCCTTTGGTCGTCCTCTCCTCCCCCATCCCTGTGCACCTCCCAGCCACCCCATCTCCTCCTTATTTCCAATTATAATGAATTAGAAATGTGCTAAAGTTCAGGAGAACCCTTGACCCCTGAGCAGACAGTCACCACAACAAGTTCATTTCTCTAAAGAAGAAAAGGTCACCTCACACAAACAGATTTTGCTACTGTGTGATCAGCTGATGAGCTTTCACTGAAACAACTAGAACAACTAAATTTAAATCTATATATATGCACAGTAAATTGTGACGAGGCTTTGGCAGGATATTAAACTGCACTACATCATGTCATCCTTACTAAAAAAGGATTATGCCAGGGGTGCAATTAGCCTCATCCCTTATTAAAGCACGTGCCAGCTCTGGAGACCCCTGCTCTGCATACAATAACAGCCCCCCTCATCCCTACACCACGCTGTGATCATTCCCCATGCATGCAGCAGCCATGCACATCTTCGTCACCAAGCGGCTGCTGTGCACGTGAGGGAGGTGTGACAAGCCAAGGGGGAGGAAGGGGGTCGGATGCACGAGCGAGAGGGCGGGGGGTTTGTAGAGGAATGTAAAGGATAGGAGTATGTAACTCTATAGGTTGCACAGCCCAGCACTTAAAGAGGGCAGGCTGCCTGGGAACTGGGAGAAAGGTCATGTTTACAACAGTCCTGCTGAAGCTAGGTCAAAGTTTTTGTTTTTTGTTTTTATCAGGAACACACTCATATCTCCAGACATAGTGATAAGCTTTTATTTTTCTTTCCCCTGGAGATATAGTCTTATTTGAAAACACTCTACTCGAAGTGTGCAGCAGCCCATTACTGAAAGATTCACTAACTGTGAATGACCTATTTCTGAAAGCTGGGTAGGATAACCAAAATAAAAACATTTGAGGGAGCTGGGGCGAAATCTGAACACAGCGGTTGGACTAAAAAGGCAGCATGTCTAAAGCACATCCAGGGAAAAAGGCATCCGGGATACAGTCCAAGTTTTAACTTTTTTTCCTTCTTTGTTCTTTTTCCAGAGACGGCATCGGACTGTCACGAGCTGTTCATGAGAGGAGAGACCACCAGTGGGGTGTACACCATCCAGCCAGCAAACTCAGAGCCCTTTGAAGTCTTCTGTGAGATGACAGCTGGTACGTGGAGCAAAACTCCTTTAGATTTTGAACCTGCTGTTTCATCAGATGGAATATGTTCTGATCATTCTTTCTCTGTTTTTCTATCCAGACGGCGGATGGACAGTGATTCAGAGGCGCCAAGATGGTTCAGTGGACTTTGACCAGCTGTGGGATGCCTACGAGAAAGGCTTCGGCAGCCTGAATGGTAAATGCTTTTGAATTTTATTTCACTGGCTGATTGGTACAGTGTTCAGACAGGTTATCTGCCTTTTAGTAACGTTGCATCAGTGGACAGAAATACCCTCCAAAAACATTTTAGCACTTAAACCTGAAATGGACCACATGCAAACAGAGCTCAAACTCCACTTCTTTCCTTCCTCTCCAGGAGAGTTCTGGCTAGGTTTAGAGAAGATTTACTCTATTGCCAAAGATGGCAGCTACATCCTCAACATCAAGCTCTCTGACTGGGTGGATGACCTTGCAACCGTCCGTCTCCCGTTCCAACTGGGCGGACAGGAAACCAAATATTCCCTCCAGATTCAGAAGGGTGGCACTTTCAGTGACCTCGAGAGCTCCCTGGCCACTGACACCGCCTCTGGTCTGCCTTTTTCCACCCATGACCAGGACAATGACCAGAAAAGTGACACCAACTGTGCCAAGCACCTCTCTGGTAGGATACAATGATGAACATCCTTCAGATATTAACTCGTGATGTGGCTCACATAGAGTCCAGTAAAAACGCACCAACTAACCTAATATCGTCCTGTTTTTTCTAGGTGGTTGGTGGTTCAGTAACTGTGGGCGCTCCAACTTGAATGGCAGATATTTCCAGAGTCCTCCTCCCAAGCAGCGGCACCAGAGAAAGCAAGGCATCTTCTGGAAGACTTGGAGAGGCCGTTACTACCCTTTGAAATCCAGTATGATGATGATTGCTCCGGCTGCAATCGAGAGCAAATCATAAAAAACCGGACGAGGCAAAAACAAGAAGGGTTGTAAGAAGCAGGACTATTGGTTGATGAGGTAGAGCTTGCCACTTCCTTGGTTATCTCCCTTTAGGGACTTAATCTGAGAGCTACAGCCCTCAAAATCAGGACTGTTCTCCAGAGAAGATGAGCAGATTCCTTCCCGGCATTGATGGCCACAGAAGAGACAAAGCTAAAACGTGCAATGGAATTTAAAAATAAAATTAATATGTCGTAGCATTGCGCAGTTTCTTTCTGCTGGTTTGAAGCTGGTGCTCCCAGTCAACAGGACGTCCCATCACAGCGTGTCCCAGCCTGTTCAGTGAGCTGTAAGCAAAGAAGCTTTTCCAACAAGTCCAGACTCCTCATCACATGTGAGGTGTCAGCTGTGTATGCGGTCTGTTGATAAGTTTGAATGTAGCAAGGACTGTCAGATTTTTAATAAAAAGGAAAGAAACAAAACATGCAGCATGCATCAAGCAAGCCTTTTAAACCCAATGGGGCAGACCAAATGGAGACTTAATTAAAACAGTCATTTTCTACGTGAACATGACGACAGAAGCATTGTGTAAAGTTGTACTTCACTGTAAACTAGATGCAGAAACACTGTTCCAGCCTTTTGTACCACATACTGCACGTTCTGCCTGCAAATTTGAATCAGTCGAAAACTATTCTTAACTGAGTTGTTCTGATTTTCCTGTGGAGATGTTGTTGATAATAAGTCATATTGACTACTTTTAAGACGAGTTTTTGTAAGTAGTATTTGAAGGACTGTTTTCATAACTATAACTGTTACTGTTGTCCAGTGATATTATCTGTGTCCTTAAGACTTGAGAGCTACTGTAGATGTTTTTTTTTCCTTATTTAAATGTTGTAAAAAAAAATCACCTGATAAATGTATATATATCTATCTATATCTGCTGTTTGTAATTTATGTTCTGTTTTTTTTTTTAAGAGAAAGATTTGGGGCCATAAAGAGCCAATAAAACTGATTGAAACCAATATCTGTGTGCACTTTATCTCTGTTATGTTCAATGCAATTCAGTTTTATTTACACAGCCACAAACCTCAACAGTCACCTCAAGATGCTGTACATGCAAAACCCCAAGAATCAGATGACCAAGGGCGACAGTGGGAAAGAAAACTTCTTGCATTTTGCAGTAAATCCATAACCAAGATGTGATGCAAGGCATGTAGTCTGATTTCACATTGTGGCTACCTCATGTAATTAAACTGATATTTATTTTTCTTACACTTGTAACACAACACTGAGTTTGCTAACCGCGCAAACACACATCTGCACTAAACCGCAGCCGCACGTGGCAGACCTCTCGATCAGCAGCTTATACCTGGAAGCAAACCTTAGTAGCTCCAAGGTGTCAGCTTTAATTTCCAGAGCACCACCTTCTACATCCTTGTCAGGCTTACTGTTAATGTGCTTCATCCACAGTGATCCTCCGAGAACTGACAGCCGGGTCAAGATCAACATCTGAGACAGCTGATCTGAAGGAGTTTACCCTCATCTCAACTCGCCTTTCTCTTCTGGGCTACGGTGTTGCCAGTGAAAGTCGACGGCCTGATGTCACAGCTTGGGTGATGTAAAAAGAACGGGACAGCACTTCCTGCAAATGGAAAGCATTTGGTGACTTGTTGTGGTGACTGTCTGCTCGGGCGACTGTAAGGCATGGGAACAGGTTTTTGTTTTTGTTTTTTTAAACCTTGGTAAATAAGGTTTACCATTTTTTTTCATTTAGCATGCATTTAAAGTGTTCTTTCTGCAACTCTCTAAATCAAAACTAAAACCAATTTATTCTTGAAATGTACTTTTAGGGCATATTAAGAAACTGTGGCAACACAAACCTATTTGCATTTGTCTAACACCTTTAAATATCTCTCTATTTTTTTATTTATTTTTTTGGTCGTGGTGGTGGGGGGCTTCTAAGCCCAGACATTGGGATAGTCTAAATATTGTTATTCCCATTTGATTTGCAAAGTTTTATATGAATGAATGTAAACTTGCTAAAATGATTTTCATGGTTCAAAGTCAAGGTGGGCCTATAAATTAAGTAGAGTTTTAATTTGAACAATAAATAAATAAATAAAGCTTTCACTTAAGGCGCTTTTGGTTTATTTGTGTTGACCTCCTGCTGTTTTGTTCTCTTTGGCTCTTTCGGGAACAGTGCCAGTACAATCCAAAGCATTAGCGGTCTGGCTGTACTCCCTACCAAGAAACAGTCCAGTGTTTCTGTTTGTTTTAAACAAATTAAGCACACACCAGATGAAGCAGAATAATTCATTAGCTTTAATGGAGCTGGTAGACAGATTTGATTAACCTTAATCAAGACCTTTCACTAAACGAATCTAACCAGTTTTCAGCTGTCACTTTATTAGGTACACCGTGCTAGTACCAAGTTGGACCCCCTTTTAACCTTCGAATCTGCCTTAATTCTTCATGGCACTGATTAAACAAGATGTTTGAAATGTTCTTTAAAGATTTTGGTCCATATTGATATGAAAGCATCACACAGCTGCTGCAAATCTGTGATGGGAATCTCCCCTTACACCACACCCCAAAGGTGCTCTATTGGATTGAGATCTGGTGACTCTGCAGACCATTTGAGTACAGTGAACTCATTGTCATGTTCAAGAAACCAGTTTGATTTGAGCTTTGTGACATGGTGTGTTATCCTGCTGGAAGCAGTCATCAGAAGATGGATCCACGCTCAACAATACTCAGGTCCATGGTGCTCAGTTGGTGCCAAGGGCCATAAAAGTGTGCCAACTGGCCTGAACCATTGATATAATGCAGGATGGATCCATGCTTTCGTGCTATTTGTGCCAAATTGCGACCCTACCATCTGAATTTTGCTGCAGAATAATCAGACCAGACTACATTTCTCCAATCTTCTGTTGTCCAGTTTTGGACAACAGGCCATTCTCTATGAACCCTAGATTTTGCTTGAAAATCCGAGTAGATCAGCAGTTTCTGAATCACTCAGACCAGCCTGCCTGACATCAACAACCACGCCACAGTCACTTAAATCACTATTCATTCCTTATTCTCTTGTCCAGGTTGACCTTTAAAAGGCTGCTTTGACCATGGCTACATGCCTAAATGTCTAATTGCACTAATAAGACATGGCTGATTAGAGGCTTGCAATAACAAGCAAAGGATCAAATATTGTCATTTCCTTCTTCTCCAAAGGCCTGCTTGTTTATTGAAGTGATTTTAAGGGCAGTGGAATCCAGTTAAGTCTCTGCGCTGCTCCCAAATCAATATGAAGCATCACTCAATACATCTAAAGGTTACCACAGCATCAGCTGCCACATGTTTGGGGAGTTTCAAAGCCCTCTTCTTGTAGCTGAGGTGGATTTCTTTAAGTCAGGTGCAGGTCTGATGTGAAGAGGAATACAGGAGCCGGGGGGTCTAATTGAGGCTTTAAGCCACACTTGACATTTAAAATAATAATTTAAAAAAACCTTTTAATCCCAGAAAATATGAAGTACAACAAGACATATAACCCTTCACAGCTAGAAAAACAATAAGACTGCACCAGAAGAAAGCTTGTGATTGATTCATACATTTATTCATTATCATGTACAAATTGTATTTCGGTGGTACAAAGCTGTTGTAAGACTCCAGTGCTCACCCTCTTGTTGTCTTTATTGCAGTAAAAAAGGGAAATACCAGCATGATCAAGAGTCAAGAGGTACTTTGGCAAATATAAATTATGTGTTAAGAAGGCAAGCAGACATCTCGAGCAATGTAATATGACGGGGTAAGACGGCGCAAAAACATCAATGAGTGCCTTCCATCAGCACTCATGAAAAAAAAAAAAAAGAATAAAAATCCATAAAAATATTTCATTTTAAACAACAAACGCTAAAAACACAGACAGAGGAAGAGCCTTGATTTTCTTCCTTTCTTGATTATTACACCAACTCCGAGGTACAGACCCACAGTATGTATGGCTATTGTGAGGGTGGGTGTGAGTGTCTGTGCTTATGTATGAGATGAACTGTATTTTACATATGCATGTATACTGTAAAGGTTTACGTCTGCAAATGCGTGGACACATTTCCATGTCATATCTGTGAACTGTAACCACCGCTTCTACCTCTGACTGGAGTAAACAAAACAGGCTTGGGGGGGCGGGAAAACAATTTGATAATGTTTGGCAGAAACCATCGTGGCTGTAGAAATGAAGATGTGAGTGAGCAATGAGTCAGACTGACACAGCCTGCAAACATTTCTTCACAAGTCTTTGTTCGGCTTTCTGGGTGGGACACCACATGTCGTGCACGTAAACCTTTCTCCAGACTGTACATGGGGGTGAAGGGGGCGTGAAGAAGACTGGGAGAGCAATTGAGTAACAGAAGAAGACAGAGAGGAGGAAATGTAATGCAGAAGTGAGACGAATAGTTGGTTGGGAGGAAAGGAGCTGGTGGCTGCTGGGTGTCTGATGTGTTTCTTGCTGACAGGGTAAACAGTTAGAAATGGGCTGGGGTGGGGAGGTCATGGAGAATACAGGTGGGCGGACAGTTGGGAGGGGTAAAAGAAGGAAGAGGGGAATTTGACTTCACTTGTCCCCTGTTGTCTGATTTTAGAGGTATTGTTGTAGAAAGTGCAGCAGCATTATCTCGTAGTGCTCTCCAGACTCAGGGCAGCGGATACTGTGCCGCTCGTTGGGGTAGACCTTTAAAAATGAAAACAGAGCAATCAACCAACATCAGCAAATTAATTTATAAATTAATACACATGCTCTTTGTGTGTGTAACCAATCATATCTAATCTAGAAAATATCTTTTTTGCCTTTGAAGCCACTCATGACCTTCTTTACAAAGGTTGTTTTTGTAGCCTAGCACCTGCTGTTGCTAGGCTACACAAACCATCTCCCTTATCCATATATAACTGGGCCATGAGGGACAAACAAGCGCCGTTTAACCTTTACCCGTGTTGAAGTTGACACTGTGAAGCTCAACACTTCTTGATTTTGATTGGTTGGTGACAGAGAAGTGGTTCAAGAGTTAACTTGTATTTCCAAATGAAAGCACTGTGAGCGCAGCAGGAAAAAGAAGCTGCTTTGCATGATCGCACTGAACGCTGTCGATGCAAAGTGTCACAGCATTGAGGCTGTCATTATGGAAATAGCTGCCCGCTGACACTAAAGGTTCAAAATTCAAAACAACAATCCTAATCCTAATATATAATCCAACTACTGTATTATGTTAACTGAAGTGAATTTATTGAACTATAAATAAGTGATACAAGCAAAATCCTGTGAAAACTAAGATGGCCCTTAGCAGTAAAAGTGCACTTTCTTCTATGTTTCTGGAAGCATGATCTGATATCCAAGTGCTGGTGATGTTATATTATCACCATATAGGCTATATTATCATAATAATAATGTTGGTCCAGGATCAGCCCTGCATCTGACCAGTGATGTTGTTCGATCACTCACTATCACTAACAAACCAACATAAGTGATCAACTCCAGCATTGATCCTGGACAACATGATTGTGATAATGCTGGAACAACATAAACATACACACACACATGTATTATGCTCTTAAGATATGAAACAAACCTGAAGCTGGTAGGGCTTTCCAGCCCGGATTATCTGTGACACTAGAAAATTGGTGTGGAAAAAGTGTACATTCTCATCCAGAAAGCCGTGGAGAATAAGCAAACGGTTGGGCCTGAAGAAGAGAGTTACGATGTGATTAGTTAAACTGCAATGAATACGTGTTCCGAGAACAGTAAAAACATGTTCCCAACATTACAAATGTTTTAAGTGGCACAAAGAGATTTACAGAATGATTACACAAATGCAGTTGTAAAAAATCTTTTACTCTCTCTTTCAGTATCACGTTTTTAAGGTCATCGCTAGAACCCTAAATAGTGAGGTTCCGTCAGGATGCAATCTTAATGTTTGCAGAACTTATTTTACATACAAAAAAATAATAATAATAATAATAATCCACAGCTTTTGACTTAAAGGAAGACCCTGCTACTGAAACATCAATAACTCAACGTTCCTCAGCTAATGAAAATGATCCAAGTAGCCCAAGGACACAGAGGCAAGGTGTGGCATGCACAAGCACGAGTTCAAGAGTTTAAATGTTTTAAGAGTCACATTTAAAGGTGTTTCATAAGAATGAGACTGATTTTTTAAGAAGTGTTTGAACTGTCAGTTGCGCACAGGTATCGGACTGACCAAATGTGAAGCACATTTAACCAAAATATAACATTAAAGATCCTACAATCGTTATTAAAATGCAGAGACAATATGAGAAACTGCAGAGAATGTGCGTTTTGATTTTAAAAACATTTTTCTTTCTTGTTAACTTAAATAAGAGTGTGTGTGTGTACTGACTCGCTAGGGAGCTTGTCCACATGCAGCGCCACAGATCCCTCCTCGTAGCCCTGTTGGTTGTTCTCAGGCACATCCATGTAGCGCTCTGTGTAGCCTGTGTCATAGGCCATCCACACAGTCACTGGGGCACCTGCAATAGCCAGCTGTCAGGGATGGAAAAGAAATAACATTAAAAGAAAAAGAATTCATCTTAATCTAGAAAGAAGTCCCTTTGCAGGAGAGTAATTGTTTAGGCTTACTGTGTGTGTTATAATACGATTATTAATGGTATATTCTGATGTCACTGTTTTACATCTGATATGCACGCATGTCACAAGAAAAATCTTGATGTATCTGCAGACATCTCTACTTAATAATGACTAATGGCTAACACACTCCAAGACAGACACCATGTGGATGCAACTGGCAACTGCATCACAAATGAGGTTATGAGCAATAAGGAAACGGAGAATTAAGAAATGATTTCTCCACTTTATATTGCATTAAATAACAAATGCCTGCATGTTTTGGGCTATAGGCAAAAGTTTAATATGGTTTTAACAATAAACGACAGCTTGAGGGTAAACAGGTAGTCCAACCTTAAAGACATTGGGTCGCTGGATGAGGCCCATGAGAGAAAGGAAACCTCCATAGGACCAGCCATGGATGGCAACACGGCTCAGGTCCACAAAGTTAAACTTCTCTGCTACATACTGCAGCCCCTCCACCTGGTCTTCAATCTCTACTTGACCCTGGAGAGGCAAACAGAGTTATTTCGGCTGGAGCTTTCACATCACATCTATTTCTTTAATGATACTGGATTATTATTTGTATGTGTCAAACTTTACCATTTTGTTTTTCAGTGCTCCTTCAAATTCAAGGCCCCTCTGACAAGAACCCCTCCCATCAATGACGACCACAGCATAGCCGAGAGAAGCCAGTGTGTTCAGGCGGAGGTATTTCATGCCCTTAAAAGAGTTGTTAACCAACTGCACCTACATATACAAAGACATAATCACATTCTTAGAAACATTTTGTTTACACAGTAATAGACTTTCAGAGCAGCATTTATTAGCCACAAAGGGAAGGCAGCAATGATTAAATCTTATGTAACAAAGCCGTATGATTACACAGTTAGAAGTAAGATGGATAAGATGCAGCTACAAACCTGTGGGCCTCCGTAGACAAAGAGAACAGTGGGGTGTTTCCGCCCAGACTGCAGGTTGTGAGGCTTGTATACCATCCCATAAAGCTGGAAGCCTGACTTCCCCGGAAAGTCGAAAATCTCAGGTGGATTGTAATCTCCCGGACAACCTGGATGACATCAACAAGCAGTCACCAGGTTAGACATACGCAAACAAGGTTTTATGTAAAAAAAAAAATGTAAATTGTGAAATGACTGGTTCTCTTATATAAAGCTTTTCTACTCAAAGTGCTTCATACAGCATGCCTGAGAACCCTTTGTCAACAAATGTTACAGCAGAAAAAAACCTCAGCACTCTAAAACATTTTACAGAACTAAATGATTGTTTGGGAATAAAAAAATGAAACGTTTTAGTGTTTAAGGTTACTGATACTCTTGAACCTGTACTATATTCCACAGCTGGACTCTGCTGCAGGTTTATTTTTCATTCCCTCAGCCAGATTTTTACAGCTTCAAAACATTGTTTCAGCTAACAGCACAATCATGACAAGCAACTCTGTAGAAGCTCCTGCAATGGGGTGGCGGTTAACAGGGATTTATGTTTTAGTGGGAAATCTACACCTCAACCACCCCTCTCTAGAAATTTAACTACAGATTGCATCGACTGTGATTTGCTTGTTCGTGCATTGTGCATGTTCGGCTACTTTGAGTTAGTATATTGATTGTTATTCTCTAAGTGGCTAAATACAAGGAAACATAATTCTAACATCAATGTAAGGACTCTCTAATGTCAGTAAATTTCAGGTGGGAAATTGCAGAATTTATCGGAATGGACATGAAGGCAGAAAAAAACAAAACCAACAAACAAGCAAATAAAATGCTGTCTACCGTCTGGTGCCACACATAAAACACCAAGATACGGCCACAAGGTAATTACACATAATGCACCTGCACAAGCATAAATGCTAGCAACGATGTCGGCCACTAGATAGTTTACACCGTCTGCAAAAATTCCCTGCAAAAGTCTAAATCAAGACTTCTGCTTCAATTCCTACTCTTCCAACAAAGCACAAACTGTTCAAGCTGACACGCATATAATGAAAACTACATTAACTAAAGGTGTAGTGCTAAAAAAATTTATATAGAGCAAGTTTCAATCCATTGTGATGGTTTGGTCCATGATAAGTAGTTTGAATTAAAGAGGTTAATAAACTTTAAGCCTTAAATTTCAGGAGTTCCAAAGCTCCCAGAAACAGAAGAAATGTGATGATGTTTAGGATCTTCTCCTGATATGAACACTCACACTTGGACAGACTATCCTCTGCACAAAACTATACTGACACAGAGAGGCTTTGTTTTGTTTAATGCCAGACTTGTAATTTTTTAACTGCAAGAGAGGTTTTTAAAAAAAGGGAACAAAACATTTACCATGTGAAAACCAAATTGATCAAATCCTTTGAGAGATTTTAAAACAATGACTCTTGGCTGACTTTTCCTTTAGTTTGACAAAACGTCAAACAAGTACTTTTCGTTGGAACTAACCACTTATAGACAGAGGAATGCAGTTGCTCTTGGATACTATCTCAGTGTACACACTGCTGACAAGCAGTGCCTCTCCGTCTTTAGTACGAGCGATGTTACATGGTCTTTTTTACATCAGGCTCTGTTTACCTGGCGATTCCATCATGCTGGCCCAGAACTCAGGAACCATGTGCAGCGGGTCACCTTCTGAGCCAGTCAGCTTGTAGACGTGAACACAGGGAGGAGTACTCACGTTGCTGTAGTGGCTGACAAAAAAGTCAAAGTTCTGCAAGAAGAGAGAAGAGAAAGAGATGCCTTATAAAGAAGAGGAAGGAAATAAAAGGCAAGAGGGATGCAAAGTTGTATCACTAACTACAACAAAGCCCGACATGAGACACTATCAAGTATGCTGTCAACACTCTCTTTAACCCTCTCAGGCCCGAATTAAGTTTTTTGTTGCTAATGCACAACCAAGTCCTGCAGTGGTACTTCTGAGTAAAAAAAACTCATAAAATATGTATGTGGGGTGATCAGGATGTTAGGTCGTAACTGCCTGCCTGGCTTCAAGCCAGTGCTTTATTTCTCACTGCTCTTAAGCAGGCAGTTTCTCTCTTTACTTAAACCTTCTCTATATCCTCTATTAGCTGTACTTAATCTGGACTGGTCTTGTTTCCCCAGGTGTAAGACAACAACACTTATATTTATTTATTTATTTATTTTTCATATATTTGAAATGTAATTCTGGCACTGACTGAAGTATTTGTTCCCACCAGAACTACTCAAAACAGTAAAATATGTTAAAGCAACTCAACTGTTGAGCAACATGTTAAAAAAAACAGGTGGATAAACAGCTGGATTACTGAAATTTGCACACAGAGTTAAGCAAACAGGTACGTGCACAAATAAATGATAGTACCTGACTAACAGAGCAGCTATGAGAGAAGCCAGGCTTAGTTAGTCTGACCACATCTCCAGGTGACTCATAGCTGACCACGTAAAGATGATGCTCCAGAGGAGTGTCTCTGGTGCCCTGGAAATACACCAACTTTGTTGCCTCATTGACCCAGATCTAGCAAAGGAAACATTAGAGAGCATTTGAAGGTGAATGAAAACAGCAGCTCTCAGCAAAAATACAGCAATTTCAGATGCCATAAAGTAGTCCATGACAAACCTAAATAAAGCCACTGAAAAATCTTTGTTTCAAGTAATATATTAAATAGTTTAGAAAAGCTGACTCCTAGTCAGCATTGGTGCTGAACTCCAGAATACAAAATACAGTAAAATGTACATTTCAAACAAACATGTATATTTGACTGTTCTAGTGATTTTTTTAAAGGTAGCATCAGGTTAACTTGTCATCTTTCAGCTTCAGTAGCATTTGACGGTGTTTGCATCCATACTATGCACAATGTCAACATGTTTAGACATTTTTTGTCCATCTGTTTTACCCAGACTGAAAACAAAAAAAGGCCAGAAACAAGCAAAAATTGAAATTGACTGCAGCAGAAGCCTGACAGAAAATCTCCAGGGAAATACCAAATGTCAGTTGATGTGGATCTGTTGTCAACTTCAGACACTGCAGCACCAGTCTTTTTATAAACACCCTAAAATTAGGATTTAGAATCAACACTCCAAATTCATGATCATTACTTGAGATTAAAATTGAGAACTGCCCAAATATTTTCTTACTGAGATCACCTGTATCTCTCATAAGTGTGATTTTTTTTCTTTTGTATTTGGCACTCACCTTGGAGCCATGTCTTGCCAACACTTCCCATTCCCCACAGGTCAATGTAACCTCTTCTTTGATTGCACATTTAAAGTCTCCTGGAGGACAAAAAAGTAAAAATCAACATTCTATAATGTAAACGCTAACAGCTGAGTCTAAAGACAAAAGTAATATCAGCCTAAAAAATCTGATTATTTCATTTCAAATCAATGCAGAGGCATCTCCTAGTTTCGTACCCTCTAGGTGCTGGTATTCCTCTATCCAACGGTAGCAGCCTGGTTGTAACTGGGATGTGATTTTATACAGATGGCTGAAACCTGTTTTAGACTCATTTACCCAAATGAAAGTAAACTCATCTTCTGTCGTTTGAATAAAGGGATAGAATATATCGTGAACCTGCAGAAAGAAAGAAAGCGTCATAATTAGAATTTATAAATGTACTTAATCAGTTTATTTTAAAGGTAACCATAGAGAGCTGTGAGAAAACATTTACATTTATCCAGACGTCAGTGGTTTCTTCATAGATTATGTATGGCTGCGTGTTAGTGGGCACAGCCTCCAGACTCTCCTGTCTTAGAGCTGGATCATCTGTCACTGGGATGAAGAGGGCGGGTGGCAGCAGAACAAGTTGCAGTTTCCTCTGACTGCGGTCTAACAGCACTGCCCAACCACTACAACAGAGAGCAGACAACGATCAAAAGACTGATTTGTATGGAATGATGAGCAATCGTGAATGAAAAATAGTTCCCTCCAGTACAACTTCTGTAAAAACTAACGAGACTGTTGTGTACGTCCATAGCTCCCAAACTGAAGCTACAATTTTAAAAGGTTCTCAATCAGATAGTTTCTTATGCTGGTTTATTCTGAGAGTGGCAGAATTTTGCAACACTCACTATTTGCCGTCACTCGTCCATCCTACTCTGGCGATGTATTCTGTCCCAGGAAACAAGGAGTTAAAGGGGGCGACCAGTTCTTTGTCGTGTGTGCTCACTATCTGTAAATACACATACACATGCATACGCACACGTGAGATAAAGATCATGCTAAAGAATGAAGATGCTAAAGCACGTAGAAAAAAAGTGAAGAAAAGGAAGTGAGACACTTGCTCTTCCTTGATGATCTGTCTTGATCTCTGCCAGTTTAAGTGTAGACTGGGGATTTTTGCTACCTGTAAATAAGAGATTAGAAAAAAATACAAGTTGTAGAAATGTGTGCGTATGTTTTCACTACTCTAAATCCTTGTGCATACATTGTGCAAACCTGCACTGACCTGTGCGAGGATATCTGTATGCGTCTGCTTTCCGCTCCTCAAGTGCCGGAGATGGAACATGAATAATTTCTACCTCTGTTTCATCCACCTCTTCATACAGAAGGTACACTGTTTTACCTCCATTAGGGTCTGACGGGAGAAAAACAATTAACGCAATTTATCCAAAGAAACAGAACCTATAACATGGGCTGCAAGAATTGTTCCTTAAGAATTGCTTTTGTTAGTAAGAGCCATTGAGCCGAGAACCTACTCGGCTCAACTCAACGCAGCTCGATTCAACTCAGTTTCGGAAGTTTTCCATTACAATTGAGTGCCACCTAATGTACGTGGGGTCGTTATAGCAGTGCAGCTGAAAGTTCAGCGACATTATTTGTATGCAACACGAACGCCATAACAATAGAGGGCGTCGAGGTGATGGTACACCCGCTGCTCAGTGTATGGCTTTTTGTCAGGCTCGGGGACCACAATGTTTTTTCTCATTGCCAGGTTTAAAAAATGGCAGCTTCGATTTTTGTGAAGGAGACACTCTCATGACTCATCGAGTGACGCCACTGACTGACAATCGGCCGCATGCAGTCTGATGACATCACATTTTTTGGATCAGATCTCAGGTCACTTGGAATCCTGGCCAAGCGGGTACTAAAAAGTACCTGGTACCAGGTACTACCACCTAATGGAAAACCCTAAAAACTGAGTCGAGCCGAGCTGAGCTGGTACTATTGGAAAAAGACATACGGCTGACCTTCTACTGCTGTGGGGCTCCACCAGTAGCCAGTGAAACGGTCAAACTCTTCCTGTATGACAAAAGTTGCTACACCTGCAGACTTGGGGTCCTCCTTAACATTATCTAAACCTGGGAGAAATTGAATAAATTAGCAAATGGGTTCAAATCCATATGCCATATTCATATGCCTAAACACAAAACTGAACATGTGGGATCTCAAAGTTGTTTTCTCTCTGCGCTACAAAGTGAAATTGGATGAGAAAAAACAGGGAAGATGAAGTGCCAAAACAAGACACACACTAATAGTGTGAAATTTGTAAACGCTCACTCAATAAAAATACTGCTTAAATAAAAAAAAAACTGAGTCTTCAGACCTTTATGGCAGTACGTGAGTCGCCTTTCCTCGCCTGTCTTAATGTTGGCTATCCACAAGTCATTGTTGTTGATAAAGGCTATAAAGTCTGGATCTCCGGGGCAGATCTTGGGGTCCATACGGGTCCCTGAGCACTGGGTCTTGATCTCCATAGGCTTTACAGGAGCTGACTGCTAAAACCAACAAAAACAGTCTTAGTCAAAAGGAAATTGAATGTTACGTGGACAGAGCGAGAGCCTTATGAAAACATTAACCTGATTCATGAAAAAAAAAATTGGAAGTTTAGAGGAAAGACATCAGGACAATCAAAAAGAGTTCTGTAAACTAAGTTAACTCCGTCTGTAACATCTGCTGACTTGAAATACTTGTTGAGTTGTAAAGAGAAGCTCAAATAACAGCTTGAGATTGTTGGTCTGCACAGCCAAGTAAATGACAGCAAGTACAGACCACCCATATGGATGCACGTGGTTATTTTCAGTGACTCAGACCAGCTCATGATTTTGTAAAGTGACTCAATGCATTCGAGCTATTGCAATTTCTCCTACCAGTGAGGATGTTGTTGTATGTTTATACAAATCTCATTTATCTATTATTCGACCAGTTTGTTTATTCTTTTTATCTTGCTAAACCCATCAAGATTCAGCAGCAGCATCATGCACTCCAAAAACTCTTTACATACAGTGTAATGTACAAGGGTCTAAGGAAATCCCTGTTACTTCAAGCAGGTTAAAAAGCTGCATTAAAATTATAAAAGGCACAAGCACAGGGGGAGAAAGACCTGAAGTGCACCTCTGACAAACAGTAAAAACAATCTAAATGAATCTTAATCCAAGGCCCAAACCGAGTTTTACAGCTTTTACTATTGATAGACATCTAAAACATGTTAACTCTCCCAAGATTTGTAGTCGATACACCTATGGTATCAATTTGAAACTCCTATGTCGCCTTGTTTTTGAGTTATTGCATTCACAAACTCAGGTGTTCCATTGCTTGCCCGTCTGTCCACCAGGCAGGGTGATAGCATTACCCCATCAGCCTTTTAGAGCTGATGGGTAAAAACTGAGCTGTACTGTCGAAATTACTTACCGGTATATTAAGATGTCGGAGGGATTCAATGTGCAGTTACACTTCTTTACACTGACAGAAAGGGGAGTTTCAGTTTCACGGCCCACTTAAGAACAAAGTGGCCCACAACGCAAAGTCAGTCTAACATTCCTGCTCTAGCCATTAATCACACAAACACATGAAATGTAGTAACTTCTAACGTTATTCTATGAAATAACACTATTCACTGACTGTGTGTCTGGAAGAAAGTCTGACAGGAGACTCACAGATAGAGATCATCTCTACCTTGCAGGTATTCCTTGGTATCCCTCTAATTGAACGGATACACAGTATTTAAAGGTTTACGAGCCAAAGTAATGTATTTAACATAACAGTGTCTTTACACAGCTGTACTGATCCATTCTTTAATCAAGAGAATCTAAGAATTGCAAAAAATTGAGCAGCTGTACTCACGATGAAACCATTGTTGCCACCGTCTTGACAGTAGAATAGGCTATTACTAGCCTGGAAGAGGAACAGTCCAGTCTGGGAATGGTAGTCATAGGACGTAATACCAAATGCTCCCAAACGTTTACGCTCTCTCAGCAACTCCTCCTCTCGAGAATATGCCCCCTGGTGCGGCGTAGCCTTAGAGCAACAACAGGAAAACATGTGGATAAGATTTGAATTTACCAAAGGGATTTTTAGAGGTTTGCTGTGTAAACCTGTGCATATGCAACGGTACATATATGTAAATATTAGGGCTGGGTATCGTCACTGATTTCTAGAATCGATTTGATTCCAATTCACAAGGTCCCGAATTGATTCGAATCAATTCGAATCGGGGAAATTTTGCCTCAGACAGTAAAAAATATTATAATTCAGATCATGCATCAGTACATTTCCATATTTATTTATCTATAGCTGTTTGGTGGTTGTTGAAATTTTGTGAGGTTTAACCTGAGATTCTGGCTTTTCGGGCAAAATAAATTTATATTAAAAAATCGATTCAGGATTTTAATGAATCGATATATTTATATGTAACATAATAAATGAGAAACACATGATTAAACCACCTTCATCTGCCCCATCATCCCTTCATAGTGGTTGGATAGTATTTTGGACTTCAATAACAACATACTGGGTAGTTTGGTTGTGGCACAAACAGAGAGGAGAGAGGAGAGATGGGGAATTCACCTGAAAGTGATCCAGCATCTGTTTCCATGACAACACTAAGAGGGCCTCTTTCCGAATCTTCTTGGGGATTTCTGAGTAGAGTAATGAGTTCTCTCTGCTTCCATAAGGCATTCCTGGTAAGCGCAAAGAAAAGCAACAAAGGCAGTGTCAACAAGAAACAACAGGCATTTCACCGTGACTGTTTCAGTATTATGAAGCAATCATCCTCTGCTGCCTTGAGCAGAAAAGCATGACTGAGGTCAACTGAAAGGAGTACAGTTGAGAAAAAGACAGAAATGACCAATTACAAGCTGATACTGGGCATTTTTGTGCGGCTTACCGAGGTAGTAGAGCCGGTGGGAGTGGGGTCCATTTTCATCATTTTTCTGCACAAACTGGAAGTCATGGGGAGCCTTGTTGGCAATCATGCCTGAGTACTTCCTGCTACAGTGGATAATATCTCGCAGGCCCTCCCAAGAGTGTTTCTCCACAAAGAACTGAGATGGCACATCCTCCATTTCCACCACCTCTGCATTATCCGAAAGGCCGTCCACAGCCGTCATGCTCACAGTCACACAGCTGCACGTTGACATTACAAAGAACTGATAAGTGGTGCAGAAACCAAGGCACACCTACACAAGGCCATTCATTTATTGGAACTGGTTTAAATATTATTCATCCGTTTTTTTTTTAACCAAGGCAGAGAGACTACATGAACACTGTACCTTGTCCAGATACCGTCTTTATTGTCACAAAGTCTGACCTTCTTGACTCTATGCATTCACTGGTTAACACGTTTGACGTCAGATCTGTAACCAATAGAAGAAGTACAGATGTAATGTAAAAAAATTGTAAATAGAATTAGTTAGCAAACTTGGAATTTGGGTCATCAATTCTTTATAACAAAAGCTAGACACAGTCAAGAAATCTGTCTGCACCAGGCTGTTCTTGTCCCATTAGATTGAGCCACAGTGCATAACACAAATACAGAAAGTGGGCCCCAAACAGAGGGGAAAATGTATCTTTTATTAAGACTTCAAAGGATACTTGCATACTGCAGTGTCCACTAAAGATGTGAAATCCCCTGAACGATTTTTATATGCAAGTCTATGATAGCACAAAAGCAGCTGCCACATCTACAACTCAGCTTCAGGTGAAACACAGGATTTATAGTATAGCCCACATTTCTGCCTTTATAATCTCTGTTTAGTGAGAGATTATATGACGCAAACACCTGTGTGGGGGGATACTGTCTAAACAACCGAGATGCTTTTCTGATGCTACTCCTTTGGTAATTATAGTTGACTAATCTAATATTATGGTGAGGCCACTTACATCTGTGTTTAACAAACTCGCAATCAAAACACCAACCAGCATGTACCACAGAATTCGTATAGATGGCCCTAAATAGCGAATTCAACAATAATTTGTTAATCGTCATGTACGAATGTATAATAGCCATACCGTAAATCTTCGCTTGGATGAAGAACATCTGTAACGTTATTACCGTATGTCTAGTCCTTGTAATCCTCCTATTAGCAATTAAAATTTAACTTAACGTGGCCTCGGTCTTACTAAACACGTTAAAATTACAGGGACCTATGTGCCAGTTGTAAAATAATATACGGAAAGAGCCCATTTGAGTCAGGTAGAGACCTGACAGCGTTTAAAGGCTTAATATTAAGGATGGGAAATTAGTAGAGTGAAATGGTAAAATAATAATAATAATAATACCGGTGCCGCTGATGGTAACAGTTAAGGTTAGCTTGCCTACAATAGATCTTTGTTCTTGATTTGCAACTACTCACTCACGCCGGGAAAAAACACCGGCAAATTTATTTGAGCGAACATTTCAAACTCAGCCGATGTTACTTACATCCTGAGGTGAACAACAAAACCCCAAAGATTTTAAAAACAGGCAGCAAAAGACAGTTATTAAATCGTGTTTGCCTTCGCTGCCTTTTGACAGGACTGTTCCCCTCTGTCATTCTCGCTCTGAAGCTAACAAGCTAGCTGCCGTTAACCGGGCTGGAAGCTAGGTTGCCACAAGCTAGCGGTGTCTGGTTTTCTATAAAAACAGGCTCTGTGAAAGAAGTTAAAATTTAAACCAACACTCACCAATTCGGCCACTGTTTCTTTACCCGGCTTACAAACCTTATTAGCTCGATGTCAATAAACAGTTTTGAGACCGCTAGAGCTTGTATCCATGGCCCAGAATGGCCACACTCAAATTGCAGCTGGCTCTAAGATTCAAGAGGCGGAACATTCGTACGGGTGGAGTACAAACCCGGTGCTTTTTTCAGCCGCACCGCTGTTGCTGCTCTGGTTTCAGCGGCGGCAGGAACTTTGTGGTCAGTATTACAACTGCTCACCTTATTTGAGCATGAACAGCTTCCCAGGTTAGGCGCTGATGCCTGATGTTTAAAGCTTCAAGATGAAGCAGAGACCATGTCAAAAAGGCTGAAAGCCTCTAATTAGCAAGTCACCAGTAATTTTGATGTACATAGCATCTTTTGTTTTGTAAAGAAATGTTACATTTCAGGGACTTAGATCATTTCAGCATAAATCAAAATTCAAACAAAAGCACCTTATCTTTGAGTCTTGCATTCATGAGGTTTCTGTCACCATGCCATCTTTAAAATATGCATTCAATTTTCATTTTGACCCATAATGTAAAAGAAAATTAACACAATCATGTTGTGTGGAGCACCCAATTTTTTATTTATACAAATAATACAGCCATTCTACTTCAGAGGGATGAAACGAGAAGAGTGTGTGGCTCCAATACCAGGGCGACCGTGCTTCACTGGCTTGTAGGTGATGGAGAACTCTCCCAAGTAGTGACCACACATCTCAGGCTGTAGAGAGGGGACAAACAACATGTTAAGTACGGAGCAATAGAATTTTATGTGACAGAGATCAGAACAAATTTACTGACGTTTAAACAAAACTGCTTCTCCTCAACAGCTTGAGCAAAGTGTAATTTGATGTGTACAAACAGGGTTGTGGATTTGAAAAATACAATACAGTAGGAATTATTTTATACAGGATATGCAAGATTTACTAACGTAATGTATGATTCAAACTACTTTTGGCTGTCACCTTCTTTAAAAGGTGGATGCCCTTCCTGACAACCCCAAAGAGATGTGGGCCTACTCCCTGGATCAACACAGGAACCTTTGCTTGTCAGTGTAAACCTGTACACTTTGGAAACACAAAATAACACACTGACTTGGTCACTACCAAAATAGGGAAGCTTGGAGGCATGCAGGATCTGTGCACATTGAAGCTGGCATACTTAAGGGGTTTTACAACACCTGATTATTATGCATCATCCTGCATTCATAATCAATCACAATGGGTGATTTGGCTCATAGCATATTTTACTGTCAACTTTTTTTTAAATTTAACTGGACAATATGGCAGGTTTAAAATTATGTCCAATACTGCAGTAGATTATGCATCACAGTGTACTCAATGTAAAGCGGTGACTTCAGGAAAACTAGTTTATAGGAAATACATTCTTGGAAAACTGATAAAGACCCCTTAGATTTTTTTTAACCAACTAAGACGTCCCATATTTTCTTTCAATTTAGTGTATCTGTATTTTCCCAGTGTACTAATTATCAGTCATGTTGAATCACTTTGACAACCATGGTCAGATGTAGCTACAGTTCCACATTATATTTTAGTTACATTTGATAAAAACGCTCCGTGAGCCACTTGAGCTGAAAGTTTATTTTTAGAGGGCAACGAGTGAAGACTGAATGAGTTTGTAAATGGGCAAAAAGTCAATTTATTGGTCAGTTATACCTGCTGGACCAATGCACACTTTTGTTTGGAGCTTTTGTTTTTCCCCAAAATAAATGATCATGGCCTATATGATCAGTTTTATTGGATGGGTGCGCTGATTTAGTTCAATGGCAGAAATAAAGCCACTCCAGCTTTTCAAACTGTGCCAATTACCAGACTGACATCTCACCTTGATTTCAACCTGGTTGAAAGTCTTGCCATTGTACACTCCAACCATAGACCCAACCATCTCAGGCAGGATGATCATGTCCCTCAGGTGGGTCTTCACCACCTCTGGTTTCTCCATGGGAGGAGCCTCCTTCTTTGCCTTGCGCAGGCGCTTAAGGAGAGTCTGCTGCTTGCGACGCAGGCCACGGTTCAGCCTCCTCCTCTGGCGGGCGCAGTACAGCTGCATCAGCTGCTCACTAGAGGCAGGACACAGAGGAAAACAATTTAAATCAAGTTTCACGCCTCCAATTCCCAGATGCAAGTAAGAGAAGAAATCACGTGTCCATACACAAACTATTCAATGCTGTCAGACACATAAAGGTAAAAAAAATAAATAATGGCTGCCAATATTAGACAAGTAAATTCTAGTTTCAATGTCCAGTCTCAAGCCTCTTTATTCAGTTTTGACCTGCAAGCATCAGAGTTGAATAAATCATCTTAAAAATTGGAGAATTTTATTTGATTTTCAGTGAGTCAGTATTATCACTTAAACCCCTCTGTGAGTGTCTTACTGTGACAACAAATTACGTTATGTCAGGATGTGCAGTAGTAGTACAGTGACTCTAGTTGACTGAATGACATCACCAGTGACCGTATCAGTTGTGTCACTTACTAGGACATGTCCAGAAGCTGGTCCAGGTCCACACCTCTGTATGTGAACTTCCTGAAGGTACGCTTCTTCTTGATCTCGGTATCCGCCTGGAAGAAACGGGATCACCCCGGTGAGTACGTAGCTTAGCATTATACACTGATGCTTCAGAATTTAACAGGCGTCACTCATTTTCACCATTAAACGTCTACAGGTCGGTTTATTAACCCATGCACAACCAACTACAGTCATATTATAATGATTATTTTATTTCAGCTACTGCTACGAGTAACGCTCTACCACCGGGTTAGCTTAGCCATAGCTCCGGCTAGTACGGAGGCTGTAAACACAGTTTAATCTTTCATTTGGAGCAACGATTTTCTACTGGATGGTAATAAAAACTGTGGAACTACTCGATGACACAGTCAGCTGTTCAAATCAGCAACTTTAGAGCCCCGATGCATACAGATTGTAGTCTGACTAGCTGCGAGACAGCACAAACACCTACCATCTTGCCTGATGTTCCGGGGGAAAAGAACGGCCAGAAGTCTCGCAAGGCCAGATATCGCGCGATTTCTGGCAAACATCCGGTGATGTTTTCCGGGCGTTGATCTCCTCTGTGAACAGCAGGTGGCGCAGCTGCAGAGTTACTGCAGTTTGTGTCCAGTGTCAGATTTCAACCAACGTGTCCTGTTTTCATTACTGTCTGTGTTACCACAGATATGGCAGGGTTAGTTCTGCTTTTTAGGAGGAGAGAAGAGTTACACAAACAAAAACATTACAGGAAAGTAGTGAGCAGACAGATCTTCGCAGAAAGGCAGTAAAAGTGTTCCGAAATTCTTTAAGTCAGATGAAGTATTTTCAGTTCATGCAGTGTCCCAATTGGCCTCAAATCTTATGAGACCATTTCATTTAAATAACTAAAACTCCTCACGTTTATCTCATGACTACATAGGTCTAGGTCGGAAACCCCGGGACTAAACATATACAGTTGCAGTCAGTAGTTTAAACACACTGGGGGTTATGGGCATGAATATCATGGTAATTTGTGGCTTTTAAGAGTCAAGAGTCCAAGATCATCAGTTCAAATAACTTTACATCAGTACACGTTATTCAGATGTATCACCACTTTGCCAAGGTCTGGAAGAGGACCCAAATTATCACCCTCAGATGAGAGAAAATTGGTTGGGATGATCAGGAACAACCCGCAAACTACAATAAACAACCAATTTGTTGTATCTTCAAGTGTCCTTTTTGGCTTGCCTGGTTTCACCTTGTGTATACAAGTGCTTCAACTTGACTTTGTATCAACAGCTAGACAGTTAACACTTGGACACAGTTGGGTCATCCAACAAGACAATGATCCCAAAAACATATTAAAACTGGTTTTCAAATGGCTAAAGCAGACCAACATTCAGCTTCTAGAATTCACCTCCCCAAAGCCCCGGGCCTTGATCCTATTGAAAATTGAATGATCAAATATTCAGTCAGAGTTATTTGTTGATGTCAATTTCTGACCATACGTGTACAGTTTCTAACTGTCCAGGTTTATATAAAACTAGTTAACAGACTACGGATATATAGCAATATGTAACTTATTTTATTTGTTATACTGGGACTTGGTTACTTATTGCAATGTTATTCATCTTATATTACGTCATCTCTGCCTGGTTTGTTCTATCTTCAATTGTCCTTTTTAGCTTGCCTGGATTTACCTGTGACGGATGTATACATTGTTTCTTGGTTACACATAAATGCTATGGCACAAATTCAAAATATGTGTCAGTCTAAATAACACGCCCAAGTTCACACCCTGTATGGATTTCATAGTGAATAAGTATTGAAAAATTATAGCACCAAATCAATTGTGGTTTTATTTTTTTATTCTGTTTTTTTTTTTATATATATATAGAGAGAGATATATATAGATAGATATATATATAGAGAGAGAGATGGGAGTGTTTTGTTCACAGTTACATCTTTATGAACAATCTATTATCTCCAATATAGCCCAGAATCTATCTAGCCAAATTTAATGAAGCTTGGTGAGAGTGTTTTCAGAGGAAGACACCGCTCAATTTTGTACAGATCACTTTCCTTAAAACTGTGAAATAGTACACGGGCTTTGGCAGACATCTACGACCTCTGAATGTCTTTCTAGTTAGACAACTACTGAAAGGGCAAACCACACTGATTGTTGAACTCAGCCTTCATTTGGAGCTCTGCTGCACTGCTGACAAAACAAACACTTGCCAGAGCATTTGAAACCCAAACTTACAGCTGTTAATATGACAGTAGGTGTCTCACAGTTTTCCATGACACATGCACACAGACACACACACCTACAAGGTCAATATAAAATCAGTTATGCTTTTGTAGATAGTAAATTTGTAAAGCCAAATTCAAACAGCATTTAAATACGTTTCATTTGACTGAACTGACACCAGCACGCACTCACTGGACCATTCATATGCTACACCAATATGGACATTTTAGCCCTTATTGACATGATGCCAGATTGAGATCTGGTTACTGTGGAGGTCATCTGAGTACAGAAAACTCATTGTCATGTTCACAAAACCAGTTTGAGGTGATTTATGCTTTATGACATGGTCCATTATCCTGCTGAAAGCAGCTGTTAGAATTTTAAAAGGGATGGGCATGGTCGGCTACAATATTCATGTACACTGTGGTGTCGCCCTGTGCTGTCTTTTGCTCCTGTAGCCCATCTGCTTCAAGCTTTGACAGGTTCTGCATTAAGAAATGCTCTTCTGCATACTTTGGTTAATGAGTGGTTAATTTGAGTCACTGTTTCCTTCTTATTCAAAGCATTCTTTGAACTCTGACATCACCAAGGCCCAGAGGACCAGTTTGTGGTGTTGGATTTTTTTATTTTTTTATTTTTTTTAATTTCAGGTTTATTTTTCAGAGTGTATTGTTTTACATTTATCAGTTTCAGTGTTTTAATCTTTTGAATTGTTATTGTATGAAGGGCATATGCCAGAGGCAAGATTTTGAAGAATCAGTGTAGGTGTTTTAATAAAGACAGATGACTCAGTCGTGTAAATATCCAAAGTCTAAATAAAGATCAGGTAAGTTGTAATAAAATTAATTAATACTAAGGATGTTTCTTCTGTATTTGTTTTCCACGTTCACAAAATAACATATCCATTTAAATTTCATTTTCACATCAAGTTTTATTTAACAATAACCTTGCAAAGAAAAAGTGCTGCACACTGGTTATTTTCTCTTTCAGACCCAGAGATGGTTGTGTGGGAAAATCCCTGCAGATCAGCAGTTTCTAAAATACTCCGATCAGCCTGTCTGGCACCACCAACCATACCACATTGAAAGTTGCTACCATGCGATTGGCCGATTAGATATTTGGATAAATGAGCCATTATACATAGAGCGGCCGTCGAGTCTGTCTTAATTCAAACACACACAAAAACAAAACAAAAAAGCAGCATAGTCCAATACCAAATTTTATTCAATGTCAAGGTACAAAACAGCCTCCATTCAAAAAAAAAAAAAAAAAATCAAACATGTATAAATAATAATCTTACATGATCAAATATATGATTGGTTTGCATATCAACCAATATCTAATGAGCCACTGAAACATTGTTCACTGAAAAACAAAGAAGAATCCAGTATTCTTGATTGGAATGTTCAAAACTTCACTTGAGTATCATTTTATCCACTCCTCCACTGTCCAAAGAAAACAAGCCTCTCTCCAGTCAGATTGGTTATGCAAACAAAGGAAATATTTCCTCTGTTAAAAAGAGTGAAATAAAGAAGTGAGAGAAATAGCAGAATTTAAAGAAGACTGGTTTGTTCTAACAAATCCATTTTGTTCCCTCATCTGCCAGAATAACCAAAACTGACGATTACCGCGTGTCAATACTGAAAGGATGAAGAAGATACTGAAGTAACAACTAACACGAAATAAGTTTACATTCTCATTCACAGGATTTTTTTTTCCTTTTAAAACACAGATGATACAGCTATTACAGGAACATAAGCACTGGTGATTTCATGGAAAGATGCATTTTCTCATAACCATTTATTGTTAACGCACAAAAAAAAAAAAAAAAAAAAGAAGAAGAAAGAAAGAAAGAAAAAAAAATCCCTAAGGTTTCACTTTTAGTTTATGTTGCCCTTAAAGAAAGTCTTGGGATCCCTCAATGAAACTAATGTGTTAGCAAAGCCACAGGAGGACAAAAACAAAAAACAAAACAAAAACAAAAAAAAAACAAACAAAAAACACCAACACAAAAAATAAACCAAAACAAAACTTTGGCACATGGACAGAAATCCCTGGGATATCTAGCCAAGCCAAGTGATTGGCTTTTGTGGTCACTTCAAATATATAAAGAAATTACAGAAATACAGCTCATGATGATATGTGTAGATGGTTTTGTACAAACAGGGGTAAGAAGACATTTTCGTACAATACTAAGAGGATACGGCCTACAAAAGAAAGTAAGAAAAAAAAAAAAAAGTGCAACATCCTAATGATATAAAAGATAAACCACCTTTCTGTCTCGCAGAACTTGCCAGCCTTACACAATCACGCTTTTCCTTCCTCAGCTCCCTCCAATCTTTTAATAATCTGTTCCATCATCTTGGTACACCTGCTCCTCTTCCTGGTAGCCTTGGTAGCCCTCGTCTTGGTAATCTGGGATGTAGTCACGGGCGACACCAGCTCCATTTTCATCACCTGGAATCTCAGTGGCTTTGGGACAGTACTTGGCATCGTAGATCTGCCGTCCCAAGCCAAAGTTCTGCCCGCTCTGGTTAGCCCCGTCTCTGTATCCCATCTGTAGAGACATGGTGCTGTTGTCACACTTCTCTGTGCCCAGCTTCTGGTCGTAAATGGCACGCCTCGTTCCTGGAGCCGTCATCCCAGCCTGAAGTGGAGACAGGAAAAGGAAAACTGTCAGATTTTGTGGAATTCTCCCCAGCATCCCCCCCCTTCCTCTCCTCCTGCTTGGCAAACACGAGACTGGCCCCAGACATTTGGCCACTGGGTTAAAGAATACATGTCATTCATCTAGAAAAGATCAGCAACACAGAGGATCTGTTGGGGAAAATCAAATGCTACCCGGCAACCATTTATTTCCACTAACAGCAGCTGCCATGGTTTCAACAAACACAGAGCCATAATGTCATTAATGTACTCACTGTAACAAAATGACCATTTTTATAAACTGAGAATATACGTTGATGTCAAGCCATCCTTAATCTAGTATTCTGCTGATGTGTTCAGATTGTTTCCTTAGTCTGTGTTGTAATTTGTTATGGCAAAAATATAACAAAAGACTTTGCTCAGACAGAGACTGAGCTTTGCCTTTTAGATAATACAGGAGTTTACAGCTTTCTACAAGACCAAACATGACCGTAGTTTACAGCAGGCAAAGAACGCCAAGGACAAGCCATAACCAGTGTCCCGAAGCTTATTTCTGCTGCAGTCCTTTAAGAATGCATACCTGACTCGCCCCTTTGTTTGTTCCCATCTGCAGACTGATGGTGGTGTTGTCCATGGGGGCCTGGACTGGAGCCTTGGGATCATATAAATGTCTCCTGGTGCCATATGCACTCATACCTGCCTGACTGGCACACTTATTGGTCCCCATCTGAAAAATAGAACAATCACTTGTTGTATATAAATGATCAACAGTCATACAAGATCAATAAAGAGTTTTGGTGTAAACTGTTGCACAACATCACTGCATTTCTCACATTTTATTGTTTTGAGCAAGTGTGGGACTGTTGATACTGGTGCAACACTAACCAAACGTGTTTTAAAAAGTTTTGACTAAGCTGTTCCTCATATTTGCACCGCTCTCAAATTACAGTCGAGGTATTTCTTCATTGGTTGTGTTTACTTGATACCCTTCCAGGTAATGGAGGGGGAAGGAAAGAAAAGAAAGCAGGGAGGTTTGAAGCATCAGTGACAATGTGCAGCTCTCGCACAGAAGAACGCTACTCAACATGAGATCATCATGACAAAGCCTTCTTTCACAACAGTTTCGCCACTTGCAGCAGTGAGTTCAGCTTTGCGAGCACGTAGCCCACCTGTCAAAACGCAGCCAGAATGATCAGATCATTTAAAAAAATTAATTCTTATTTCTAATTTTTTGATCTTTATATAAGAAAAGAATCAAGTTTAGTCCCTTGTTTGCATTTCCTTTAAAGCCCTGGCCCCGAGTTTCACTCTGCGAGCATCAGTCCTGTTATATTACTGACACTGAAAACTGTACCTGTAGGCCAATGACACACTGTCCAGCCTTCATCTTCTCATCGTCAAACATCCTCTGCTGCTTGTCCGCATACTTCACGCCAATGTCAACCCGCGACTGGCAGCCCTTGGTCTTGGCCTGAGAGAAAAGGCGGTGTAGAAGAGTTCTCATTAAACTGCGATCATTCCCCACAAAAAACTACCACTACCGTTTGTGATGCGACGTTTTTAAGAGACTCACCATGCTGGCGAGGGCGAGCAGAGTCGTCTGGACCTGCGTCATGTTGCCATTCTCAAACAGATCATTGGCCTCGAAGATATCATGGGGCTTCAAGCCGTACACTGTGAGAGCTTTGATGAAGTTTGTCAGGTTCTCCAGCTAAAGCCGCACCAAAGTAAACAAGAGCGACAGGTTTTAAGCTGAAGCCGGGCGATTATTTCTCTGCCTGTATCCTCTCATTAACAAGTTGCAGTCAAATATTTTTATAAGCACTAACTATTAAGAAACCAGTTTCAGATAAAAGCAGAAGCAACACTGCTAATGTCCAAGTATAGCCATGAGTGTGATTCAGTGCACTGACATCCTCAGCACAATGCAGGGAAGAGGCAAGTCTAACTGCTTGCTGCACTTCTAGCGTCAATGAAGTGCTCCTGCTCACAAGTCTGCCGCGCCCTCAATTAGCTAAAATAAGACAAACTCACCTGGTGCCAGTTCAGTGCTGACTGGTTGATCTTTCTCACAGAGCCTGGCTGCAGCCTGTTAATAAGTCTGCAAAGTAGAGAAAGAACGGGGAAGAAAGAAAGAAAGAAAGTGAGCTTTCCAGATCTGTGTGCATATTAAAAACAGATGATCGAGGCCCTGGTGGTTTAGCGTGACAGAACTTTGATGTAGGCTCTGCTTACTCGCACAGGAGGACTCCGTTTTTCAGGCCTTTCTGGAAGTCGGGGCCGATGGAACTGCCGGTGATGTCTTCGATCCAGATCCTGAGCTCCTCTTCCTTCTGAGGGTCGTACTTCTGTGCAATCTAGTTGGTAACAAAGGTCAGAGGTCACATGTGTGTTCTGCAACCAAGTGGGTGGCTCTTTTGAAGAACAGTAGATGCAGTCACACCAGCTTCTTTTGTCAGCAGTGGAATAGCTCGCCCTGTCCTCAATGACCTCCCACTTCAACACTCTTAAGATATAAGAATTCTATTTTTCTCCAGCTGCTGATAACGGAGCCGCGCAAACACCAAGGACCGAGGTGATGATAACCAAAACACACACCACGAAGATTTCAGTTTTAGTTGTTGTTCGTTTTAAAAGGTTTATTGTGACTGCATGAGGCCAGGCTTCATGGTCATCCCCACATTTTCACTTTGACCAACTCCTACAGAGTTGGTCAGATTTCATTCTCATAAATGGTGACTCCACCGTGACCCGACACACACATACACACACCCCCACAGAAACACACACGGATATCCTGTTTGGTAAACTGTAACAAAGTCACCGGAGGCACAGGAAGGGAGCTGCTGTAGAAAGAACAGGGCACGTCAGTTTTTAAGGGGCTTAACGTGGTCTGCTGACGGCGTCACGGTTGAGGCGTTACTCTGATTTAAAAGCTTTACCGACGGATGCAGAGCATGAGAAAGAGGCCATTCAGGAGGAGAATCGGGGTCACGTAAACAAACAGCAGTTTCATGAGCTGAATCTGAAAGGCGGACAAATGGAGAAAAGTGACCTAAGAGTTAAACAGGTCAGCTTTTCTCCTCCTCCAGTGAAAGAGAAGAAGAAGAAGGAAAAAAAAAAAAAAAGTTCTGCGTGCAAACTCACAACCAGCCAACAATTTTTCCTTGTCCCCGAAGGCAATGGGAAACTAAACCGCAAAAGTAACCTACTATTTACATAGAAGCAGGCCGCACACAGCTCACAGCTGGCTGCGCTCTTCAGGAATGCCTGTCTTCTAATTAAATTCCTTTCATCCAGTTATCCGCATATTAAAAGACAACACTGGCCGTTTTAATTGCCCGCAAGGAATCCGACACAGATGTAATTTCCAGCGACAAGCTGAACGCGAGGAATTCAGCCCGCAGTGCTGGGATAAAGGGAGCTGAATGAAGCGAGAAGGGCGCCGGATTGTGTCTGTGTGCCGAGCCGATGAATGGATGTGCACTGAGATGAATAAATAAATCAAACAGTTATTGCAGTGTATCAGTGAGTTTGGGGATTACTCTTACAAGCAAAGACTGTCTGTGTTTATCAGTTTGTAAGGGGGGGGGGGGGGGGGAGGTGGAATTTAAAAGCCTTCAATGCCTCATATTTTAAGGGTGAGCTACGTCACTGACGGCAGGAAATACCACTCTCTTTAGTAGACCCCCCCCCCCCTCTCTCTCCTCCTTCAAGGACGCCTGTGGTAATGGACATAGGAAATCTGCGTGCTTTCTTTACGTCAGCCACATGTTCTGTGGAGATCTGGGGAGGGGATACGACCCTCTCTTTCTCCCTCGCCCCCACACAAGGGAACATCCAAAGAATGCAGAAGGGGAGGGGGATGAGGTGGAGGTAAGTTAAAGTGCCCTTATATGCGGGTGTCAAGAGAATGAACAGAAGGCTAAGGACAGATCAGCTGTAACACTTGTGTGAGAAAAAAAAAGCAGTCTGCTGCCAATAACAACGAAATGGACAGTAAGTCACATTTAAAGTACTTTAAAAAAAAAGTGGGGGGAGGGGGGAGGAAAGTTGGCGAAAAGTGATGTGCCAACGTGATCGGGCTTGTCACCTCTGAGGTTTTAACTCGATGCGGCTGTGACCAAATAAACAAGCTGCTTTCCTCACGAAGGTCCCAATCAATAAAGTTACACATTACCCAGAACTTGCGGAGGGGGTGTCACCTTGATTTTTCACAGAGTGAGTGGCTGAGGAGGAGAGAGGCTTTGTCCCTGCACTGATCTGGCACGGTGTGGAGAGCAAAGTTAAAGCACGAAGAGCAGCGCTACACCTTACCGCATGAGGGGAAGTGGGGAAACTATTCTTGCAGAAACCACGAGAACACAGAAGCAATGAGAACAGTGGCATCCAATCCGAGGGCTAACAGGTCAATTACATTATCTACTAATGCGAGTCACAACGCAGGGCAGAGAGCTGCACGGGCGGCGGAAAATGCTGGAAACGGGGGTAACTTTTTTTTTTTTTGCCACAACGACATGCTTGTTTGCCAAGACGGACAACGCCCATGGTGCGATTTTAAGTTAAGTCTCCTGCACGAGCAGAGGGACTAAGGAGGTCCAAGGTGTCTAACTAGACCACAACTTATTTCTTTGCAAACTATTCACACTCGACCAGAGTTTAATTATTGATTTTCCGACTTATATATGTATAAAATATAGTTTTAAATCTTTTTATTCAAACTCCCTTTTTACCCCCGCTGATTACCTTTTAACCTGAGCGCCATATTAAAATGGAGGCCAGGTGATTCTCGCGTTAAGAGAGAAGCGCAATGAAGAAGGCGAGAAAAGTTCAATGCGACTTAACTTTATATGGGAGAGAAAAGTATGGCCACCTACCTTGTTTTTCACTTCTGCGGATAACCCATAAGCCGGACCTTTGTTAAAGGAAGACATTTTCAAAGTGTTGAGATTTCTCCTTTGAGAGTGGCAAACAATAATAAAAGAAAGAGACTCCGACTTGAAGATAAAAACTGCGCTAAAATATCTTCGAGTTTGTCTTCCAATGAAACCTCGGACTGAACTAAATACTTCCTTTCTCTTTTACGGGCGCCAATTAGAGCGCTCCCACGGTTTCTGTCAAAGAGTCTTGATTCACGAATCAAGATAGTTCACCCCTGAACGGTCCGTCCCGGAAATGACCCTCCGAAGTTTCTAGGTGTTTTTTGTTTGTTTTGTTTTTTTAATTGCAAACTAGCTGAAAAGAGTGATTATTGAATATTTAGCACAATTTCATACAGGTGAAGAAGGAGATCAGTTTCATGTGCTCTTGGTTACGTAACACAGTCGTATTTTTTGTTTATCTTGTTTTTATTTTATGTGTTTTGTTGTTTGTATCTGCATCTGTCTGGGTTAGCCGGCGTTAAATTGCTTGAGCTTGCAGAAAGACTTTTAGGATTTTAGCATTTTGTGTGTATTTGCACTGGAGAATATAATTCACTGAAAGCATGAACCAGGTAACTAAATACATTAAATATGGGGGGTTAACTTTGGATTTCCAGTTTCATTTCGTTGTTCTTATCTTGCAAAGTGGCTTTACATATTTTAGTCTAGCTCAGATTCTCTAAACACGATCAGGTTTCAGTTTCATTTTTCATTAGCTGTGCTGTTAGTTTTAGTTTCTATCATGGCTGCTGTTTTCACATGTGATATTTGGAATAAATATAATAATAAAACCCTTTACTCAAAGTCAGGTACATGTCCAAATCTCAGTAAACATATGCACCAAATACTCTTCAAGCTGGTTATGCCAACAAATTTGGCCAGGCTGACAAAGATTGAAACTGAAGATATTTCCTGTATACTTTTTTTTTAAACTTTAGTTTTGCGAGTTTACAGCATTGTTTCAGTTCACTTTTTATTTATTTTACTGTATCTCATACCCGAAAAACACCTTCTTCTTCTTTTTTCCCCTGAAACCAGTGCAGTCTTTTTTTTTTTTTTTAATCTTGGTCACCTTGTATGCATATCAGAATTTTTTTTCTATGTAAATAGACATTTTATAAGCATGTATCCTACACTTAGAAACTGTTATGTGGCTGTTATAATTATTGTATTTATTATAAATTTGTATTTTTTTAAGTTTCTTGTAATGCTCTTAAGATAAACAATCCTTATAACAGAAACATCTATCGATTTTGTTACACTCATCCAGTTGAAGGTCGTGGGGACTGAAGTCTGTCATGACTGTCGTGGGGTGAGAGGCAGGATACAACCGGAACAGGACACTGATATGTGGCATGGGTTGAAGCTAGACTACCCAAAGAAAACCCACAAAGAAAAGGAAGCTCCACACAAAAAGGCCTCAGACTGTATTTGAACGAAGGATCATCTTGCTATGACGTGACAGTGCCAACTGCATGAAAGCTTTCAACTGATATGTAAAAACGACCCATTAGATAAAGAGCACATATATAAATAATTAAGAAAATTACATACTAAATGTATTTTAGGCCTCCATTCAAAACGCACTACTGCACTACTCAGTAAAAAAAATATTTAAGCAACAAAGCGAGAGAGGGGACTTCTCTTGATAGTCCTGTATACTCTTCGTTTCACGCTTCGTTAATCGATCCTAAGCTCCACCTTTCCACTGCTCTTCCTTAGGTCGCGATTTATATCAAAAACTCCTTATATGGAAGGAAACTTCCCAAATTCCTGAATAGTGGGAGTGAACCTCTGGTCCCACCCTGCATACCAGACGTGGAGAGAGGACGAGACAAATTGTCGCACTTTTTTGAGTCACGGTCAGGGGGGAGAAAAAAGTTATTTGGGAATGAGCTACTGGGCTGACGTAATGTCGGTGGTGTGAGGTTTTCAGATAACAAAACTTCTCCTGGCATGTCAGCATGTGTGAAAGTCCAGGATGCTATGTAAGACGTATCTGAGACAATGTATTAGTGGCGCATAATATGATTTAAGCTGGCAGTGAGCTGGACAGGTCAGGGAGTTCTTTCTTTATCTTATTTCGACAAAAATACCCACAGAGCAGAACAGAAACTCCTCTGAGTCTTTCTGGGAAATAGATGAGCTTTAAGAGAAGCTCATGTAAGAGAGAAAACGTATTTTACTGTACAATAGGCTGCTTTATGACAGTGGTACATCAGATTAGTATGAATCCATGAGACACTCATCGGATACATCTTTCTTTCTTCTTCAGCTGATGTCTTTGACATCCCCTTGAAAAGTTTGTCCAACATATACTGTAATAAATATTGTAAAAGTATGGGGGTTTTTGACTGTTGTTTTTTTTTTTTTTTAAGTTTTGAAATCTGTCCCACTGACTGGGGACAATCCCACTGACGCTATTCTCCATCTTTCCCGACTATCCATCCAGTATCAAACTACTTCCTTTCAGCAAGTGGGAAGGAAAAACTCCCTTTTAACAGGAAGAAAGCTCCAGCAGAACAAGACTCAGAGAGGGGCAGCCAACTGCTGCAACGGTGAGGACAGGGAGACAGGACAAATGACACACTGTGGAAGAGAGCATTGATTTATGAGTATGAATATGCGACCCAGGGACCCAAATTAATCCACCAAAGCTTTACTCTTGTAAAAACTGCAGTTAAATAATTAATACCTGAAATATTTCAATAATATGCACCACTGCTGGTGGATTATAAAAGAAAGTTTCATTCCTAAAAACTCCTTTCCACTAGGATCCATAAATATTAACGTGCTTGCAATGACAGTAGACTGAATGTGGAAAAAACAGAGATATTGTTGAAAGTACAAATATTTTTAAGATGTGCCTCCTAATAATTTGTGCTGTAAACAGATGTTTGATTCATTTTTAGAACGCATATTCGATCGAAGATGAAGATCTATAAGTTATAAAGTCATAAAGGTTTTCATTGAAATTGTGTCGTATGTAGCCTGTGAACTACAATGACAGATTAAATACTTTGGAATTTTTTTAACATTCGAATCCAAGTGAGAACCATCCAATCCTCAGTTGGTCACTTGGATCATTTATTTAGATGTTTGATGAGACACGTTTCTTCCAGTCCATTATATTTTATATAGTTCCCATTTTCAGAGGCTCAAACGTAATTGGACGTTTGACTGAAAACTTTCAGGCCAGGCCTTTTTTTTCTCGTCATTTCACAGCAAATTGAACAGATAAAAGATCTGGAGTTGATTTCAAGTGTTGATCTTTCATTTTGCACGCCTGAAAAACCCAACAAACCAGTCAGAGATAGCAGAGACCTTAGGAGTGGCCAAATAAACAGAGTCCTTAAAAAGAAGGAATTCATTGTCAGAAAGACCCCAGGAGACATCTAAAGTGCATGATAAGATAATTATTTCCATGGTTAAAAAAAACCCCACTACAACATTTAGACACGTGAAAACACTCTCGAGGAAGTAGGTGTGTCATTGTCCAAGTAATGTGAATGCACAGGGTGCAAACGCCTGGTTACACTCAAGAACAGGAAGGACTTTGCCCAAAAAAAAGCCTTCACCGTTGTTTGGATTCACCTTTTATTATGGATGGAGTTTGGAGAAAGAAAGAACAGCCCATGATCCAAAGTACACCATGTGTTAAACACGGTGGAGGCAGGGTTAGCGCACGGGCAAATATGTGTGCCAAAGGAAGTGGGTTACTAGTGTGTACTGATGATTTGACTGTTGATAGCAGTAGCAGGGTGAAATGTACAGGGCTACAGTCTCAGTTGCAAAACTGTTTAGGCAGCACTTTACAGTGCAAACAGATAAGCCGAGGAAATAGGATAGTCTTCAATGTTCAACAGTGCGTGCTTTCAGGTAGCACAAAACTGAATGCAGAGACCCACAAACAAGCTACAACTGAAGGTGGTTGGATTAAAGGCAGTAATGAACATCTCTGGGGAGGAAACATAAGATTTGGTGATATCCAGGGCTTCTAGACTTCAGACAGTCATCCCCTGCAAACTAGTTTCACCCACATATTAAAAACTATCCTGATATTTAAAATCATTTATTTGACCAATTAATTTTGAAGCTGAGAAATTTGGGGAGAGGGTTTAAAAGTGGCTATAACTCTACAACATTTAATGCAAAATTGTTCTCAAATCCAAGCTGAAACTATCCTGTTTTAACCTGAGCAGAAGAAAGCCCCATAAAATATCAGTGATCTAAGCCCAGGTGTATCTCCTCAGTGTCTGAGCATCCTCCTGGTCATAAATACAGCTGGATTTCTTTGTACATGTAACAGATGATACCGTCATACAGGTGTGCGGCAGGCTGATTCAGTGCGAGAGTAAACGCACCAGAGGGCACTTACTCATCCTGCTGTCTTATGTGATTACATCAACTGACTGAGTCATAGGAGGAGTGACGTAGGCAAAACATTCTTTAGCCTATTGAACATGTTGCAACCCAAAGGCAATCAGAATTACAACCAGTAGATGCCGAAAAACTGTTGCTTTACTACACATATGGCCAGTTTAAAAGGGTGGGATTATACTTTTAGACTAGTAAAATGTGCTGTTTAATAACAGAGGACCTTTTGTAGCATGGGCCCAGTAAAATCATAAGAATTATTGATGAATTTGAACCGATATTACTCTCATCATTTTACATCTCTGGTGCAGACAAAGAACACACATGGACAATGTGCACCCCCACATGGACGACATGTGTAAATGCACCAATTAAAAGTCCACCTTCAAACAAAAGGCACAGTTTAGATTAACTACTTAAACCATAAAAGACCTGACGGCAGCCAAGATTTAGATCTTTTTATTTTTCAAACAACTGAGAGATGTTAAACACTGAACAAATAAAGATGCCCCGTCAAAACTCCAGAAAAAAAACAGATTCTTTTCAACCAGTTGTAGCACTTTTCCATTATTGCCAGTGGTGTTGTTGATGACGACGTGCAGTTTCTCGTTGTCTGCAGCTTCACCCCCTCACTAGATCAGCGCGTAGAAAAAGTAACAGAAAACGGTGCATATACCAGCGTCAGATTGATCGTGGGGATTTGGGATTCTTACGTACAAATCCAGCTCCAGGCAGGCGTGTTTTAGGCGGAAGCAAATCCAGATTCACCGTTTTGTTTTTAAACCAAGGCACATTGGTAGGTAGGAATGGATGACCAAAAAGAATGAATGGACAGAGAGGCTGCACAGAAGCCAATCTTCATTTAAATCATGTGAGAATGGTGGTAGCGACTAAAAAGGGAGTCGAACTGAAGTACTGTCACATGGAAAACGCCAAGAACATCGGATGCGCACAGCTCGCTCTGTGTTTCTCTCTTAAATGTTTGAATCACTGTTTTGAACGGGAGCAAAAGAAGTGCCACCCTCATTCTGCAACTTAAATGATTTCTAAAGCCTGGAAAAAGCAGCTTCGAGAGCCGTAAATGTGTCTGAAATTCGTATTAATCCATGGGCACATTGTGGGAGAATCAGTCAGTTCACACTCGAATGAATGAATCAGTAAAGAAAATGACCAACAAGTCGTCAACTTATGTACAAGTGCATAAGAGGTCTCAATTCTGTACATTCACTAAGGCGGTATAAACTCAGAAAAAAAATATATATTAGCAAGGAATTTCAGAAGGCAAACGATATCTAAAGAAACAGAAAAAGTTCCAGCATTCAAACATGTCCTTGCTTTTGTCATTGAACAACACCAGCAGCTGGGACATTCTTTAATATTTCGGAGAGAATTAATGGATGGAAACATTTGACTGCACTATTTTTTTTCCTTTTTGCATTAGCACCACACTACTTTAAAACGGTTACATCTCCAGAAGAATCTTCATGACCTGGAACCTTTTAGGAGCCGAGCTGATGAGACAGAGAGAGCGGAAATTGGTTGGAGGGTGGAGTCTGGAATGTAAATAACCAAAACAACAAAACAAATCCGCACCGGCCAATCTTAAAGAAAGGACAGCACATGGGCTTCCTTTAACATTTAAGATTCAGCTGAGAGCACAGTGATGCAAAC
The DNA here is from genome assembly GCF_000239375.1 of Pundamilia nyererei. NCBI lineage: Eukaryota > Metazoa > Chordata > Actinopteri > Cichliformes > Cichlidae > Pundamilia > Pundamilia nyererei. The sequence continues at coordinate 1,179,308 of NW_005187405.1, forward strand.
AGAAGAGAAAACAAAAAGAATCTATAGTTGTTGTTATCGTCCTTTTTTTAACATTTGTTTTGATGAACATCCCGTAAATGAACTGGTCAAAAATAAATAGATGTATATATGATAAGAAGTTTATAATTTACTCTTTTATATCTCACATAAAGCTTCTTGTAACTGCCAAATATGTTCCAGTAACTTCAAACCCTGGACATGTTCGGCTCTAACTGTGCTAGATGAACTCTTATTAACATCTTTCTGGGCACCAACATGGTGGTCTGTGCAGGACAGCTAAACCCCAGCCTTCCCTCAGGTTTAACCCTAGTTCAAAACTTCTTTTTAGAAACTAAACAGGTTTAAAAAAAAGAAACAGCATCATCCCAGTGTGCCTCAAAGAGGGGTACAATTCATAATATTCAAAAAAAGAAAAACCTCACATTGTTACACCTATTTGGGTGATCTGGGATAATTCTGTCTTCTTTTTTTGCCTTTATGGTTAGCAGCAGTACTCTGCAATACGGGCCTCATTCCTGTGGCTTTCAGTTTGAAAAATAAAACAGAAACAGCCCTTGATATTACAAACTTAACTAGTCTTTTAATCTTTACACTTCTTTTATACCAAAATCTTAATAGATTATCACAGAAAGAGGAAGAGGCGTGGGGGAGTGGAGTTTGGCAGGCCTGATTTTTGCCAAACTCACAGTGAACAAAAAAAAAAATAAAAAAAAAATTAAATCACAAAGTATCTCGTCTCTGTGGTGAGATGAGGAAAGGAGTGGAAAAGTACTGCAACCTTCCCGTACCCCTTCAGTCTAGGCAAACGTATGGCAGGATGTTCAATTTGCTTTCATCCCCGTGAGGGTCCAGTGATATGCAATCTGTCCAATCGTACCAGGTGCCCTTGGTGTCACAAACGCCATTCACCCCCTGCCAGTGCTGTGTGTGTATCCTGTCCAAGTCCTCATCTGTCACGTCCCGGCTCACGCCCGGTAAATCCCCTGTCAAATTGTCCGTTTGGAGAACGTGCATCTTCCGCGACTCCTTAATTTCCTGTTCTTCCCTTTTCAGATATTCCGACATGAAAAAGTGTGCACTAGGGGCCTGAACCCCCGAGGAGTTAAGGACATTGCTCTGAAGGTTCAAGTAGGACTGGATGATTTCATTTCTAGACAGCTCCTTCCAGTTTGTGTGGTGGAAGGGGTTAGGGCTAGGACCTGGGACTGTGGCAGTGGCAGCGCACTGTTGTACAGTGCTTTCAGTTCTCTGCCTAGACTCAGCGAGGTCAGGAGTGGGTGCTTCATCTGTTTGAGAAGGTTCTTTATGCACCAGAGGTTTAATCTGACCTGTGACCGGGTCAAACGTTAATCTGCGTTCTTTTAACCGAACGGGTTTAGTGGTGTCCTCCATTTTCTGGCCATCTAAGTTGACAGAGTAATCTCTAGACCTGTACTTCCTCCTTTTATGTTCCGAATTTGGTACGGTTGGCCCATCTGCGTCATCAGACACAACCATAGCTCCCTCAGAAATCTGTCTGTGTGGTTCTGAGTTCTGCTGGGAGAGAGAAGGTGAGAGGGAGACTGATGGGGATTCCAGTGTTGCAGATATGTCTTGTGATGGGCAAAGAGAGGAGGCTTCTGAACTGCTGGCCCAGTGCATTGAAGACCTATTAGAAGAATGTGGCAGCTTGTCAGCATAAGATGAGGCCGGGGACGACACAGTGTGGGAAAAAGATAAGGGAGAGTCCCTGGAGGAAGGGCTTGGGACCGGCGTTCCTTTTGGTGCATATGCTGAAGAGCGCTTGGTCATTGTATCTTGCTTCGTACTCCTTGGGCTGGTAGTGAGACCACGAGGACTTCTGGCTTGATAATAGCCCCCGCCTCCTTCATCCAATCTGGCCTGTTGCTGCATCACAGCAACTTTAATCAAAGAGGAAGTGCTGGGTAGTTTGGCCACCCCGGGAGAGCTGGGGCGAGGCTTGACAGCATTAACAGGAATTCTGTTCATTTTATCATTATCAAGGTGCTCAACTCGAGATCTGTCAGGAGACGGGACAACCTCCTGGTCAGGGAGAGCATCCGGACTGCCTGCAATCCCATTGGTGGGTGGCGTTGAAACAGAGTTATCATATGGGGACATTTTGGAGATTTTTTCTTGCAAGTACACTCCACTGTCTCTGTGCTCTGCCCGCCGCTTGCGGCTGCTTGATTTCTCAGCTTTTGGTGAGTACGTGTTGTGAACGTCATTCCTGATTTTGACCTCAGGGACACCTTTCCCTGGCACAGAAATGTCAGAAGGAGAGGCATCGGTTCTGCAGGGATGAGAACTGCCATTGGTAGAGCCAGGAACACTTGCAGCCACAGCTGGCCCAGGTTCAATCAGCTTTTGCCAGTTCCTCAAGAGTTTCTTAGCTCGTTTAGCCAGGTCTTCATCCTTCGTCTTCTTCCTCACATCATTGATCAACTTTCCTAGTCGAGTTTCCTACGTTAAAAAACAAGCACTAGGATTAGAAACACTATTCAGTTAAACAGTTTGGTATAAAGCAGCAGCTAAGTTCAGTCGACTGTCTTACCTCAAGTGCTTCTTTGGTGATAGGATACTTTTCAAGGCAGGCAATTACTTCCAGTACGACCACCATATTGCATATCTGCAAGGACGATATATAGAGCTTCTAAAACATCACGGTCACACAAAGTGTATATTACCCAAAAATTACTGCTTACTTAAGTAACAACAAAAGAAGCTGTTAATGAGAATTACAATCACATTTATAATATTCTAGAAAGGCCAATGCTGGTGACAATTTAGTGATCTAATGCTGATCGTGGAAACTCCCCAGAAATTAGACAAATTCAAGGGAATTGAATCGTGCCTGCAACGTGTTTGAGGGGCAAGTTAGCTTAGAAGTTAGCAAGGGGAGGGAGGGGGGCATTAGCTTGTCTGTCTGCTTCAAGAGCAACAAAACGACGTTGCAAAGTAAAGATGGAAGTGTCAACTCACAAAACCTTCTCCTTTGTAATCATTATAACAATAGGGTAGCATATAGACCAAAACGGAGAGCACAAATTAATTAACTTTACGCGAGTTTCTTATCTTGTTGACAAAGTCAAGCGGAGCTCAAGTGTCTGTGAATTTGCCTGTGCTAGCCGATTTAGCCGCGGCTAGCATTTCAGCTGAGAAGGAAGGGTGGACTGTTTCAAAAAACGTAGCTTTAGCCGCTGGAGCTAAGAGTTTGCTAGCTCGCGTCCATGGCTTAGTAACACGAGATTTTTATTAAGATGAAACAGTTTAGGGTGAAAAACAAGTACGAGGTGAAAATAAATTCAGAATGGAAAATGAATTTGGAAGGAAATTAAGCAAATATTTTTCTTTTTAACGTATACGCAAAACCCGCTGTGGCTAAGTTAGCCGCTAGCATGCTACACGCCAGATTATGGTCTGTCCAGGGTAACGCTGGTAGCTAAATTAGCTTTCAAGCTGTCAACTCAAGTACCCCCATCTCTAATTCCAACTTAAAATATACAATAAGAAGTTTGGGCACATGAATATAATTAAATAAGAGTTGTCGGGCGAATTCTCAAGTCGAGTTGCCCCAGAGTGCAGGGAAACAAGGTAACTTAAGCTAGATAGCCTGCTCGCTTTAGCGCACTCACATTGCTCTGACTGTCGATGGCCTGCAGCAGCCGTTCCCTCATCTGCTGCGGGGTTGCTGAGACCGTTGTCATTGCCTGTTCGGTGCGATCCGGAGGATGGAGGGAGGAATCCTCCAAAATGAAAACTGGGTGACAATGATGACTCAAAAGCCGCTTCGGGAACACGTCAGGCGTCCGTACAGCATATTTTCTGTCGCCTGTAAGGTAACGGCTCGGCTTATCTCACATGGAGTAGGGAAACGTGTGAGCTATGTTGCCCGTTTGCTGCTGCCTCCTCGGCGCTCTCGCAACTCACTACCAGCTGCAGGATCGCTCCACGGCCTCCTGCTGCATGCCGGGATACGTTGTGTGCGCTTTGACGTCTGCACGTCCTCAAGTAAACATACCTGATACACTCAGGGATGTGCACCACCGCAGGACTCCATCTACTTGTGGTTACACAGTAAACATTGTACAGCAGATCATGTAGTATGTAAACGAATTACGCACTGCCTTTGACCCCTAAATAACAAATAATGATACTTTTATAAAAGTGATTTGTAGCGCAAAATCTAATGGTTTTCCAACAGTTTCGTGTTGTGTTCAAAATTGTTCGCCACTGTCAGAAGCCAGCTAGCCACATCTCAAAAATACCAAAGCTCCCCCACGTTAACTTCTCCAAGACAGATTTAACCACAACCACTTAGTATTATTTTTTAAAGTGTCCAAACGTTTGCTTTGTTTTGTTTTGAGCATTAGTTACGCACTCTGTTGCCAAAGCTGCACACATTCTGTCAGGCATTCGAATAAAAGAAACATATGTGTGTGTTTATCGCAACGAAGTACAGTAGTTACTCATGTCTAAAATCGATCCTTCTATATTACAGCATTTCACCAGTAGATGGAGTCCTGCAGTCTCTAAAAACAACAAAGCATACGTCAAAGAGCACAGCCTGTCCCTGTCCACAGGAGCAAAGCAGGACGGGCTGTGCTAGATTGATGGGGCCATCAGATATGATGCAAGAATGACTTTACTTTAAATGTGACCCCTTCTTACATTCAGAGTTGTCGTATTTCATCACGGCACAGGTTCATCAAGGTTTCTGAGATTTTGATCCATATTGACATACTAGCATTACACACTGCAGATTTGTCAACAGCACATCCGTGATGTCAGTCACCGCAGCAGAAATTCAAGACATATTAGACCAGACAGCATTTTTCCAATATGCTATTATAGAATTTGGGGGATTCTGTGTGAATCATAGCCTCTGTTTCCTGTTCTTAGCTGGGGTGGCACCCGGTGTGATCTTCTGCTGCTGTAGCCCATCTGCTTCAAGGTTTGATGTGCTGTGTGTTCAGATATGCTCTTCTGCATACTTTGGCTTCAATGAGTGGTCTTCATCCTGAAGATGGTCTGGGCATTCTCCTCTAACCTTTGACGCCAACAAGGCATTTTAGCATTTGGGCATTTTGAAAATGTTTTTAGTAGGTCTTAATATTTTTAAGTAATATTATATGAAGGGCATGTCCCAGAGGCAAAATTTACAAGAATCAGTATAAGTATTATAATTTAAAAAAATGCACTTTTACACAGCAGTTGACTCAGTCTTGTAGACTGTAGGCAAGTTAGGATAACAAAGCTTAACCAATAAACAAATAGGAAGGGCATTTCCTCCGTATTTAGTTTTTATTTTTAATGAACATTTTATTTCAGATCTAGTTTTAGTTTTAGTTAAGGATAATCAACAATAAGAAGAGACACATTTAGGGTTAACTGTTGTAACCAAATAGAATTAAAACATTTAATCTCAAACTAATTTCTTGACAACCACAGCATAATCCAATCCACGCAAAGCCCAGAACACATTTAAGTCATAGAAAAGACTGTCCTCTCACCAGCAGTCTTAGCTTTAGTATCCATCCCACATAAAAAAAAGTAGAAACTCATTAAAACTGTTGGTGCGGAAAGAGTGGGAGAGGCAGGGCAACTGAAGTCCTGGAGTGGGTGAGAAAGTCTAAGTTATGCCAGTTATGGGGGCTGCAAACACCATGAAACTACTGCTGCACGTCTTTGTTTTCTAGTACTTTTTGGAGTCAAGCTAATGAGAAAAAAACACAATACGAGAAATCAAGTGTCTTGGCTTATTCAGATATATTTATTTTCATCTCATTTACAAATAATAATGCAAAGATACAAAGACAGAAGCCTTCACACAAGAAAAATACATCAGGTACATTTTAAATGGAAAGCCCCGCCCCAAATCTATAACGTCGCTCACATTTACAGCCAACTTGGATTATTTTGGTCCAATTTTAACAGTTAAAATAGAAAACGCACAATTTGAAGAACAAGGTTTGGACCAGTTGCTTTTAAAGGGTTAGCTCAAAAAGAAAAAGTACAGACCCGCCAAGCTCTGCTGCAGAATGCTAGATTTGCATATTATACGAGCATAATGTTTCCTGTTGCTGCGAGTGCACTACAGAAACATAGTGCACCTCTTCACGGCAACAGGAACATAGTGCATTTGCAGTGTGTGGAATAGTTTCACTCAACTTAAAATACATTGTAGAACGTTTTAGCTGCCATTGTGTGAGTCTTGAACCAGCACTGGGCCGTCCTCAAAATGCACTCACAGGATTCATAGCTGTGGGCAACCCACTGAGTGACCTTACATGACCGTGACTCTGTTTCATCTTCCTGATTCAGTTTGTGTTTTAACAGCTTGTGTCACAGAGCCACTATTAGTCTGACTGTACAGTATTTGTATGTGATTTTTCTTACTCGTGTTATTTCTCATCGTGTCCATGTTATGTCTCAGTGGGTTTTTTTTTTCACTACAAAATACGATTTCACCACAAATTTATAAAACAAAGGCAAAACTAAATGGTTAGTTTAAAGCAAAATACAATATGTCAAGATACTTTGAAATTCGGCATCATGCAGAAAATAGATTTCTCATCTAGTGGACAGGATATAGCAGTCATTTCTTTAAAGGGGACCTGTTATGCTCATTTCCAGCACCAAATTTAAAAAAACAAACAACTGCTGACTCTTCTAGAGTAGACGTGCAGGATTCACAGTACAGAATAACCCCCACGTATCTTATAGAGGGCCCTGGTGCAGCTTCTCAGGACATCTTTTGTTTATGCAACAGGCTGTTTTAGCTTTTTTCCCCTTAAACATACAGAAGGTTTGAACGAAAGGTGGGTGGAGTTCAGGCCTAGTAGTTGGTGCATTGTATTGTAAATTCACTTTGGACAAGTCACAAAAAAAAAACAAGCAGGCATGCAGGCGTCTGCAAGGGCCTTCACGAAAGTAGCGTCACTGGGACCCAAGTGGACCGAGTGACATAAAGTATAAGACCCACAGACACGTTTTAGAAATCAATTTCATAGTGACTTCACTTGCCAAACAATCTCTAGGCCTATCCCACTGGGGCCTTTGATGAGCATATTAAGACGATCCACTCTCAGTGACATCATACAGAGCCAAGAGCAGAAAAAAACTAAGCATTTAGGACAGGCTTTGGATAAAGTAATTACTGTGGTCATGTTTATTATTAGTGTCTCCCATTCTAAGAGCAAATATAACTGGAAGGAGATGCATAACAGGTGCCCCTTTAATTCATGTTGTAGAAATCAGTAATTGTGTCCAACCTAAACAATGACTTTGTAGGTAAATATGAAATAATTTGAACCATAATGGGATCATTTGAGGGAAAAAAGAGGATGTTTTATAAAAGTTTTAAATTTTTTCTCTTACTTATGGCTATCTTTTTTTTTTTTTTACCTTTGGTTCAACTGTTGATTTTACTTTAAAAAGAAGGAGAAAAAAGATACAGTGCTGTAGACAAATCTGCTCTGAAGTAAAGACCAAAAGAATCTAAATAGTCTAATATGTAACAGGAAGTGGAATTCCTGCAGAATAAAAGTTTTTCAAGTAAATGAAAAGTGCTTCAAGGGCCTTGAAATGCATATGGACGAGGTCCAAACGAAATATCAGATAACTCTGAATTAATAAATAATAATATTGAAATAACTGTTCAACCTTACTGATTCACTGTTTAAACCACAAAATTGTTTAGCTAATCTACACTGCAAGTGGTTCTACATGCATGTAGTCTGTTTTTCCAGATACAGTATTTAACTCAGCTGAAACATTTTAAGGTAGAGGAAAACAAACGTTGCTCTGCTGTAAACTCTTGTCTCTGTAAACACTGGTGCGATACCTGAACGTTACTGCTTAAAAAGGTGGCAGTAACAGGCGACGCATCAGTCAGCGCTTATCTACATGAGCACAAAAAGTGTTTAAAAAAAACACACAAAACAAAAAACAAACGGAAATAAAGAACCCACAAAAGATGTCAGGCTCACTATAAAGTCTGGAGGTCCAGCAGAGAATATAGAGCCACAATGACATATTGCAGCACAGTATTTCTCAGTGCATTTTCTTACTTTGACATCATATCACATAAAGCACGAAAAACATTGTTCCTACCATACAGCGATATACAAAGCTAGTCTATAGATTTACCATGACATAATCAAAACTGTGTGGGTGTTCCACGGGAAAAAAAGCGCATACTGGATATTGCGGTATAAAACACAGTATCACACAACGGCTTCTACATGTGCATGAAAGGCTGATTACCACATATCTGATGCTTTTAGGCTTCACTTAGCAGTCACGTAGCCTATACACGATGCAGAATCAAAGAGAGACAAAAGACGAGTTTAGCGAACAAGGGGGAAAAAACAACACGCTTTCTTAGACAAACAAAACCGACCTAACCCTTAAAAATAAAATAAAATAAATTGTTAAAAAACAAGCCATAAAGAGAAAACACTTAAGGAGATTCGTGCAGTCACAAAATTATTAAAATAGAAAAACAACCACCCCACTTTCCCACAGTGATAACTAGAACGCAGGATCACTGACAAACATGATGCATCTGAAATATTAGAGTTTTGTTGTTGTTTTTTAAAGGAAAAAGCTTAAAAATCTAATTTTAAGATTCAATCATAGTTTTGTGTTGCATGAAAATAAATATGCTGGCACAGGGTTCCTCGACGCACATCGACAGACGCGATGTTTCAGGAACATAACAGCCGAATAGTGTCCTGGGAATGAATCTATATCTATTTTACATTTTATTCTACCTGCACTGAACTGCAATATTAATTCTGCAAAATACTTTTCAGGGACTGACTCATCCCATCTGGCACAGTATTACAATAACACTTACTGCAAATGTCCAATGCACTATTTTTGTAACTTGAACCGTGGTTTGTTTTTCTTTTTTTCTTTTTTTTTTTTTGCTAATTAATAATTTATTACAAACGTCTTCGAGCATTGTTTCGTTTTCTTTATTCCGACATGATGCAGTCAGAGCTGCAGAGACACGACAGACACACCTGCGTGCAAAAAATGTAGGAAAGAAAAATGTGTAACAGTGTAACAAAATACTCACCGACTGAGTAAAAACTCAGCTCTCTTCAATAGATTTTTTTATAGAAGTTTTCAAAAATAACTATAATTCAATTTGCTTTTTTCATTTGTCTTTTCTTTTTTCTTCGTCTTCTTTTTTTTTTTTTTTTTTTTTAAAAGAAGGCAAGTTTTATCAAAGACAGGACAGACAGGTCCAGTGCACATAACAGTCACGAGGGTAGGTGGGGACGGGGGGTTTGGTATATACACTCTGAGAAATCAGTGTTTTAAATAAATGCATAAAGTGCAATAATGAGACACGTTTCTGAATGAACTCAAAGGACCCATCTACTGAAACACGCACTGATTTCACGGAGGATTTTTAAAGCACGAAAGCATACGACTACGAGAGCGACCAGAGCGATACGGAACGAACCGATAAAGGGCACGGACAACACGAGCGCTACGAGAAAACGGATACATAGAGTCGCTGTAGTGCCAGGGAAACGAGCAAAGCAACACATAAAACTTAAAGCAGGATGTCATATCCGCTTTGGGGAAACAATATGTGTCCTTAAGGACATAAAGGCTAGTTATGAGAGGCAATGAGGATGACAGGATGGCAACAACATGGTTGTACAGATGTGACCTAAATACATTCTCTTTGTATCAACAATTCTGTTCTATTATAGAGGCAGTTCAATTGTCTGGAAAAATATACATATATATATAGATATTTCAACTACGCTGAGGTCACATCTTTGGGAGTAATCCTGTGTGCCACGCTCAGTGTGCCTTTCCCCCCCACCATCTCTACACCTCACTAGTCTGAAAGAACGGAAACAGTTTCAAAAGTAACATGGCACGGTCGCCGTGCGTCCTCTAAGAATCCTGCACGCTGCCTTCCTGCGTATAAGGGTTCGATGTGTGTGTTTCATTTTACAGTCCCAAATCGATCGCTGTAGTTTTGCATAGATACCGTTACGCAAACTCTAATCACATTCTGTACATGTAAAATATAAAACAAAGCCTGTAAACATCTAGCTCGTATTCCTCATTTATCCGTTTAGGTGCGATAAATGAAGTTGAAAAATGATATGGTAGTGACGACACAACGGCGGATTACGTAGGCCAAACCACCTGTAAAAAATTACTCCATCCCTAAAATGCTTCTTTGTTTTTTTCCCTCTTTCTTCCTCATCTACATAAGAGTCATCTTTGCATGAAAACCAAAATGTAGACGCTATTAAGGCAAAACAAGTATGCACAGTGATTTGTGATTTCATGCATAAACTGATGACCGCCACTGACTATGATAAAAATCAAAATTCACCATTCCCTAAAAATAAATGAGCTTGCAAAAGGGTGACTCATCGCCTCACCGGGGCTTCCATTACAGCTTGGGACAGAGGGAGGTTAAGCTCAACAGGTGTTTCCTCTGAGTCATCAAGCTACTCTATGTTAACAGCCGTGCGATCGCTATAGTGTGATTTATTACGGGTTTGCTCTACAGACATAGTTTAGTCAGTCATTGATGGAGAATTAGAGACCGGGCTGTTTATGCCCCCAAATTTTCATTAAGCTTCCTCGAATAAAAAACGGGTATATCATCTAAATCGCAACAGGATCCATCACAAAAGGTAGTGAGAGAACCATTAAAGGGAAGCTAGCAGCAGTCTTTAGAAACATTTTAAGAGCTCATTTGTGGGAGTCGATTGTGTTGGGTCGTGTGGAATTGATGCTCAGCCCAGATGAGGCCTTTGATCAGCCTGATTCTAGATACCTTCTCCTCAGAGACCCTCGGCTTTAGGTAGCAGAGTTCACACACCTGTTACACCCGCTACTTTTGTTACAGCCTGTCAAGGCGAAATGCATCCTCGGTGGCGGGATCGGTGAGGACCATGTCCGGGTCATTGAGCATGTGCAGGCCATCCAGCGTCAGCGGGTCGATTTTCAGATCGTCCAGCGGGAACTGAGAGTCCACATCAAAGCTGACATCTGTGGGCAGGGAGCCAGACAGGTCCTTGGGCAGGCTGGGTGGAGACTCTCCACTCACTGTGGAAAGACAACAAGAAAAAAAAAATACTATTCATCTCACTGAGGTTTCTAAGGAAGAGAAGGAAGGCTAAAATTAGAGACAACTTCAATGAAAACAAAAGAATGCAGAGGAGTGTGGGTTATGATTTGATAACAACTTAAGGGGACAGCTTGGCATCATAATTACATATCTAAGTGAAGCTGATTATTAGGAGGGCTAATTTTTTAAAAACTAATAAAGGCAAACCTTAAGAGGATGGTTATCTTTGAATCTACATGCAGATAAGTGTTATACGTCTCTGCAGCATTTAACAATGTCAGAGCTAACATTCTAGTGATTGAATGACAGGTAACCCGCTACTTTCATACTGCTCAGACCATAAATAATCAAGTTGGACTTTCATTTTTTTTATCCTGTGATTTATGCCCGATTTAGACTTCTGTGGGAAATCTACATCGTAACTTCCGTCATAACTGCAACCACCTTTTTTATCCTTGATGTGCAACTCGTGAGAAATGTAACAACACGTCGGGTTGCGGCAGCATGCAACGACTGAATGACAAAGTGCTGTTGCTTCCATCCATTATACAAATCCAGTAATCAACCAAATCATTGTGAAGCTTCTTCTGTTCAGTTACTGTCACAAGACCCACAAGAAAATGTGAATCACAAGCGTTCCTCCACACTTGGATCTACCAGTTCTACACTTTAAAGTCTGGGTCTCTGCCTTAACAGGCCACTTGCTGCATGTCTTGAGAAGCCGTGTGAAGTGTCAAAACAGCACCTGTGAGAATGATGTTGGGGATGTTGCCATGGCTACTGTATCCAAGCTGCTGCGAGTCCTGAGGGTTGCAGTGGCCAGTCAAACCCATCATAAGAGCCTGGGAGTAATTGAGGGTGGAGTTCTGGTTGTACAGGCTGTCAGAGCTGATGGGGGTCTCCATCATGTTGAACTGCTCCAACTGGCAATCCCAAAAGAAAGAAATAATGCAACAAGTCCCTGAAGTAGGAGAAAGGTAAATGCAGGAAAAACATGCGAAGATGATTGGTTTCTATCTGACACGGACAGAGCCTGTACCTGCTGTGAGAGCGCACTGGCTTGAATGGAAGGCAGCTGCTGGTCGTAGAAGTCTGCAAACACGCTGCCCAGTATGGAGTTGTGCTGCAACAACAAACAAGCAGTGATCGGTTTATTATAGATGTAGGTCAAAATTACAAGTGCGCACCATCAATATGAGCATATATATGTATTGCATCAAGGCTTCAGACATAATACATTAAACAAAAAACACGGGATATACAAAACGAGACAGTCAAAGCAGCTAGAACACTGCAACATGTCACAACGTCTGGAAATGTGTGAGGTTTTTAATGTACAAATGCCCACCCAGTTTGCATATGCCAACACATTAAGTGTTTTTATGTGAATGATGCACCATCAGCGTATTTATTTTATCTTTTGTGTTTTAAAAAGAAAAAAATCTCGGAATTACAGCACCGTCTAGGCAATAAACTACCAGATGTTTTACTGGAATTTTACACATTTATCATGTAGTTTCACTGGTCTGACCCACTAACGATCAAAGTGGGCTGCATGTTTGACACCTCGGGTCTAAACAACCAGATACAAAGGCTTAGAATAATTAGCATTTTTTTATATGCCTCTATAAAATGCTTATAGCCGATTTTCTTTCATGAGGGGGCCTTCACAAGTCTTTGAGCATCTGCCATAACGTTTTGCACATTTGTGTGACATTACTGCAGCACAAACCTTTTCATTTTAATTGCACAAAAACAATTTAAAACCTGCAAAAAATAAAAGAAAAAAAAAACAGTTGTAGTAATCTGCAGATATGTAAATAAATATATTATATGATAAAATAAATAAATAAATGGCTTAATTAATCACACGAGGCAAAATCTTTCAATATCAGCTGCCGATATCTTACAGCTCTCTGTATACATAATACACTGAAATGCAAACCGGCCAAACGCCCCAAATCGTCTACGTAAGGACAACAAAAGGAAAGCCTTACATGAAAAAGGAGCTTCCTCTCCTGCCTTCTGGCTTCCACGTTTTAATTAAGACAAACCAAACAGGATGTAATGTGCGTTAAAATTAAGGGAATCACTGAAAATGTAATCCCCTCTGTGGCTTTATTCTCCCCTCCACCGACTCATCCAGCGCAAGCTAATTCTCTTGAAATTCCTCATTTGAATGTCCTCATCGAATCAGCAGCAGGAATTCTCCCGTTTCATTGTGGCCTCTTAATGTATAAGTAATTGGATCATATTCTCAGTCTGTGCTCCACCTAGTTCTAAACCACATTATCTGTGTGCGCTGCACAACTCCCCACGGGGCAGAGCAGGATAACAAGAGAACACAGACTGTCGGTTGTGGTTTGGCCCGTGGATAACCTCGGGACTACGAGTGAGCCACTTCAGCTCTGGAAAGGCCCGAGTTGGGAAAGCAAACATATAGAAATGCACACACAGCATGAATCAACTCTGTCACTCGTCACGTTCCTCTCTCTCTCCACATCTCAAACACACAAGGGCATGTTTAAAAGTCAGAAACTATAACTTCAATCTTTGGACCAGTAAAGGCTTACTAGATGGCACTTTTAAAGGTGTAATTCAAGACAGTATTTAAGAAAGAACACTTAGCAATAAGCGATTAAAAGATTATCAGCACTACCTTTTGCAAATCTTACATGCTTTTACTAAGTCTCACGCACATCACTGACAGCCCTAATCCATGTTTACCTTGGGTGTGTTCAGTTTATCTTAATGCACTACATTGCAAGCAAGGTTCAGTTTTGCACAGCTTTTCCTGAAAAATCCTTCGAAGGGGATTAATACCTCCCTTGATGCTCACCCATTCCCCCCCATGCTGGTGCAAACCCACAATAAACACAGAGATCTGACAAACATGGGAAAGAACAAAACAAACTCCACTTCACAGTCTAATAAGCAAGACTGGGAGGGAAACGGTGGAGTTGCGATGCAAATACCACAAAAAGCAGCAGAGGAGGAGGAAGGTCAGGGACACGGCTACATCACAAAACACATCAATGACACTAAGAGACTGCTTAAAGAGACTGGTGGTCAGATCTGGGCAAAACAAGAGCTGCTCAGGGTTCACAGTTTGTCAACGCTTAATGTGATCATTCAGATCAGGAATAGAACCTTTTAATGCACATTTTCTATGTATATATTATTAACTTTAAGTACACACAGACAGCTTTCTCCCAGAGTATTTCCTTCACTGCGCGGTTTCACTTCCTCTTATGTCATGCATGGAAAACACATCAGTGATTTATAAGGTTAATGATGCCGCTGTGCATGTCGGTAGACTCAGACTCAAAGAAACCCCAGGATTTCCTGCTATTGCTCGTTAAAATGTCAACTAATAGAGGCTGCACTGTGTTTTATCTACTTATTAGATACTAATAGATATTATTCTTTTTTGGCTTATAAAACACAGAAAGTAATCATATGTAAATACATAAATAATGACAATACAATTAACTTAAGGGGGGGAAATGCTTGTTTTGATGTTATGGGTCTTGCTGAAGGGCTCGCTTTTTATTTTATTTTTTTTTGCCCAGATCTGTATCAACAAGAAAAAGCTGCACGGAGTCCTACTCAGCAGAGATAACCACAGCACTACGATGCAAGGGACGGTGATGTTTATACAAAGCGAGCCAGCAGCTCGTTCAGTCCATACGCCCTTACTTGAGGCGAGCCTCCGGGTGAGAAGCCTTGATTGGAGACGGGAGAGGTTGGAGATTGATTGGCAGAGGATCCAACCCTACTGCGGTACTGTTGAAGGGACGAGGCCTGATACAAGAGGATACATTTGAGTTATTCACACTGGAGGCCGTCGTTTTGTTTCCCCCCCTCGTTCGTTGTGTGTAACTCTTCTCCTATTGAACAAGGAGCTTTGGTTAACCATGTCTGTGGTGTTTTTCTTGCAGGAGACTGGCGATCAGAGGAATATCGTTAGCTTCATAGCATAAGTGCCTAAGTCATTTTTTGGTCAAATTGAGATTTTTGCCTAACTTTACTCCCCTACCACTGCTGCATCATCCTGTCCGTCTGCCTATGTCATCACAAAAAAATGACTTAGGCACTTATGCTATGAAGCTAACGATATTGAACCTGTGCATACTTGTAGCTAATGCTGAAATGTAATTAGTATGATCACAATATGTGATGAGTGATGTGTAGATCTCATGTAAGTGGAGTAGTAGAAAAAAAAAAGAAAAGTGAAAGACTGAGTACTACAGGGGATTAATTAGTAAGAATATCGCTGGAAATTAAACCTGAGCAAGTGAATATTTTAAAAATAGTGACCAGGGAAAACCCACTCTGCTATCTCTTGTTCTGTCCTATCATCAGATGTTTTTTATACTGTCTAACAAAATTAAAAAAAAGTACTATAAAACCTTCCAAGTAAGCAACAGATACGCCATCAAGTAATTGAGATTTATCAAATGAGGCTGATAATGTTTAATCATTTACAAGTCAACGAGGCGTTCAAACCTTTAAACTCCTAAACTATTAAAAGATAAGTTACCAAAATAATGGTAGCATGAGATGAGAGCGATAAAAAGGAGTTCAAGGTCTATGGATAGAGCTATAAACCGGTGACCTGGTCAGTGGCGTCGAGTAAACCTGTTTGAACTCGCCTGAAAATGAAAGAAGGTGATGTTTTCCTTGACATTACTTTGACTGTAAAGTGATAAAAACATTTCCTTATTAACGGTTTAATAACAAGAATACAAGTCTAAGATCCAGATCCCAGCGAGTTTCCTCTGCGTTTTCCGTGACCTCACGCCGCACAGTCTTTTACGGAGATGAAGAGAATGTAGGCCACTTCATTTCTGCAGTAATCCAAACACATTCCCATCGCAACAGTAGAGCGAAGCAGCGAGAGCCAAGATCTGAAGGAGAAACAGCGCCTTACAGAAGCTTTCAGATTCACGGATGTTTTGCGAATCTCTTTGTGCATTTTTTTTACATTCTGCTTTAGTGGTTTTTGGGGGGGACTTGAACTCTGCAGAGAAACAAAGAAATTCTGGGACTGCAAAATTATGGTTTTGTATCATAGTTAAAATAACAAAGAAAGAACAGTTGCACTGTCACACACAGTCCTATTTTCACGTCGTTTCCCCCCCCCCCCAAGCAAAACGTCTGTTACAAAACACACTCTTGGACAACTTCACGTCACAGCTGAACGTCTACGAGATCAGTTCTGATTACTTCGACGTGGCAGTGTGTTCGCGAAACCCCGAGCCCAACACGTTAACACCATCTGAAAACAGTTCTTCGGGAAAACTGGGAACCAGCCAAGGAGAACCAGTCATCGCTGGGTTGTTGTTGCAACAAATCAGCGAGACACAGACTGCTCACCACGTTCATGTCGATGGTCATGTTGGTTTGCGAGGACGCCTGGTTGTCTGACGGGGAGCAGGAGTTCACCGAGGACGGCAGCTGGACCAGACCTGCCTGCTGGAAAATAAGCAGTGGACTCATAAATAGATAACTAATCTTTAAGCACCACTGTATAATTTTAATGCTTGCTTATCACACACGCATTATATTCATATCTTATTTTATTACATCTTGGCAGATATGAAAACACATCAAAAGAAAAAAAAAATCACATAAAAGGCTACAAGTTGCCTTTTATGTGACATTTTTAGGAGTTTAGATTTTAGAGTTTTATATGTTTTTGTTGAATTTTATTGTCAAAGATTCATGCCAAAATGTAAAAAAAACACACACATAAACTTTCTAGTTAAAGGTGAAGAGTCTGACCTGACTATGCACAAGGACTGCTGCACTGACAATCTCCTGTGAAATGTCTTTTTTCCCAGACCCCGAGGCAGCAGGGATATGGTTTTACTGTTACCCCTCTAAGTAAATCATTGTGTATTTTTTGTCAAAATGTTATACTTGCGTCTCATCTGTTGTTCTGGGAGTTGAGACACACGAACAAAGATTTTAGCAAGTTAGCGAGATCTCCGCAGGTGTTTTGCAGTTGGCCTTGGGTTCTTTGTACCTTCTTCAGGACCGCGTGTATTCGCACTTGCTGTGATCCCAATAGCCCCACGTCATTATCTCCTCTGTTTATTTCATTGTGGACCGATGAACGCCTAGATTCTTGGAAATGTGTCTGTAGCTTTTAAGAGGTTTGTGCAAAAACCCAGCGAGAAAGCTTTTGTGACTGAGTCATAGTTATCACAAGAGAAAACTCTCTATGGCTTTCTTACTGAGAACAACCTCTACAACCCACACTTCTAGTCTCATCTTCATAATTGGAACACCTGAATCCAAACAGCTTTTGGAGAAGCAATTAGCAGGGATTCACTTTTTTTTTTTTTTACAGCCTCTCTGATAATAACTCAGTATGTTGAATAAAGACATGGAAAGCACAGTTGTTGGTGCGTTTTTATTTTTAGTCAACTGTGGCAAAAATGAAGATCTGCTCAAAAAGTAATCAAAGTAAATGAAATAAAAGCAGACGTGACAGGAATATCAAAGAGTTTGCGAAGTTTTCTTCCAACTAACTGGTAACTGAAATCATCATAGGTTTTATTATTTATTTGGAACCTTATTAGAAAAATATAGTTATAATAATTCATTTATGAACTGCTGCTCCTATAACTCTGGTGTGGTTATTCTCTAATTCCATCTCATTAAACATCTCAACAATAGAGAGGTGACTGAATCACAGACGAGTAAACGTAAGTAAGTCAAAGTAAGTCGAATGTTCCCATGAGAGCCAAAACGCATCATCGTCATTAAATGCAGTTTATCTATTTTTCCCCTCATTTTTCATCTTACTCACTCATTCACAATCTGGATGCTATCAATCTAATTAAAAAGCAGCAGCAGCTGCAGATAAACATTAAGTCTGAGATCTTAAAGTCTGGCTAACATCAAAGTTTTGTAATATTCTTTTTTTTTTTTTTTTAATGGGCTGTGGAACACAAAAATGCATTTTCATTTCAGTTAAACATGAACGGCTTCATGATTACAGTTTGTTAGGACACGTGTTCAGTAACATTTAACATAAAGCTACAGTTTCAAATGATTTAGCGTTCATGTGATAAACAGAGATAAAATGTATGAACATTCTTAGAATGAAAAGAATGAAAACATTCATAAATCCAAAAATATTGGAAGAAGTTGGAAAGACTTGGAGATTGGGATTAGCTGTACTTGCATTAATAAACATAATCCCGAGATTGGAGGCTTAGGGAGCTGACAGACTGATGAAATGGAAAGCAGACCACAACGCCAGCGTCACAAACTGAAACACAGCAACAGGTTTGTAAAGGAATGGACTCGATCCTAATTTCCAGTGAAACTTCCTGACTTCCACAGCCACTGAAAATTCAGGACCCAGGATTGGCTGGAAGACCCAGAATAACTTTTACTAAGTAAATTATTTCATCAATTCCAAAATTTAGACTTAACTTCAGATGATAATGACTCATTCTCTACTACTACCAATAACAAACATGATCAGACGCTTCTCTGTATGTTGTACATGACATGACAAGTTCGAGAGTGTGATTCGAGTGTGAATCCACTGCAGCTACTATAGCGGGCCCAAGAAATATAATTCCTTATAAGGAAGAGTTTAAGGAACGGCTGCGGCAGAAAAGAGAAAACCGGAGAGGAAATGCAACCAAAACTGCGGAGAAAATGAAAAGATGTCCACAAACCACGGGTAAAAGCGAGGGAGTGAGAGAGAAAGTGAGTCAGTGCCAGGGGGAGGGGGCAGCGATATGCAACATCTGCACTGGCAGCATGTTGTGTAGGAGAGCACGTTGCTGAAAGTTTCCCTTTATCTTTTCGGCTTCAAATAACTCTGACCTAAGGTGATAGACATTCTAAGAGGAAGTGACTAGCAGTGATTTGGCTTTAGCGGTGGGCAGAAAGCAAGTTAAACTACTCTCAACTCTGAGGTGATTGTTTGAAGTAACTAACAACAGGGCAGGGCGACCAACTGTCAGCTGTAAAGCGGCAGACAGTGAGCGAATTGCTTCATATGCAGATGGACTAACGCTCAGCAATCCTCTGGATGTTTAAAACGGGTAAATGAAAACAAAACGAGCCACACGTCCGAGTTAAACAACTGCTGTTGACTCATTCATTGATTTTTTTTGGCAAGTGGTCATAATACTATATAAAACTGGATGTTCGTACATATGAATGAGATCAAGTTTATTATGTTTTGAGCTGTGGCTTTGGATAGAAACTCACTTGCTGGTTTGGGTGTGTCTGGGACGACGGCTGCTGGCTGAAGAAGGCGTACTGGGACAGCTGCTGCTCCAGGTTCATGGCATTAATGGCTGCCTGTTGGGAGCACGGCACTTTATATGACAGAAACCTCAAAAAGCATTCATTTCAGTATTTGTAGCCTGCCTACAAATCATGACACTGTTTCTATGTCTATTAATGTACAACGCTTTCCTCTTGAGTACCTGGGAGAGAGTGAGAGGTGGAGTTGTTGGGGAGAGCTGCAGGTTCTGGTGCTGGTGGGAGTCTCCCGCGTTCAGGATGAGAGGAATCACACTATCCTGCCCGGCCTGGATTTCCATGGCTACTGTGGGTTGAGACGTGTTCACTCCTACCCAGCACAAGAAAACAGTTTCCTTAAAGACCCAACTTGGCACCAAACAAGTGGCAAATGCTGAAATCCAAGATCCTTCATATCCTGCACATAACTTTAAGATATGTCCAGAGAGAACAGAGCAGAGAGTGCTTATTACCACCTTGTGTGTTACCCAGAGCCTGCGTGCTGCTCTGGGAGCCGAACGAGGCGGCAGCTGGGTCGTCGTGGTCGAGCGGGGTGGGCAGCGGAGGAGGGAACTGGATGTTGGTCAGATCGGGAAGAGAGCCGCCAGTGTTGTGGGCTGCTGGTTTCATCGAAGCGGTCAGCTGCTGTTCTGGAGACGGGAAAATGCTGCAGAAAAACAGATGGGTGCCGTAAACTCTCCAGCGATGACATGCTCGATATACTCGGTGATGAAATAGCAGAACCGCCAACACCAGTAGCTTATTCAGATTACTTGGAAATGTCTCCCGAGGCAAACAAGTCCAGAGATATTTGGACTTCATGCATTTGGCCCAGGGTATTTTTGCAAATCTTTTGGCTCCACACTCTCATTCCTTTGGCAGTTGAGCGAGTCAAAATGAAAATGTTGAACTACAGTCAGATGCTTTCAGTTCAAAACTACGCTTTATTCACACCCATTCATCAGATTTGTGTACACACGTACCTAGCCGAAGCTTCCTTTCTGGATTTAAACACTATATCGTAACAGTGAGACCAACGTGCCCCCCAAAAATATTTACACTGAAACATAATTTCATTGTGTTACTCAGACTATAGAGGAAGGTATCCTTAGACAACCTAAGACATTAAAACTCACTGGATTCCAGGAACTTTGCAGGGCTTGGATCTTGAAATGTTCTAAAGTGGGAGAAAAAAAGACAACTAGTGTATCAGGAAGACCAGTGAAATACTCAAGTGAAAAACATTTTGTGTGAAGATTTACTTTTTTGCTGTCCCAGTTATGTTTCTGTCCATCTTCATCCACCTCTTGTTTAATTGCTTCAGACCCCGGTACAGTGAGTAGGAGGACTGGGGAGAGCGAGAGCGAGAGATGGAGAAATTAAAAAATAAATCTCCTCAATCTCTTGGATCTACAGATGTCCTGCCTGTTGAAGCTCATAATAACTGCCTTCATTTAATCAGATCAAGTGAGTAAGTGCAGTCGTTAATGTATGTAGCGTCAAGTTACAACATATATATACATGAATTTATATATATCCAAGCACTATTGCATTGTAAGGTACAAAATGATGACAAGGTACCCAGCAATTCCCTTTGAGTAAGCACTTGATGACAGTGGGAAGAAAAAGGTTCCTTTAAAAAGAGGAAAAACAAAAACAAAAAAAGAAAGTAGACAAGAAGTGTGACATTAGTAAAAGAAAAAAGAATTCTGAATGCAAATAATGGGTAAAAGCACAAGCACTTCTCCAAGATGATACATACAAATTCAACCAAAGTGCTTCTAAAATTGACATAATTCCCCTCACATGGCCATTAGGAGCGAAATTCACATGGTACTTGAATGCGCACCATCTGCACAGCAATCAATTTTCCTCCTCTTGCCTTCAAAGCCGCATTCAAACCCTTTCATCATACACTGGAGGGCGCTTCCACTGAGTCGTCAGGAGAAAGCAACAAAATACCACAAAAACTAAACAGGATCACAAAAAAAAACAAAAAAACAAATAACACTGAATTCTGCAGATAATGCAAAAAAACACTAATTTAAAAAGCACATATAGACTAATTCAAGGCAGAGTTAAAAGCTCATTTCATGCAGGGTGTCTGTATGAAGTGAGCTGACACACACCACACTAATGAACATGTCTCTTACACTACATGACGAGAACATCTTCGAAATCTTGTGTACCTCGTTTTGGCTGCAGCTCCTGTGATCCTCCAGTGAAGGAGGCCTGCTGGGCAGGAATTAGTGTGCTCTGATGCAGTGCTGAGTCAGAGTTTGTCCTGCAGCACAAGAATTTTAAACTCACATAAGGCGATCTATAGACAAAATCTACCCGAATAGCACAAAAAAGTACATAGTGGGCAACTACAGCACTGCGCGACAACAACATCACATGCAGCAGTCAGTTATTTTTAAATGTTTAACACTAGAATAAGGACACTGGAATAGTTTGAAGTGTAAATATAAACATTTCAATAATTTTTCTCAATGGCAGAAAACTGTGAAAGTCATTAAATATGTGACAATGCAGAAGGATTTCACAGTCAGAGTGTTAGCCTCTTGGGTCTTTCCACTCTGAATGTGGCTTGCGTTATTATCTGAACACGTTTCTTCATGACAGGTGAAAATAAAAATGCATTTAGTTGCAAGAAGGCCATGCCGAGACATTGTGTCATTATCAGAGACCGTCTTACCTCCTCCAACTAGTATCAGGTGGCGGCGAGAGATATACAGAGCCATATGGACAGCTGTCAATGTGACATCGCAGGTTAAGAAATAACAGCTGGAGAATAAAGCCTTGGCAGAATCAGTGTACTCTCTTCTGTGAATTCAAAAAATAAATAAATAAAAAAAAGCACTGTGCTTGGTGATCTTCTACAATACAGGGTACACTTTCATTACCTACAGGCCGAAGTCTTTTACAAAAATGCCCACAAAGAGTTTGATTAAGATCTAAAAATCTGAAATCAAGAAGCACTTCCATTTCAAAAGCTGGCTGAATACAACAGCATTATTAATGAAAAGGTGTTAATAATTGCTTGTTCTGCACTGTGTATTTTCCAATTATGCTACCACGAAGGAGCATTTAAACACAAATGTATATTTTATGCATATATTAAGCTTTAAAAAACAATAATACAGTTTAAAGATTTGCATTGACTTCTGCTGGAGAATGATGAGAGCCCGCAGGTGGTTTCACTTATACTGTGTGATTAGTCCTGTTCTCAGAACTGTGTGGGTGTGTGCAGACTATGGTTTATTAACATCTCCACGATGCTAATGTTCAGCTGTTGACACCATGTTATTCCCAGCCAAACTCCTCCCACTGAATATTTATCATAATACATGAAATCTCTGTCTGTCTGTGCGTTGGTTTCTTTGTCCACCAACTCCTCCGAGAGCATTAGAAGATGAGCAACCAAACCTGTGCACACAAGTTCATCTTAGGCCCCGGAAGGTTCTTATCTATATCAGATACTGCGGCATCATCGCATTGCCTAGCAACCACCCAGCAACAGTTTGAAACGATCCATTTTTTTGCACTTATGCACCTTATAAAAGCACTGTATCGTTTGTATTTCACAACAGTAACATTTAATTTGTATTCGCAAAAGCTAAATTATGCATGACACATTATGATGGCATCGTGTTGCCCCGCAACCACCTAGCGACAGGCTAAAATGACCTGTTTTTAGGCTTCGTGCACCTACAGCAGTTTATGAGACATCCCTATCGTTTTTCATTTCAAAGCTACTTCTCATTTGAATCCACAAAAAGCTGAAATATTCATGCCTAGTAAGCACCTAGGAATGGGTTAAACTGACCCATTTTTAGGATATAAACATGTTTGTTTGTTTTTTCTCAGTGTGATTAAGTATATCAGGCTTCCAACAGCATGAACAGGACAAAACAAATACTGTAGCATGGGGCATGCATTGGTAGGATAACATCTGCGTAAATTCCCAATAATCTGCAGAAATGCCACTCTACTGCTCCTAAAGAAAAATTTGACCGAGTGAAGTTTTGACCAAGCACTCTGATTTAAACTGAAGCTCAGAAACCAGATAAAAACCAACATTAAACAACACTTCACCCAACAGGCAGCATAAAAGGATATCTGTCGTCCGTGTTTGTCAACAGACAGGGGTTTCCGGTGGGGCGATGTGATGCGGTTCCGATCGCGGTAGACTCTTTCCACCAATCCGTGGTGTCGCGTCGACCTGTTCATGTCGAGCCCTGAATTCTGACAAATAAAGACAAGGAAAAAAATGGGTAATGAACTGCGCAAATTGCAAACATTACTTTTCAGCTCCTCACCGGCCTGCACTATTAGAGCTGAATGTGTAACAATAACAAGAGAGTTTTTGAGGTCATTAATCTACAAAAAGCACTGCGGCAGCCACGGTAGTCAGCACTTTACCTCAGTTACACTGCTATTGGCCAGCAGAGAATAAACACTTCCTATGAGCATGTAGCACAGGAATGAAAGGTAAAGTGGTCCGGGGTGAAAAGGATGGGGGAAGACTGGAAAAAGAAAATCTGAAATGTGTGCATTATGTTCTACGCGTGTTCTTCAACTTGTTTGTTTGTTGTTTTTTTGAGGGTTGTCATTTCATTGGCAAAGAAAATTAAAACTACGAAACTGCATTACATTTTCCTTTTTTTTAAAGGTTGGTATCTTGTTCCATTTGTCTGAAGCTATTCCGTGGAAATTTCAAGGACAAGGGCTTTTTAGCCCACATGACAGATGTTTTCTGTCTTGCTGTGCAGCTTCAGTGCCTTTCAAGCAAGAGACTGTTTCCAGCACTGGCTGAGAGAATAAAACATGGAGAAGCTCTTCTTTCTCATATACACAGACTGACACACTAAGCAACGCAGCAGTCGCGTTGCAGATAGCACTGAACGCAATGATTTTTTCTTTTTTTATTTCCCCAAATAAAATGAAACCTATTATTCAGAACAAATTACACACAACCTCCTGACCCTTTTTCCCTTCAATTTCTAACATTCATTATTGTGCAATATCAGTTTTAAGGCTTTCACTGAAGACTGACATTTCTTTTATGTTTCTGTCGACAATTAATGCAAATCCTTTCCTGCCACCTTTGAAGCTGCTCCTGAAAACAATTTAAAGCAATAAAAAAAACTTCTGCTTCTGTTCACGTTGTTGCCGAGTGCACTGAAGCCCAGCATGAAGCTGTGGCTCCCTGCACATAAAACACACAATTCAAATTTGGTGTGACAGACGTGGCTTCAAGAACGTTCTTATTACGCTGCGGCAGCAACATATAAACTTCAAAGTTATTGCAGGACTGTGTACACAGTGTTTATTGGACAGAGCCTGCGCCGAGCCATGCTACAACCGTATACAAACCTAATGTAGGCTGTGGCCTTGGATACTTACACTGCCTCTAAATAAAGTATTATTTTTGTTCATATACTGCTTACATAAGTGACTTACACAAAGTATGTGACTTCCTGTAGAAGAATATTTAGTCCAGGGAAAAAGAACCACAGGATGTCTAAAAAAAGCGACCAGTCAATACTGCAGGATATTACTTACCCATAGAGATTGGGAAAAAATGGGGGTATTTATTTATTTATATCACACAATATATTTTTGCAGTTAAGACCACAGATTGAATTGACCTACACCAGGTATATTTTAGTTGTAAATGTGAAAGGCAAAGGAAAGATAAGCAATCCTGCACCTGAAAAGGCATGTCGATCGTGCTGTTTCCAATCTGATTGACGTTTGGCAAGGATCCTCCATAGTACTGCCCACGGTTCTGCCCCAGCTGCAAATATTTGGTCTTCTGCAACTGCAACTGCAAGAAGAACAACATCAGGTAAATCAGCAGGCATTTATGGGAAATTTAGAAAAGAAGTAAAAGCGTTTCTCGCTCGCATTAAGTCCACGCTCCAGTTACAACGATGTAATAAATGAGCTATTAACACCCCACACGCCTAAAAACCAAAGACCAGGACGTGATTTTGTTAATAACGAGAGCTGAATATGATGTCCTGCTAGAACATTTTCTTTTTAAGTTGCATGATTGTTTCATTTACATTACAGGACTGTTTGCAGATTTTTCTTAAATTTTTTGAAGTGCTAAAAGTGAGATTTGTGGATTTTAGCAGTAAAGGAAAGGAAGATCGAAGTGGTGGAAACTAAAAGCTGTTTAATTTAGTGACAAATTTTGTTGCCAGCTCTAACGTTTACAGCTAATTTAGTGTCAAATTTAACAGTTTCTTTTTTATTTAATGTGAATAGATTATGTGAATGCCAAGGTGCAAGCAAAGCAGTATAGATATAATTCAGTATCACTGAATGTGCCTGTCTTCATTTCAGAAGAAAACCCTCCAAACTGTCACTCCAGTGTTTATTTCAAAACAGCCTCCTTTTCCATGTCCAATCAGAGAACCCGTGACCAGTCAATTAAATTGTCTCATGCAAGCCCACTGCTTACTGTTGGCATGGCAGAAAATCTAATAATAACAATTACTATGCCTGCATCAGTGGTGTATTTTGATAAGCCTCCAACCTCAGAGTATACTTCTTTAGCTACATGAAAGCAGTCTCTGATGCAACGGATTAGATACTGTAACAACAGAATATGAAGTCTGGGTCACTTTAATCACAAGAAGCCGTGTACGGAGAAAAGCACAAAAGAAAAATCAGAGTGAGAGTTGAGCATAAAGGGAGGCAACAGTGTGAAAGGGTGAAACTCTAAACCCGAGGCATCCTTCCAGCATGTCTAACTCTGGCTCAAACAAGAGCTACCTAATGTTTGTCTTTCCATTAATCACTGGAAAAGTGCATCCTTTCACCAGTTTCACTGCCCCATCTCGCAGTTTTGAAGAAAGCGATCCAGCTTCGCTCTGTTTAATGGGTTTGCTCATACTCCACCTCTCCACTGGGTTTTAATTATAGTCAGCTTGGAGGTTTTTGCATAATTTTACTGACAGCCAAAAACACACAAACGACTGATTGCATACTTAATGAAATCTAGACCACAAACCTCCACTCAAAGGGGACCAACCTGTCGAGACATATCGTCTACAAATATGGACCTATAATAATAAAGTCATAACTCTGATGCAACTTGTTCTATTAGTTTCCAGATAAGGACGTGTTTAAAGGTAAAGCATAGGGAGGCCATTTTTCTTAACATGTATTCCCAAACTGATGATTTTTGGTTATTTGGTTACACGTAACTATGTTGCATAAGTGCAATGTAAAATGTTACATTTAAGTTACCTGTTCAAATGAAATGTACTTGATTGGTATATATTCAGTTTATACCAAGCGATTTTTGTGCGTGCTCTCACTGGCCACTTCTTTAAGATACACCTCCTCAACTGCTTGTTTATGCAAATATCTAATCAGCCAGTCACAATGCAGCAACTCAGTGCATTTATGCATGTAGACCTGTCAAGTCAAGATGCTTAAGTTCAAACCAAATGGAGAAGAAAGGTTATTTAAGAGATTTTGATCGTAGTATGGTTGTCAGGACCAAGTGAGCTGGTATTTCAGAAACTGGGATTTTCTAAACACCTCTAGGGTTCATAGAGAATGGTCTGAAAAAGAGAAAACATCAAGTGAGCGGCAGTTTTCTGGGTGAAAACGCTTTGTTGATGTCAAAGGTCAGTGGAGAAAGGCGCGACTGGTTCTAGCTGATAGGAAGATACAATATCCCAGAAAAAAAGTTCATTAAAACCAAAGCATGCAGAAGAAGAAGAAGCAGAAGCATCTCTGAATGCACAACATCTTTGAATCTTGAAGCAGATAGGCT
>NW_005187405.1:1225144-1263889 GCF_000239375.1 Pundamilia nyererei
AGTGGTGCGCATTCGCTGTCAAAATAAAAAACACGCACAAAGGTTAGGGTTAAATTTAAAAACTGTACTTTTGAGTTAAAATATATATTTATAATTTTAATAAATGACAAATTAAAAAGGCATGAACAATTTTTTTGTATGGAAAAAATATCGAACCGTGACACCAAAGTATCGAACCGAACCGTGAATTTTGTGTATCATTGCACCCCTAATATATATATATGTTATATATATATACAGTATATATACAATGCAATTTTCTTGTCAAAGCAAACTGGATTTTATATTAAGTTTATCCCTTATGTTGTTTAACAAGATGACACTAAACACAGCGCCAAGGTCATTAAGGAGACTATCTCTTCTTTACAGCCTGATTTCTCTGGCACGCCTTGACCTGACACTATCAGTCACTTCAGGTTAGTACCTGATAGTGTTGTAACAACTCCTTCTGCCAAAAAAAAAAAAAAAAGAAGAAGTTTGGCTGCAGTTTAAAATGTAAATAAAAAACATAATCCACTGACCTCCAGATCATTAAGTTGATGGACAACATATGACTAAACGGTAGTTTTCCATAGTTTTTACTTATAGTGAATAGTGATTACATTACTTGCGTGGTTATTCAATCACTTCAAACGCTTTTTGTGATATTTTGATGTTGAGACTGTCAACACCTTTGGCCTATAAAAGAAAAGAGATGATGTCTTTTTTTTAATATTATCTTTCTATTTCATCTTTTATCTTTTCTAATGTAAATACACCTCTTTGACAAGCCCTGCTCCCTTTTCTTTCATCCTGACCGCTGTGAAGACAAGCCTAGACAAAAGCCTTCAGTGAGGCAGCCCCCGCACACTTGTGTGGTGCGGGTGCCAAAGGGCGGCCCTTGCTCAGTGCTAACAGAGTGACATCATCGTGGCTGGACCTTGTGAGCCTAAGGAGGGATTACTAGTGACTAGCTCCACTGACAAAACCCTTTGAATTTTACCCGTGAGCTATCCGAGCCAAGGCTGATTTAGAAAGCTTTTGTTGGTATTTTTTTTTGTATTATACTTTGTTATTTGTACGACTTGCATACTACATTATCAGTTTGACATTTTGTAGCAGGGGCATGTTTGCCCCCGTGTTGCATCAGTTCTGCTTTAAACAGGTGGCTGGGAACTGAGACACCCAGCTGCCTTACTTTCCAAATGCCAAGTGTTTTCTCCTAGGATTTCACCTTCTTCTTTTTTTCATTTCATAACTTGCCAACTGCCTTCGCTAGAAGAGAGATCTGGACTTCAGACAGGCTGGTTAAGTAGCTGCACTCTTTTACAGTGGAGGCAAGGTGTTACAGTGTGTGTTTAAAGGCTCGTAGACAAGGAAATATTGTAAGAAAACATATTTTATTATCACAACTTTAAGTGCAGCAGTTCAGCATTTGGTATTTCCATATGAACGGAAATGTATAAGACATCAACCAAAATACAAAAAAAAAGAAACTCACAGAATCAGACAATCCAGTGCAATTAAATATTAAATAGTACTAAATAATGATGTAACAAATCAAAAACAAGGCAACACAAACAGTACCATAAATAGACTTAAATAAATAACTAATAGAAAATGTTTACAAGCACAGGTATTTTTGCTTTTTAAACTAATGCATAACTCTGATTTTAAATTTAATTGCTTCGTTAATACTCATTGAAAACCTTTGTTTTTTGTGTTTTTGTGTATGTAACGCTTAAAAAAAAAAAAGACAACACACTCCAGAAAATACACTTCTTTAAATTTTGAAGAAGTGGGGGGTTGCATTTTCTCCTCAGGCACAGTAACATTTACTGACAATAAAGTCAGTGAAAGTAGTCAGTGTCAATTTTCCCCTGCTGTCGTAGTGCATGAGGACCATGGGCTCGTAGGCTGCCGGCACGCAACAGGGATGAGGTGTCCCTCCTTTGGTGATCTGGTGCAGCCGAGACTTGACCTGAGTGTGCATGCTTGCCGGCTTGTAGTTGTGGGGGCAGGTGCCGTCGCAAAAATGCATGGTGTATTCGACTGGGGCTACAACCCAGTCTGTCCAGCCGATGTCTTCGAAGGACACGGTGACTGACTTCCGGCAGCACCATCCTGGTTCAGCACAGTCATCTTCCTTGTTGGAGCGACGCTGCCTCGTCCTCTGCGCGGGGTTGGCTTGTGTGAGGTCTAATTCCAGAGAAAAGATCGGCTTGAGGGCCCCTCTGTTAGCCACCCCTACATCCACAACCAGTGGCTTCCCATTAGTCTTGAACCACTTCTCTACCTCTGGGATGATGTCCAGGTACGCATCTTGAATGTTTGAGATATTAGTTTGGGCTACAGAGTCAGTCCAGGCAGCCGGCCACACTGCTGGCTTTCCCCCATTGACTTTAATTTTAATCTCCTCCCTTGCTTCAGGCCTCACTGAAGTGAGTTTACCCAGAACCTGTCTGGAAATCTTCAGCTCTGCTCGAGCTACAGTCAAGTCATTCTGAATATTCGTATTCTTTTGGAAAACAGCTCTGTACCACCGCATGCTTGGACCTGACCGTGAACCCCTCCGAAGCGCTATAACTGGTGAAACTAAAGAAAAACACACACAAAAAACAACAAAGAAAATTAGAAACAAAGTTGTTAACATCCTTTGATCATTAGCATTGTGTCATAGAATAATTGGGAAGGGGGAAATAAAAGAGTATTGCATAAATTCTTTATGAAACTCTCTTGTAATTGGTTGTTATTGATAACACTAATAAAGTATCCTCAAAGTAAAGCATTGTGTACAAGGTGTGCCTGTCACGCTCATGATTTCTAAAAGCTTGCAGGAATGTGTTTGCTTTTTTACACCACAGTTTCATGACTATAGATTCTATTTTAAGCTACATCAGCCTTTATCAGGAATGTGAACTATTAGGAAAGATATTATTCGTAGTATTCATAACCACATCACCATAGCAGGTTTTGCAAGTACACAGTGTTAAACCTATACTATAATAAAGCCTCAGTCTTCTTCTTGTAATCCAACTTTCTAACCTGGCTTTTCACATCACTATTACAGCAGCTCAAGTGGGCGGCCCCGTCTAACAGAGTTCTCATCTGTACCTGGAAAGAGCACAGTGGACATGGTGGATTGCGAGTTTTCCCCCATTGGCTGGCTGGAATTTCCTCTTATCTCCCTTATTTTTCTCCTGTAGAGCTGATACATCTCCCTAAGCTCCTTTTTCGAGGCCTTTTGGGTCAGTCTGGGCTCCACGTCCATACCCAAAGAGCTGAGGATCCCTGTCTTCACAGCCTCCAGAAGCAGAACTGCCTGGCTGTCCATGCTCTCCATATCAGGTGTGTTTTCGTGGGCCTTGTGAAGCTGGCCTTCCCCTGAGGTGGAGGCGAGGAGCAGCAGCGTGCAGGTGACGAGTGGGAGAATCGTGTGGGAGATGCACATGGTGAGCCAGCCGGGTAGGTCTGATTTGTGAGAGCAGCAGCAGTCAATGGATAAGGTTTGCCTATGCTATGAACTAAATTCCTGGCATGCCTTCATTTATAGTGCTCCTGTGTTGCCACACCCCTGTTTGGTCAGGTGAGCCTGTGATGGGATCATCCAGAGCCATATGTCATAATATGGTAGCATTTTGTGTTATGTGATAACAAGATGTCAACTATAACATCAGAAATGTAAGAAAGAAAATTTTTAATCGTTTGCAAGTTTTATTGTTTTTATCAACACACAGAAGGAGGCGACAGCAGAAATGGGATGAAGAGATTTTGGGATAAGATTTGGTTACGTCCACCTCAGCATGATGAAGCATTTGAATTTCCAGTTATTCATTACTTTTCGCAAATAAATGATCCACACGGACCACTTCGAAGAAGTCCAACAGAGTTATGCATGTGATAGTTTAATGACCCTCACCAGTCTGTGTCTAAATGTTTCCAATGCAGCTGTGCCCAGTACAGTCAAAGGTCAAAAGCAAGTTCCAACTGATGAGAGATTCACCTAACATGTGTAAGCGGGCTGGCCATTTTCTGGCAAAGATAATAAAAAAAATAAACAAAGGGAGACAGTTTATTACGTCTATATCAAGGCTCTTAATGTTGAGCACCCTACAGAGTAAATGTCTCAAGGTTAGATAGAAGACAGATAAAAGAACAAAGAGGCAATCAATGTCAAAACAGGGAACTTTCTTAATCTGCCATGACAGCAATCATGTGGTCACACAATAGACCTAAGCTTAAATGTGTATTTTAGCACGAAATGGATCTGCATATCTGATCTCAGCCTCTTCTGTCCCCTGTGCTGAACAAGAGAGCAAAAATGCTGCAGTTTCCGTCACTGATGATTGATAGGACAGACTAAAGAAGTAAACAAATACATCATGGTGCTCTGCCAAGACCTTATCAGCACGTATAAGTCTCACTTTGGTCAGTAATAAGGGTCAGTGCACTGCCAAGCATTCTCCCCACCCTTATAATTGCGGAGATGTGTGCGAATCTGTAAACAGTGAGTCACCAAGGTGATGAAACAATCATGTGCTTTCCCAGGTGAGTTTTTGCCGGATGAAAGCGAGTGAAAGGTGTAAAGTGACTCACGCTGAACTGACACCCTGGTTTAATCTGTCATTAAATGCTTACAGTCTTCTCTGTCGGTCTTCATCTGTTGTTAAGTGAGATAGGAAAAAACCGTCTGACTCATTTTGTCAGCATGACTGAGGAGTTTCAGAGTACTGACAGTAAATGTCATCTCACACACTGCCCAGACCTGATGCAAAGTGTCATCAGACAAGACTAAAATGATGTAAAAGTATGTGTGTCCTTCTGTGTGATATATATATACACACACATATGTGTCTGATGACACGTTGCATCACGTCTGGGCATCAGGTTCGAGCTGTGAGTGGATATGATGAAATTCACTGTCAGTACGATATACAGCTGTTTTATATAGCTACATATATATATATAGATACATAATATGTATTTTTATATGTTTTACAAACCCTCCAGGCACAGAAACGTTCAATTCAGCAGTCATTTCGATTGAACTGCACCCATGTCATACGTGTTTTTGTTTGAAAAAGTTTTCAGAAACAACGTGACAGTGGATCATATAGATAGATAGATTTTAATTTAAAAAATAAATAAATCATGTTAATATTTCATTGACACGATTTATGACATTAATAATGGATTGGATTTATATAGCGCTTTTCAAGGCACCCAAAGCGCTTTACAATGTCACTATTCATTCACTCTCGCATTCACACAACCGTAGCTTGCCTTCCACAGCTTGTAGCCACAGTTGCACTGGGGCAGACTGACAGAGGCGAGGCTGGATATCGCGCCATCGGCCCCTTTGGCCGTAAAGTAGGGTAAAGTGTCTTGCCCAAGGACACAACGACCAGGACAGAGAGGGATCGAACTGGCAACCTTCCGGTTACAGATACGCTTCCTCAACCCCCTGAGCAACGGTTGCCTAACAATCATATCTGTAACTGAAACCATTCCCATAAGAATACGAGGTGACGTTTTCAACTTCAGACAGCTTGCGCATTGACTTATTGCACCGTGGCGCCCCCTCGTGATCGTAAAGCTACACTACAGAATTTAATTAGCTAAGTGAGGCTGGATTTGGTCAGGAGAAGGACGCAATTTTTAGCATAAACCTGAACCCAAGGTTGAGACAGACCAATAATACAGAAATGCTTTCTGTTCCAGATGTGAAATATTTTCTATATCTAACATGTCTGTGATTTCATCTCTAAACTGAGAAGTAACTACCAAACTTCACAATTGTACGGGGAGTTTTATCTCTTCCTCTTTCCCTTTCCCTTTCAGTGAACAAAAATAAACTTAGACTGAGTAAAAAGAGACACGGACGACTGGTGCGGTAGTAAAAAGATGACTTCAGCGGAGCTCCAAACGCTTTCACGGTCAGTCTTGACAACAGGCCGATGCACAAGAGGGATTCTGTCTGTTTCCAGTTAAATTAGATTCAAAGAAAAATGAATCAGGTGAATACAACAGCAGGCCGAGCGTCACCGGGGGAATCCACCCATCTTCAGTGTCTCATGGTTGGAAATCACTTCCTTGTAGGATTATGGTGTGCTTGGGCTGTAGTCTTGTTTGCCGAAGAGAACAGATTTAAAGAAAGGCAAACAGAAAACCCAAACACATTACTGTTTGTCTGTGATCACCATGGCTGACTGGTCGCAGAGGTTTGGAGTCAAAGACTTATACAGAGAACATGAGGAAACAATTTCAAAATATTTCATTCAAAGGTCTAATGCTTTAAATCTGCCACAAAAAGTCTGAAACACTTTTCACTTTTCATAAAAAGCTGTTTCGAACAAATATGAAAAAATGTGGATGTTTTAGTCAAGTGTTTCACACCTTCCCTCCGTAAAGCAGTCACACAAAGACAAAACAACACACCGTAGTGTGATAAACTGAGTCACTGTATTCAGTCACTCAGCTGAAAAAACCCAAAACTTTATTCTGACACAGTAAGTTTCCACTTTAGCTGTTTCAAATCAACAGTGAATTTCACGGGAGAACAAGGAAGGGTTCACATCCCCTCCCCTTATGTAAACTCACGTGTTACATCACAGGAGAAGAGATCGACCATTGTTTTATGAAAAAACAAACAAACCCCAAAACAAAAACATCATAGTGTCACTGCGTGACAGGCACAGATCAGTCCCCGCTGTTCAGCTTGACTTGAGAGCTCGGTTGTTGCGCATCCTCTCACTGTTAAAGCATGATTCCTCCAGGCACAAGCTGTTATTTGGCATGATGGGTTTTTTTTTCCTTTTTTCACAAGCTCACGAGAAACATCCTGCGTGGATGGCAGCATGCGGAAATGAATGGAGTGCGCGTGTTTCATGGGAATTTTGGTGGCAATGAAGAAAGGTGTCTGTTTCACACCTGTGTTGAATATTCATGAATTGTTTTTTGTTTGTTTGTTTGTTTTGTTTTATTTATGGGGGTGGGAGGTGTCTTGGGTTCTTAGGGGTTAAAAAAGGCCATTTAGCTACAGACAGTAAGGCGGTCAGCTTTTTGACAACTAGATGACAGAACGTCGATAAGAAGGTCAAAGCGCCAACCCCTCTCTTCATTAATAAGGTTAACACGCTGCATCTCTTCCCGGTCGGGTGATCAGCTGACTGGAGGACTGGTGGTGGCCACCTTTTGTGGTAGGTCCTGCAGCTCGCCCAGGGGAGGAGAAGGGGGAGGAGTAGGAGGAGGTGTTGATGGTGGTGCAGTAGAAGCAGCAACAGCAGGAGGGAGGAGGAGTGTATCCAACGCTCCCGGGGAGAGAACGGAGCGCAGGAATGGGCTGACTGACCGGGGATCCGCCGTGTGCTTTCGTTGTCTTCAGTGATGGATGAGCCGAATATCCTGAGACGCCGCGGTCTACAGGTAAACGGAGGCTGGCTGTCATGACAGCGCGCGGTTGTGGTTGTTTCTAGGGAAACGAGATTAGCTCAAAGTGATGAGCCATTTGCCGACGATGCAAGGCATTGATGTCAGCGTGGCTTATGTGGCGTGAGCTTATTTTTCATTAAAAAAAAAACCCCAAAACTTTCACCGTCGCTCTTTAGATCTGTGCTTTATTGATTAGATTATGTGGCATCGTTAGAAAATATTATGTGCACTGAGCATCTTCCCCATGCCCTGTGGGCATCCTTTCAGAAAAGGTGGAGTCCCACGAACCGCAGCAACGGGGACACATAATAAATTTTATGAATGTAAGGTGTGTATATCAGACCTGACCTCACTACTACTTAGCTACGTGTTTATTTTGGAGCTCTTTCTGTGTGCTTTGGACAATCTGGTTGCCTTGGTGATCTGGAGCACAAAAGCCAATGGTTCCTGGAAGACTGTCAGAAACATCTTCTCCTGGGTGCCATGTTCATTTGAAATGTTCACAGAATAATTAAGTGTTTGTTTTTGATACCATTAATGTCTGTATTTTCTGAATTCATTTAGTAGGCAAAGCTGCATTGTTTCCACCCAGGGTCTGTTGAGGCGGTAACACTGATCATCAGTCCAAACTGGGTGTTCCCATTCCCTTGTCTCTGTTTATAGTAACTAGTCTTTTCCCACCTTGCATTTATTGAATTTCGATGAAGTGGAGCGATGCAGTTACAATGAAAATAATGGTCATGGTGGAAATGCTGTTTCAGTGCACAGTTCTCCCTTTTTTAAAACCATCTTCATAGTCACTTTCTCAATTTTCAGACCACTGGAGGTAATGAAACAAGTGCAGGTAGTCTCAAATTCTGTGCACAGACTCTCGCAGTGTGACATGGTGCCACCCTGTCCTTCAAATCCTGACTGGCAAGAGCAGTTTTACAGTCCTCTTAGCTGAAACTCACGGACCGAGGATTTGCAATTAAATGGCTACAAGGCCCACTTGTCATCGCCAGAAACTAGGCCATTCAGCAGCTAATGATATTTACATAGTGCCGATGAAAAAATAAACAGGAGTGACACAGAACAAGGCCACCAGGAAAAACTGCAGCGTTATTATTAGCACCTTGTGACTGTAAGCATGAAATGTAATTCATAGCAGTGTATTCAAAATGATAGGTGTCCTCCTTGACAGCAAAAGAAGACCTTTAAGATGATGCCAGTGATTTCAGAGCAAAGGTGGAAGATGTCCCAACCACCACCATCACATTTTTCTTAATTCAACCTTTCCCTCTTCTCTTATAGAAAGAACTGAGTCTTCCTCGTAGGGGAAATCTGTAAGTATGTCATCTGGGCAATTCTGTGCATCTTTCGCTCTTTGTCCCCCTTTGCACCTTTTTTTGTGCCTCAAACCAGGCCAGTCAGTTGTCTGTCACATGTGGGCTTTATTGTGCATGCATGCTGCTTTTCCTGACGATAAACATTTACTTCTTCACATCCTGAAGTGCAGGAACTTCTTAAAGCACCTAAGAAATTTGGCTGAAAGATAGAGCAGGCTCACTGCCCAAGACTGGTTTTATGTAAATGTTAGGAGGGGGAAAACAGAGGAAGAGAGTGGGAGACATTGTAGGTCTCAGTGTGAGAGAATAAATTAAGCCGCTTCTTCTTTTACTGAAAGAATCCAGGCTTTGAATCTGCTTTTGTATTTAGTGCTAGAGTTGATTTAACATCCTAGTGCCTATATCATTGTATATTATTAGCTGAACTGAGCGAGCAAGCTGAGGAAGATCTAACAGGTAACTGCTTAGTTGTGACTGTTTATTTATTTTTTTGCCAAATGTTTAGCCTGCACAAAATTCCTACGTTATTAGATCATCGTTACAGCTCATTTCAGACATTAGGAGTAGAACAGCAGTGATACATTGGAGTGCATGAAGAAAGTTACCTGAGAATTTGTTGCCAAACAGAAGCCGTTCTGGTTAAAAATAAATAAATAAATACATGTGACTCCAACTTGTCCAGGGACTTTCCCTGGAATGGGCTAGAGCTGAAGCCAAGATAGTTTCAATAGCTGGGAATGAAAGGAAATATCAGAATCACTGAATAATATGTATTCATCTCAGCTGACAGTTTCAAAGATCTTTAGAAGCTAGATGTGTTTGTGCTGCTTACCTACACTTGTCCCACTGCCAGTATAGTGTTGTGAGACAAAGTTATGTTTGTGCAATAAAATCCTTTGTATCCCATTGTCTCTGATATCTGTTGGCCAAGTCAGGTGATTTCATTAAGGCTTTTCTGTCTTCTAATATACATCTATATGCATATATTGCTGTATTAACCTTATACAGGACAAAAATGAGCACCATATAAGTCCTGACATGGGGCAGTCTGTGTGTGTGTGTGTGTGTGTGTGTATAAAGAAGTTAATTTAATATATTTATCACAGTTAATACCTGTATTTTAAAACGTAAGAAAAAAGACTTAAACTCTCCGAACCATTGTTTTATATAGGCTTTGAAATCAATAAAAGTCGCGAGGATCCTTATAATCTCTATTGAAAAAATGTTACCTTCAAGACTATCGGACGCTCTGAAAATAGTCTTTCTAATTTTGATATAACTTCTTGTCAAATGTTATATTTATTGTTTCTATTAAAAAAATAAAAGAGAAGAATAAAAAAGAACAGGGAAAAAAAGATTTATCGTTGAAAATCTTAGATTTTTGTACCGGATGGATTATTTGTGTCATAGCGTTTTAAACCAGTATTTCCGACAGGACCTGAAAGCATCAGAAATCCCTCCTCCTGCTGGCGCGCGGCGATGCGGCTGCGCGTTGCGGCAGAGACGTTGCTGTGGTTGAAAGTTTCTGTCTCCAGAATAACGCTTTACGTTTTGTCGAAGCTAGTTATTGGTCGATAATGTTGCACCTCGTGGGAGACAGGCTGTCTCAAAAATTTTACTGATGACATTGAAAAGGAGCAGCGTGACCATGGCCGTCGCAGTTGCTAGCACCGCCGAGCTGCCCTGCCCGGGGTCTGGGGTCAGTCTGTATCGAAGAAGCAGAAAGGAGTTTGTGCCCTTGGAGTCGACGTACTAGCCTAACGGCGACTATAATACCAAATCGACAGGGGAGACTGTTTACCGCGATGCCCCCTCTTTAACGACAGTATACTAATTCTCATATCGGATCGGATTTAGCGGTCACCTCCAACATGTCTGATCAAAACTACTACTGGACCGTGCTGCCGAGCTACAAAACTAGTTTTGTGACCGGGGCCATGATGAAAAGATCGAAAAGGTAACAAAACCTAAAGCCTGTTTCTAACTAGAAAATTATCCTTGAAAATGGAGACGAATGTTAATTAGCCTCGACCAAACTGCTGCAAAACGTCTGGGGGGGTTGTATGTTTGTCATCGGCTGTGCCGTTCAGTCTCTGAGAAACAGCAATTTGTTGAACGTCGTAATTTCGAGCTATTTGATTCAAGGCGCTTAATGGCAACCTCCACACTGTCTGCTAATATAGCCGCTTCACAGCTCAGACATCTGATCCCTCCGGAGGGTCTGTGA
The DNA here is from genome assembly GCF_000239375.1 of Pundamilia nyererei. Lineage (NCBI taxonomy): Eukaryota > Metazoa > Chordata > Actinopteri > Cichliformes > Cichlidae > Pundamilia > Pundamilia nyererei. The sequence continues at coordinate 1,236,110 of NW_005187405.1, forward strand.
TAGCCCCTCAGCATTGCACTGTATGTGTCGGTTACATCCGCCCTAGTTTTTGTTTCCGACAGAGAAACGTGGCCATTGTAGACTGTTGTGTGTATGTGTGCGGGCAGGCTGCATTGTCTGCTGCCAGCTGTCGCATAAAGCGACACCAGGGCCCACTGCTGATCGGTGCACTGATGCGGTTAGTGGGACAGTAGTGTTGTAAACGTGCTTTCATCAATCAGATAAATCCAGTCAGCTCTTAAGGTGTCTTATCCCTTAATGCACTCAATATGTCTTTGGCAGTCAGTGAGTTCATAGTGATCTTAAATTGTCGCGTCTCTACCTCTCACCTCTTTGTCATAATCTGAACACATAATTGTTGGTTTGCTGGCACAATTTGCCTTTGTTACAATGGTGTAAACCGCAAGAGCTGCAGTTTATATTGCAGGATTTTAAAATGTAAATGTACTGCTATTGAGTGAAGCTTCAGAAGAAGAAGCCATTAGCACGCTGAAACATAGGCTATCTGTGGAATGTCAAACTATCCACTCTTTCCATGTAGTTGGGGGGTCATGCATCAATCAGTGATGTGGCCGATCCACCACAGTGAGCTGATGAAATTGGCTTCAGTTAACAAATGCAGCAGACATAGTTAACACGCAGGACTGTTTCAGTGGCCTACATTCATCATGTTTCATGTCTTCCTGCAAGATCCATACAAACCATTATTGTTAGTCCCAAATATCAGTCGTCTCATGACTGCTAGCTGTTGATGAAGCGCTCACGTGGTGTGCCAGTGTGATACAGTGGTGCTCTCATATCTTTCGGCAAAGGTTTTGGAGTGTTTTTGCTGATATTTATTTTTTTTAACAGGAGCAAAAAAGCGAACCTTCACAGTGTTTCTGTGGTTGGAGGTGTACTGTATACACTTTGAAGCCCAACTCTTGGCACACGTTGACCCTCTCATCCTTCTGTTTCTGTGGCACTTTGAGTCTTTTTGGGTTGAGGGGCCATATAGTTTGTGAATCTGCCTTTGCACCGACCCAGAAATGTCAGGCTTTGTTGTCGTCTCAGCCCCTCAATTATTTTAGGTCACTGCCAGAAGGAAAGGGAGACAGGATCTACTTCACCGACATGAAACAGAAAGCATTGAGATCACAAACGGGGGGGAAAAAAACAAAGAAAACTGAAAAGAAGCCAAAACTGTAATCTTAATGAAAACATGGAGTTAACACCTGCGTGCAGAAACCTGCAGGCACCAAATACAAACATACAGGAAATGGACAAGATAACACTGGTACTCTAAAGTAATGTTATACTTGGACTGGTAAGCCAAAAAGGCATTAGGTTGTTTGCTTTACTCCAAAAGCTGCATCAAAAGAGCATTTTAAACTCTACAAATATATGCAAATTAGAAGAAACACTGTTTGTAAATTGAAACCAAAAAACCGATCAGGACAAACAACACAGACCAGCTTCAAAAATACCAGCAGAAGTGAAACAACACTTCACAGCTCACAAAGACCGAAGTATAAACATGTGGACGGTTTGTCATGGCCTGCTCAATTATATCAGGGGTCACTTGGACCATTTTATTTATTTCCATCATGATAAAACAGCTTTCCAAAGTTCTTATTGTCTAATCAGGCTCTGCCAGTGGTACTGATTAGTAATATATTTCCCTTATCTCACATGACAATACTCTCAGACGTCATTGGATCGTACTACACTGCTCAATCCAGACTTCACATTATTTACTGATTAGAAGTGGCTAAAAGAAAAACAAAAAGTTTAATTCCTCTAAATATTAGAGCAGGTAATGTGCAGTTAGCGCTGATGCATAAGAAAGAAGTTGCACTCAAGTTGGTTTGTTTATATATTTACATGCAAACATGTTTGTAGTCATGCATGCATGTGTATGTTTGTATGTATATACATAATTACAGTGGCATTACTATTGTCAGCACATCAAAAAAATATGAATTCAGAGGCTGATCGAGTTTGATTTTTTTTTTTCTCCCACAGATTGATAAACAAAGTGTGCTTGGATCATGTTTGTTACAACACTGCATAAAACAGATGATCACTCTCTTCTGTTTGCTGTTTTCCACTCACAGTTCCCGTAACAACAAGAGAAGGAGTTTGGCGGTCGGGACCCCATCGCCCACGCTGTCACGACCGCTTTCACCTCTCCCACTCGCCACAGGTACTTGTGTTTCGGTTTTACCCGTTTGTCTGCTCGCCTCAGTGCAGGGTTGATTGGATTGGCTCATCAGAATTCCTGCATTTAGCCACCGCTGATTGCGTGTGAAGCAGAGAAGTTACAGAGAGTGGAATGTTGAGGAGAGCACAGGATTGCCTGTCTCATGTAGGATCATCAGTCTCAAGTTTGTTTTGATGCTGTATGTCGTGAAGCAATCGCTAGTTTACCTCTGGTGCTTTGTTTTATTTCCTTCTTTCTCATAATGTGCCCACAGTAGAGTGTAAAAGCCATACAATGCTTTTCCTTGTGATCATTTTTAATGTAGCCCCCTCTAGGCTTCCTCATCATTTGATCTCTCCACTTAAAAAGTGTCATTCCGTGTATCCCCCTTTTTGTGACTTGTCCTCAGGGACAGTGGAAGTCCTTTAATGACCTTTTTAGCAGTATGCAATATGGTGTGATTGTACCAAATAGCCCCTGCTGTCTGTTGACACAATCCTTCTTTGATTAGGACAGGACAGGAAGGGCCCTAGATATCTTTGTGTGTATGCATCACTGTCATTAAAAGATTTGATTGTTTCAGTTTGAACTTGTAAAAGAAAACCATCTGCAAAGTTGACCGTTGCACACTGATAGTGTAAAACATTAGGAAGCCAGTCCAGTTATTCTGCATTTAGTAATATGCTTAGATTCCTTCAGCTTCCTCTCAATTTTCAAAAATTTTGCTTTGTTTTGTTTCCTCAGCTGGTAGCAGTCCTTCAGAAAGCCCCAGAAATGTCTCTGCTAGCTCTTCTGCCAATTTCCAGTTTGCCCGCAGGTAAGAATGAAATGAAATGCTTTTTAATATAGTCTTGGTTTAAACCAGGCACATTATTGCAGTAGTTTCTTTTCCGTAGTAATATCAAGTGGAAAATGACTAAAACAGACATATTGCAATGAAAAGTACTTTAATGGAGTGAAATGGCAGCAAATTAGATTAAAAAAAAAAAGAGATATGTAGTCAGTGGAAGTTTATTTTTATTCTTGGCCCGCTTTGACTAAAACTGAAATCAGAAAAAATAACCAAGGGATCTTTGGTTCGGTGGAAACTGTGTGCACGCAAACTGAACATGCACTGGCTTGTTCCCTTTGCCCCTCAAATCGAGGCAGTGGAGAGCCATGTCTGACCAGCTGAAAGCCCCCAAGGTCACTCACTTACTGGACGTGGGTCTTGGCATTTGTCAACCCAATTAAGGAGGCGAGTTGGTGCACGCACTCATTACTCAGGGCTGCTGTGATTATGGAAGAAAACTGCAGAGCTTGCCTTCTCATCACGCGTGCCGTTTATAGACTCGCTGGGATTTAGAGGAACATTAGCTGCAACCAGCTTCCTCAGTCAGCAGCGGAAAATAGTGTGGTAGCCTGTCTCTAAGAAGACTTTCGTAAGGAGCAGCAACATGTATACTTGAATGTAGGATTTTCAAGAACACTGTAGTTTAAATGTATGTGATGACCGACTGTCCCAAATGTCATGAGTTAAGCTGCAGTGCAGTATGCCATATTGCACCATAGAGCTCAGGGATGCAGAGGGGAAGTCTTCTTAGAGGACTGCCTTGTGCAGCTCATCTAAATTTATTGACATTTTTAAGCTGCCAGAGTGTAGACAGATGCTGTGACTGCACTTTTGACAGCTCCACTGGGTTTATTTGTTATTCACAAAAGCTTCGTAGCTCTGCTTTTGGTGCAGTTATTTTTTTCATGTGAACGTGGAGTAGCCTTGAAGAGTAAGGACGACCAGTGCTCTGGTCCACTCTGATTTATTTATTTTGTTCCTTTCACAACTAAGCCATTGATTCCAGTATTGATCTGAAACCTTTGTCTTTATTAGTGGCTTCTTACAGCAACATGATACAACATGTTGTACATATCAGATAGGGATAGATAAGAAACCATACATGTAACACAGCTCACTAACCCTCAGATCCCTTCATTTTCACTGTCACCTCTAATTTAGCTACATGTCCCCAAGAGCTGGTTTCTCAGAGAAACTGCATTCGACCATCTTTTGTTGTCACAGATTGACTCCGTGAAGGAAACTGGGCCACTTCCTCAGAGTGTATTGGATGGAAAACTATTGGGACAGTGGAGATTTATTTATTTATTTATTTGGTAGAGAAAGGTTTAGGTTTTCTGCAGTGTTAATGAGTGCATTGTGTGTCTGTGTGCATAGTGAGAAACTGTCTGTAGGCCTCAATGCTGCAGTATGATAGCAGCTTGGCAGGTGTTCAGAAACAGCAAACAGCCACTGGCGGGGAGTTCTGTCAGACTAACAGGACTGTGACTTTGACAGGCAGACTTAATCTGTCACTGTCATTAAACAGTGTTTATTTTCTCTCTCACTTCATGCCTCCATTCGCCCCTTCTTTCTATCTGCATCTCTCGCCTCCATTCCCTTTTTTTGCATCTGCGTAGTCAACTGGCCCGGACTGAAAGGTAAGAAAATAACTAATTGCTGTTTCTTCTTCTTGCAAAGACTCAAACATCAAATGTTGTCTGTTGGCCTTTTTAGGCTTTGAAGATTGGAATGAGTCAACAGGATGTAAAGGTTTTCATATGAGCCTCCACTGAGCAGCTTGTTATTTATGTGTGCTTGTTTGTGTGTGTGTTTTTTAGCAGGGCAGACGGGCGAAGGTGGTCGGTGGCATCTGTTCCCTCCTCTGGATACTGCACAAACGCACCAAGTTCATCAGTATCTGTAAGCGGAGAAGTATCTCTTACTGTCTGTCACCTCTTTCCATCATCACACATTCAACCTCTCTCTAAACCACTACCTTGGGGGCATTTAGTTCTCCACTTTACAGTACTGTGGTGTCTTGTAAACTTCCGATGCTGACTAACTGAGCTGTAAAGCCCATCAGCTTACAAAGTGTCATAAATCTGCCTATAAATGATTGTTGAGTTTACAGCAGCTCAGGGATGTCAAACTCATTTCACATCGTGACCTACATACACATCTAAAGCTGGCCGGACCAGTGAAACTCCCCATTCTGCTAATATGGGGAGTTAAAGTTGGGAAGTTAACCTACATATTTAATCTCTGAATATAAAAAAGGGGGCGATTTCAACTGTATGTCTCATTTTCTACATGATAACAAAATGCTAGTACATGAAAGAAATGTGGTGGAATGACTCTTGGACCAAAATTGTAAGAAACAAATATTAATTTTACATATAGTCTAAAATTACAGCGAAAAAACTGTCCAGGTTATCCTGTGATTATAAAACAAAGATTTTATCAATTCACAAAAAATGTGGACCCATTGTTGAAAAAAAGAAAAAAGAAATCTCTGTAGTAAATAGTGGAAAAACAAACAAAACAGGAAAATATTTGACATGTAATTGTTTGTCTGTTACTTAATTACTTTGGTGTGGTATGAACGGCCACAGGGTAGGTCTTTTGTTAGCTAAAGCTTTAAAACTTGTGCAAATAAAGTTTTAAAATTTATGCCATCCTTCACATTTTCCAAAGCCATCCTGTGGATTTGCTGATCCAATTCTCCCCCCCCCCCCTCCCCCTTTGTAGAACACCACCAAAAATTGTAGATGTTATGAAAAAGAATGGTCAACACTGTAAACATAGACTCTGTGCACACAACCCTTTTAAAAGTTATAAAATGCTCGATTGTCGACATGGCAGAAGTCTTTGAAAAATAACTTGCATTAATAAAAAAAAAAAGTGTATGAATAATAAAATTTGTGTAACTGCCAAAATGTTTGGCTAGGTCTGTAAAGATTTGCTCATCACTCTGTAGCTGACAGCTGGTCGCTGGACACTGCAGGCTTTGGTTATGAAGATAACGTCCTCTCCTTTTGCGTCAGTGTCCTCTCTCCCACTGAATGGCACTTCAATAGTTTGTTTCAGAGTTGAGTAGTTTAAGTCTGTGGGACAGTCTGCTAACTGTCCTACTTTTGTCTTCTCCCTTATTAGCAAGGCGTCGCCACACAGCAGGTATCTCGCATGTTTGATTGGAGTTTTTATCCTGAGGCAACCCCACAGGGAACTTTTCACAGATCTTTCACGTGAAAAGCAAAACAATCTGTTCCACTGAACCAATCTTACCACTGCTACCTGTAATTTTTACCTTTTTAAAAATTGGTATTTTGTGGTTACTGGTCACCAAATCAGTCGTAGTCTCTCGTGAACACCACATGAAAGCCGTAATTAGCCAAAAATATGAATTTTAATAGAATTGGCTTGTGTTATTTATTGGTTAGTTTTAGCCTATTGCACATACCGTACAAGGAAGGAATACTAGAACAAAGCTTCCACAGTGGTTGTGAAATATTTTAGAAGTAGCATCAGCATTACATAGCTCGTCAGAGTTACTTCACTGTATCTTGTTCATAGAAAAGGAATGTTTACTGTGTTTTAGCATTAAAAAAAAAATCTTACTGACTCACAGTTTAGAACTTGAACTTCACTTTAAACTTACCGGGTCACTCGGCATAAACAGTAGTAGAGAAAAGTTTTGTGGTTTTAGTCTTTGGTTGTTTTGGGTTTTTTGCCATTTCCTCTGTGACAGCTTGTCTTTCTCAGATTGAGTTGCAGTCGACATAAATCCAGACTAACTGCAACCTCCTTGGCAAGGAAGCAGACTGCCAACTTTTTACAACTAGCTTTTAAGTCTACGGGGGGTTTGGATGATTGTTTTCGTTACATCTACAGAGCATTCTTGTCGCTTTAGCGTTATTATCGCTACAAATTTGTGACATTTTTGATTATAATTAGTTTTACTAATACAGTAAAGTGGTTGGAAAACTTCACACTGACAGCTTCGGGCACCGGTTGGTTTATAAAGCAGCTGTCTGGAGATGGATCCTGGTATCCTTTTTAATGACTCAGGCAGCCATAACAGGATACGTCCAAGGATGATGAATCCCTCCATCATCGACCATGTGTCATATTTTCCACCTTGGAGAGGATATTAGAATTAGTCCTCAGATGCCTTTTCCCCCAAGTTTTCCTATAATTATTGAAACAGTATTAAATGTGGTAAAAAGTAAATTTTGTTGTCATTGTTTTGTTTTGTTTTTTAAGTCAAAAGGCATAAAAGTTTTCTCATAATGGTATATTTCTCTACCTCCTATTCAACAACAACAACAAAAAAAACTTGGGGAAAGGGGAAACCAAAACACAGGAGGTTGTGTGAATTATTTACCATGTGTCCATCATTAAATGAATGACATCACACGAGACGAACTGAGTTGATCTGAGCGTGTCCTCTTTTGACTGCGGGGAAAGTACGGGAATAATAAAGCTTATCATTACAATAATACCGGTCCTGTTGAAATTTGCCGTTTCTTTTTCCTGGATGACATCACAAACGAGCAGGGGCTGTACCACATCATTTCCCTACTCAGCTTTCCCTTTCAGGAATACTGCAAGCACACTTTGTGCTGCCCAGCTATACCCGTCAGCTGTTTGCCGATGTCTTCTATGGTGATTATTAGGATTTTATCTCGAAAGCCATCGCTGAACCTGCAGTTGGCTCAAATGGAAAACAATACCCAGCTCCTGCGTCTCTGCTGAAATTCTGTATGGCCAACCACATGGCTTTGAGACGGTGAAGTCAGCCCTCCCTGTACAATGCCCCTTTCAGGCCTGCTGTCAGTGAGGTCTTTATGCAGCTCTTAGTCGATTCTGACAAGTCTCTAGTTTCCTGCTCAGCGTAGCCCCTTCACCCCCACCCCCACCTTCCTATCACTGCTCTGTCACGTCCTTGCTCTGTTGCTTTCTTTTCTTTCTTTCTTTTTTTTTTTTCTCCTCCTTTTAGTGTCTCTCACTGTCTCGCTCTGCTTTTCTTTCTCGTTGGCTCTTCTGTTTTTCCTCTGGCCAATGAGCCACTCTTCTCTCTGCTCTTCCTGGGATACACAAGATCCTAGCCAAATGGGAGTTCTCATAAATTCCAGGCGGTGTGTCACACATCCTGACTTGGAAAGGGAAAAAAACAAAGCAAAACATTCACACATGCTGCCTGTCTCCATGTGTGCTGCGTGAAAAGGGCGAAATCCTACTGAAAAATGCTTTGGGGAATCTATAAAGTTCACTGAGTCTTTCTTTTCATGTAGGAAGGGATTCATGATGTTTTTTTACATCACAAATCAACTCTCTGCATGTCCATATAAGGTGGTGCATCTAATTAAGATCTGCAGTGTAACATGAAAGTCTTTAAGACTTCGGTATTAACAGGATAAAGAGTGAGCAGACGTGTGAGTCTTACCAGAGGAAGCCTTTTAACACAGGATGTTATATAATCAAAGCACAGCCCCGCCTACGTATGAATATTTAAATAAAAATGGATAAAAGTGGTAGTGGCAGTGGTTGATTGCTTGTTTTGTTTTTTATTTCGTTAATTTAAAAAAGAATCAATAAATGCAACTTAACCATTGACCCTACTTCCCTGGGGGGTTTTTTTCTCTTCTCCACTTTTCCCTCCCAGTCCTCTTCTTCACAGGAGTTGTTGCACCAGTTGCCCTTTCAGCCCACGCAAGAGGATCTTCACTTCCTCTTCAAACATTTTCCGAGCCCAGAAAGTGTGGCAGATGAAGAAGGAGCCCACCCCATGCCCCCTGTCAGGGTCCGCTCACGCAGTCTCAGGTAACTTTCCTATACTATATGCTGATGCAGCATATAGACTGTCTCTGTTACACAAACATTTCTGTCATACTTCACTGGGCCGTTTGTTTTGAAAGGGTGGAACCGAAATCCCCCCAACTGGCTTCAGTCTCGTAGATTTAATTATGTGCTGCAGTAGCAATTGTATACAGCAGCTCACCACACACACCACTTAAGCACAAAGATAAAACTGTTGTGTTATTAAAGGCTTATTATACTAACTGTACATTCTATATACCCTTACATATCAATTCATTAGATACACTTTAATAGTACTTCATTGGACCCTCTTTGCCTTCACAACTGCCTTAAAATTTTCATGGTTTAGTGTCAACAAGGTGCTGGAAACATTGCTCAGAGAATTTGGTCCATATTGACATGACAGCATCACTCCGTTTCTGCACAATTGTCTGCTGTGCGTCCATGATACAAAGCTCCATTGGGTTGAGATTAGGGATGGGTACCGATATCCGGTGCCATTATGGCGGTTCTGACATAAACGGTAGTAACCAGACCGAAAAGCAGCGCACATTTCGGTGCTTTATTTCGGTGCTTTTTTTTTCTTTTTCTTTTTTCCTGAGATGTCATACACTTTGGATTCTAGCCAATCATTTTAGCTTTTCAAGAATAGTAGGCGGGCTCAGGTACGTACGCTCTTTTAGAGAAGAGCTACAGATTAAAAATGCCCAAGGCAAAGCGGTCAAAAGTCTGGCTGTACTTCACAGCAAAAGATGCAAACTCAGCAGCCTGCAACAAGTGCTTTAAGGTGATACTGTGCAAAGGAGGTGACACTTCGAATCTGATGAAACACCTAGCAACGCATAGCGTTTTTTAAAAGCCGAGAAATGCACCGTATTTGATAGCTTGCTGCAAGACTTCACAACAAGCACATCTGCTGCGGGTGTGGTAAATCTCCATTAGCGAGTTAGCGCGGATTGCCCCATGCGTGTTGTTATCATTTTGCAGAAAAAAAGAGACTGCTAAAAATAAAAACATAAGTTTTTGGACAAAGTTTGTGTTCTCTATTCTTTAAGCACCGTTTAAGCACCAGCACCGTTTCAAAAGTACAGATTTGGCACCGGTATCAGATAAAACCTGAACGATACCCATCCCTAGTTGAGATTTGGTGATTATAGAGGCCATTTGAATACAGTGAGCTCTTTATCATGTTCGCACCAGAAATCAGAACTCATCAGACCAGGCATAATTTTTCATCGGCTGATGTTGAGCTCATTTGAATTGTAGCTTTAGTTTCCTGATCTTAGTTGAAAAGAGCGCCACTTGTTGTGGTCTTGTGCTGCTAAATTGTAGTTTCAAATCAAGGTTTCTCTTCACTGGTGTGATCATATGTGCCATATTTAAACTGAACTGTGCTCTAAATTTTCCCTTAAAAAAAAAAGTATGTTTTTTTTTTTTTTAAATATGCACATTTTCTCACAACAGAAAGAGAAGATCTGCTAACGGGGTATAAAATGAAAACCTCAAACTTGTAACTAGCGTGGCTAACATGCTACCCGTTCCTGCTGCTTTACTACATACTCACCAAGTAATCAAAGCTTATAGTAAATTAAATAACTTTACCTGTTAAACAGTTAAACAGCAAATGTGGGATAGACTGTGCTAAGGTTTAAGCTCACGAAGCTTGCCACCTTAAGTAGTTGTAGTTGCTCTTTTTAGAACATTGTAAAGTTGTATGTGAATGAGCACTGCCCTGTTTGGTGAGGCTGCCACTCCAGCCCAGTCTAACAAAAGTAGGCTTAATGGTTTTTCAGGAGATATTTCGCACATGATTATAAAAAGATAAATTAAATACTGTCTGGAAAGAATATGTTGGGATAATTATTTAATGTGGCTCTGGAAAAACCCTCTGTGCCATTTGTGCGTGATCCCCTGGAATAGAATAAAACCTTTTCCTCATCACTTGGCATTGCTGGACTCATCCCTCTGAATAGCTGCAATGGCAGGCTGTTTTGAGGTTGCTGTAGAGTTTTTATGACAGGCTGGGGAGGATTTTGGCAGCCTGTTGATGTGGTTGCTTTTTTGGTGACGTGTCCATGCCTGTGCCACATGCAGTAATTCGCACTGCATGTGTACACTAATACTCTATAAGTACATCTGGGTAACTCTAGCAATTACACCGGAGAGAAATCTCCCCCTTGGGTTTTACCTGACCTTTGCATAGTTGTTAATGATGCATCTAAATCAACAGCAGCTGATTGACATGTGTCGCCGTTGTTCTAAATTTGCTCTACAAGTTGCGTAAAAGGATTTCTTGCAGCCTCAAAATAGTTCCGAGTGGTCTAAGCAGTTGCCATTACCCTGAAATAAATTCATACCGCGTGTGCAACTGTTGTGGTTACCCAGAACAAGTTAAGTTCATGTCGCATATTGACATTATTGTCATTTTTAGTATGCAACGTAGTGTAAGGGAGCACCCAGGACTGTTATTTTTAACATTTGTGCTGACAGTACATTGATTTGGAACTTGTAAGGAGGGTTTAAAAAGACCCCTGCGTGTAACCGAAACCCTCTGGGTGCAACAAATGTGGTCGTGGATGGTGCACATGAGAGCCTGATCTGAATTGTGTCAAACACGCTGTTTGTATGACCTAGAATGTTAGTCAACACTTTAATTGTTAATGTGGTCATAAAATGTTATAGCTTGTTGTGTGTATGGCTGTTCAGTAAAGATATAAATGTTGATTTCATCAGTTCAGTTTGCCACTTAGTTCAGTTGTTTTTCATTTTATTTTAGTTTGGTCTCCATTATTTGTTAATGGCATTTGTGCAAAAAAAAATCGACATTTGTAATATTTTTATCTGGTTTTTGTTTTTTTCTCCTTTGTCTTCTTTCTGTGAAGCCCTGGACGGACCTGTGGGGTGTTTGACAATGAGATTGTCATGATGAATCACGTCTATAAAGAACGTTTCCCTAAGGTAGCTCCCTTTCTGTGTGAAAGTCTCATAATCAAAGTTAAAATCTTCAACTGCTCACTAAATGGATTAGAAATGTATGCAGTACTGGTTTAAACGAAGGCTTTCATTTTTGTTTCCCAGGCGACGGCCCAGATGGAGGGTCGGCTGCTCGACATCATTGCAGAGTGTTCCCCGGACACCGCTCTGCCCCTGGCTGATGGTGTGCTTGGATTCATTCAGCACCAGCTGGTGGAGCTCGCCAGAGACTGTCTGGACAAGTCCCAGAATGGCCTGGTGACCTCCAGGTACTTCATGGAGCTGCAGGAGAAATTGGAGAAGCTGTTGCATGAGGTGGGTGTCTCTCATCTTTAGTAAATGATTTTTCATCTTTTTCATACAGAGAATTTTTTTTTCTCTTCTTTTCTTTTTCAAACAGTCAGGGAGTGTTGGTTCTTTCTAAGATGTTTCTAGCTGGTGTTATTGTTGGTAGCTCAGGTTGCCCTCTGGGACATTGCATGCTGTACTATAGCAGCACTGAGGACACTGAACATTGAAATGAAAAGGCCCATTTCCTCTGTTAATATTCTGCTGATTCCACTCCATCCATCAATAATGTTCTGTATTTTGTGTTATTACATAGGGGTGTGCAGTGGTCAAGTGTTCAGTTTTGTAATGATTGTGTATTCTACAGCAAAACAGTGGTTTAAATGATTATTTTGTCATATAATAATTTCTTTAATTAGTATACTCTTTGTGGCCACAGAAATTGTTTTGACCCTTCTCCACATGCTAAAATGCATATGTTGAGTTGCTTGCTAGTGTTGCTTTTTCATAAAGGTGTTTACAATTTTTTTTAGAGTGGATTTTTCTATGTTTAGCAGGGCAAGAGTTTGTTTTAAACTGACTGCTGAATAATCGCTCCTCTGACTGTTTCACCACCTCTATCATACACTTTCTGAACCTGCTGTTTGATCAAAGCGCTGTTGGATTTAGATAAGCAAGAATGAGTGTTAAAAAGTCAAATGTTTTTCCATTATTTATAAGCCTGGCAGAGCATGCAGTGAGTATTGATTCAACATGTTGAAATACCAGCCCTTGAATCACCACCAGACAATGTAAGGGGATGAAATGGATGCTAAAAATATCACCCGACAAGTGCAGACAGCTTCTTTGGATGAGTTGTGGTGGCTCATGGCTTGTGTCAAATGGATTAGGTCACTATAATAATCCATCACTATTTGTTCTGTTCAGGCGTATGAGCGCTCAGAGAGCGAGGAGGTGACCATCATCACCAAACTGGTCAAGAAGATTCTCATCATCATCTCCAGGCCTGCCAGGCTGTTGGAGTGTCTGGTAAGACTCAATGACAGACGCAGTAATAATCACAGCTTTACGAGTGACGTAATAACACTATGTCCATCAGCTTAGATGCATGCGTGAAAGTTGACTCATACATGATGTTGACATCTTGTAGTAGCGATTAGTTTGTGCAGTAATAATAACCCAGCTTACTGTTTACTAAGCCAAGTTCACCTTGCTAGCCTGGGTCTGTTGTTAGTAAGGTGCCAGTGATGCTCCAGTTTTCCAGGCCAGAAAAAAAGCCCAGATTGGAGCAGAAACATTTTTCTGTCATTTTTCAGCATTTTTAATTGTATTACAATGTTTGATCCATCGTTTCCCGATGTAGTAGTTGAAGCTTTTCTACATATTATGTCAACAAAGTAATGTATATTTGAGTGAAACCTGAACTGTCTTTCCTTTATTTTTTATATTTTGAATCCAGGAGTTTGATCCAGAGGAGTTTTACCAACGTTTGGAGGCTGCAGAGGGTCAAGCCAAAGTAGGACAAGGCATCAAAACTGATATTCCCAGATACATAATCAGCCAGCTGGGCCTTACCAGAGACCCCCTGGAAGGTGCAGATTAAAAAAAAAATATATATATATTTCTATCTCATTATTGCTTACTTCAGATAAATTTGAAAACCCTAATGCAGTTAGCTTAAATAAATCATTGTGAACTAATCTCGTAAGATACAGTGACAGTTTTGTGATTTTTAACTTTGATTCGCACTGGCGTTTAATAAAGTTGGATCTGTTTTGTCTGCTGCCGTTACAGAGATGGTTCATTTGGAGCATACTAGCCCGATTCACAGATCAGCGAGCAGAGAGTCTGATGACACTGGAGAGGCAACATCTGCACAGGTATAAGCTTACATTAAACGGTTACCAAATGCATACAGTGAACCCTAAAGTGACCCAGGAAGAACAGATGGCGCTCATGTCTCAAGTATTTTAAAAATATTCCACATCCTTTAGATTAGATTTATTTGCTTTAAGATTGTCTTACTAGTTTTTAAGTCACCGAGTGGCAACCTTTGTTGATACGGTGTTGATTTCTTAGGGTTTTTTTCCATATCTGTCACACATAAATGATCATCAAAGAAATTTTATTACTAAACACTTCTAAACCTACCTAACCCTCTGTGAAAAAGTAATTGCCTCCTTAAATAATAAATTAACTGATTAACCACATTTTTTTGAAAAACTGAATTTCATTTCACAAGCTACATTCAGGCCTGGTTACGACCAGACCTGCTGAATCAAAAAGATCACTTAAATAGAAGCTGTCCATCAAAATGAGACGGGCTAAAAGATCTCAAAAAGTAGCACATCGTGTCACGATTTAAAGAAACAGTCGAGGGGAAAAAAAGTCACTGACATCTGCTAGTTTGGAAAGTTTGCCAAAGTGAACCACAGTGTGAGCCATTATCCACAATGGAGAAAACTTGGAACAATGGTGAACGTTCCCAGGAATGACCTGCATTGAGGACTTATCACAAAAAAAACTAGAACATCATCTAAAAACATCCAATCCTCAGTTGCCTCAGTTAAGGTCAGAGGTTATCATTCAACAATAATGAAGAGATTCTACCAGAAAATCCTGAAGGAGGGTGTCTGGCCATTAGTTCATGGCGTAAACCAAAGATCACCTAGGTTATGTACCAGCACAATGATTCAAAACACACCAGCTAGTCCACCTCCGAATGGCTCAATAACACCAAAACAAAATAATGCACTTGCACTTGTAGTGCTTGAACCATAATAAAAGCTCTCGAGTGGCTTAGTCAAAGTTTGGGCTTCAATCAGACTGAGATATTTTGGTATGACCTTTAACAGGCCGTTCATTGGATGGTTCATGCTCAAACCCTCCAATGTGGCTGAAATAAAACAATTCTGCAAAGAAGAGTGGGCCAAAATTCCTCCACAACAATGTGAAAGACTCTTTGCCACTTATAGCAAACACTTGATTGCAGTTCTTGCTGCCAGGGGTGGCACAACCAGTTATTAGGTTTAGGGAGCAAGTGCTTGGTTTTTTGTTTGTTTTGGGGGGGGGTTATAAATACAGTCCAGGCAAGTTTGGATAGTTTTTTTTCTTCTTAATGAATGAATGAATGAAATCATAATTAAGAAAATTTGGCTTGTCTTTGTTTAATATTAAAATTTGTTTGATCTGAAACATTAAGTGTGACGCATATGTGAAAAACCTAAGAAGTTTGGAATAGGCAAATACCTTTCCACAGCACTGGATGTATTAGCAGGTTCCCAAAATCCCAGCCTTCAGCCTTTCACTGTGTGGATTTGGCATACTCTTTGCATCGTTGTTGTTGTTTTTTTGTTTTTTAAATCATTTTTCTCTAGCAATTTGTGTTGCGTGCATAAAAGATGCTCCAGTTGATAAAGCAGAGCTGAATTGTGTCTGTGACAGGATTAACTGTGGTGGGTGACGAACTTGACGGCTGTGGCATATGCACTAAAGAAATATTAAATGCCATTTGGCAGAGCATGCAGATTATTCTTGATTCAATGCTATTTAAGTGATAAATGGAGCTCTCGTTAACATGAAAAAAATTCTCCAAAAGTAACACAGCAGCTGTAATTTTTTTCCTCTCCCCCTTTCTCTTTCTCTCTCGTTGGGATTTGCGTGATTCAGAGCCGTGCAGCCTGCACCCCTCCTCGTAGGAAACCACTGGAAAGCGACTTTGAGACTATAAAGCTCATTAGCAACGGCGCCTATGGGTGAGTAAGACAGACTTCTTTGTTTGCGTTTGACTGAGTCAGTCGCACCAAGAACCACAGAGATCTAAATAAAAGTGGAAACTAAAATGTGGATGTGTTTTTGTAGTATTTTTGTGTTCAGGCTGGAATTAGTCAGGGCAGTTTCATTTCCAGTCTGAACTGATATTTACCACTATGTGATTCCCACAATTGATTTTCTTTGTATTATCTCCCTGCTTTCTTTGTTGATGATTGCTGATTATTTATTCTGTCTCTCTTTGTGTTGTCATTGCCTCTCCCCTTCCTTTTGCCTCTGTTCTCTTACACAGGGCCGTATTTCTGGTGCGCCACAAAGACACTCGTCAGCGTTTTGCTATGAAGAAGATCTACAGGCAGAATCTGATCCTTAGAAATCAAATCCAACAGGTGTTCGTAGAGCGAGACATCCTCACCTTTGCTGAAAACCCATTTGTGGTTTCCATGTTCTGCTCTTTTGAGACACGGAGGCACCTGTGCATGGTTATGGAATATGTGGAAGGTACAGTTGGCTCAGACTGTAGACACATAGAGACACATGCACACCAAGCTCTTATATATCTACCATACAAGGTACACCTTTAAGTCTAAGTCACCTGACCTGAAAGCGTTTTTCATGGTGGCCTCATTTGTGTTTTTAAGGTGGAGATTGTGCCAATCTGTTGAAGAATATCGGTGGGCCTCTGCCTGTGGACATGGCCAGGATGTATTTTGCTGAGACTGTCTTGGCTTTAGAGTACCTTCACAACTACGGCATTGTACACAGAGACCTCAAACCTGACAAGTGAGTCAGGCAAACGGATGAACAAGGAGAATATTCTTATTCCTTCCCCCCTCCCCCATATTTCTTGTGAACGCCTTAAGGCAGCGCTAAATAACTTAAAAGCTTTCATCATTTTTAAACTTGCAGTGATCTGTAGGGAGATGGAATCTTTCTGAAGATAGAGCAGAATATTTTCAAACTTTGAGTCTTTGATATTTTTTTTCTCTAAAGATGAAATTCCAGTGCTTTGAGGGCAAGCATTTGATGTAACATGAAACATTTCTTTGCTTACTTCCTTTGTAGTTTGCTGATCACCTCCATGGGACATATTAAACTGACAGACTTTGGACTTTCAAAGATTGGCCTAATGAACATGACAACCAACTTGTATGAAGGACACATTGAAAAGGATACCAGAGAATTCATTGACAAGCAGGTTTGTCTCTTCTTGCTTGTCTTTTTTTTTTCATCTCCTCTGATTTTGAGCTTCTCTAAAATCCACCTTTTCTCTTTAACTCTGTTTTTTTTTTTAACCTGTCTACAGGTGTGTGGTACTCCAGAATATATCGCTCCAGAGGTGATCCTGAGGCAGGGCTATGGGAAGCCTGTGGACTGGTGGGCCATGGGGATCATCCTTTATGAGTTCCTAGTGGGCTGTGTGCCTTTCTTTGGAGACACACCAGAGCAGCTCTTTGGTCAAGTGGTTAATGGTAGGAAATCTTTCAATTGAACTCATAGTTAGTTATTTTTATACACGTAAATCCAATCCATTTGTCATCCTCTCGCTCAAAATTCTGCAATAGATCTCTGTATTTTGGCACATCAGTCCCCTGGGCTTTGTAGATACCTTTAATTCCCTTCGTTGCATTCACTCCTGTGTTCAGATGATATTATCTGGCCGGATGGAGAGGATGCCCTGCCAGCTGATGCTCAGGACCTTATCACCAGACTTTTGAGGCAGAACCCTCTGGAGCGCCTGGGAACAGGTTGGTGACAGCATGCTTGCTGATGGATGAAAAACCTTCTCTGGGCCTCGGGACAGTGTGACTCTGAGGTGGCCAGAAAAAGGCAAAAACATGCTTTTTGTGACAGATGTGTCACTGGGTGTCTTACCCGGTCATAGTCTGCACAAGGCCTCATGTGGAGGAATTTAATTTTAAGAATTTAAATAAAGTTGGCACAGGAATAAGGAAGGATTTGAGGTCTTCTGTGTGTTTATTTGGCAGATTATTCATTAATAGAATTTTACATTAACCAGGCTTGATAAAATTGTTTCCCATAGACCTCCCATAGAGACAGAGAGGTCGACTAGTTCACAGTAATCAATAAGCTCTTTGGAGCTTTCTGACTTGAAGTGTTTTAGACTTCAAATTTCCTCTGTTTTGACTTCTTTACACTTTACACTTTGTTTGTGTTTAGGTCACTGTATGGGTTAGGACCTCTTTACTTTTCAGGCCTTTTAATTATGCACACTTTCAAAAGATCATTAAGGTCAGCTGACCAGATGCTTTTGGTTGTACCGGGAAGCTGGTTAAACCACAGATCAGGCCTTTGCTGTAACTGCAGGTAAACTTTGAAGCAGTCCGTTACACTTAAGTTATTTGAAAACTCATTTTTACTCTTGACATTTAAACCTGACTGAGACTTGAAATTTAATGTCTTATTGCATCCTATGTTGCACAGCACTACAGCACTAAATGCTTGTTTTTAAATTTTCTTATTAATTAACTTGAATTTATAGAAAATAGCAGCAAACTAGTTTTACAATAAGCATAAAGCCAGAGACCAGGAGAATGGAATGAAATTCAGTTAAGTTTTATTTATATAGCACCAAATCATGGCAACAGATTCCTCAAAGCGCCTCAGTGCAACAAAGAGTCTGGCTGGGGATCAGACAAGCTCAGACTCAAGTCTGGGGACCTCGATGCCCATATTTGAGTTTAATAACTTCTTTCTCCAGGTGGGGCCACTGAGGTAAAGATGCACAATTTCTTCCTTGGCCTGGACTGGAATGGTCTCCTGAGGCAGAAAGCTGAATTCATCCCACAGTTAGAGAGCGAGGAGGACACCAGCTACTTTGACAGTATGTGGATTTACTGACTGTGGGCCTTTTATGAAGTAGACGCACTGCATTGTTAAAAACCTGTGAGGAGAAATACATTTGGAAATGAGCTCTCAGAAAATGGATGATTTTATGAGCTAAATTTGTAGCAATGCACAGTTTGTGATCATTTATTGCATGCCACCATGTTTCCCTCCAGCCCGATCAGAGCGATACTGTCATCTGGGCTCAGATGACGATGAAACAAATGATGATGAATCATCTCTGGAGCTACGACAGTTCTCCTCTGTAGCCCACCGCTTCAGCAAGGTACTCGTTACTACTCATGAGTTATAATCAATATTAATACCTGGCTCATGGAACAAAGCAAGACTTTTTGTTTTGGTGTTGTAATTTGGTTAATGAAATACCTCTGGTTATTTGTAGGATATAAAAAAGGGAAAAAAAACCTTCTTCTTTAATCCATGCCACCTTTTTCCTCTTAAACTCCAGGTGTACAGCAGCACAGAGCACCTGTCCACCTCCACTCCATCCAACCTGAGCCTGTCGTCATCAGACCGAAGCCACAGCGAGGAGAAGGAGGACCGATGGGAGGGCAGGGGAGTCCTTTCCCCTGGTGACGGACACAAACATTTGGCGAGTGCAGACAAGAGGGCAGATGGACACAGGGGGAGGTGAGAGCATGGAACGAAGGAGAGTGATGTCCTTATTATGAGAACAAAACTATCACAGCCCTCTCTGTATTCACAAAATATAATAGTCTCTCGTATTGGGTTGAAGCGTTTCCTATTTCAAAAGGGCAAATTTTATAGAGGTCTTTTCACGTCGTTTTGTATTAAACCAATGAGCCATTCTAAAGTTCCCCCAGTTGGATGTTTTCTTGCGTGCATGTCAGATGGAGGCCTTTACATTGCCCACGGGTGTAAACACAAGTGATATATCCATTCAGCGTTTACTGAAGCCTGCCTGTGTGGTGCTGAATGGAGTGAACCATTAAACCATAAAAGAGAAACAGGATATCTAAGAAGAAAATTGATTAAAAACCACAAAATACCAAATAAGCTCATTTTGCTGCAGTTTTCGAATAAAATATTTAGGGCTGCAGCTATTGATTATTTCATTAGTTTAGTAAAAGCCTTGACATAAGAACACCCCAAGCCCCCCTTTAGACTTCCCAGTGTTTACTGCTTCCATATAAAAAGGACGGCTGGAGTCAGCCTTCAGCTCATCTTCCTATTTTAATGTAGCTTTACTTCTGTAGCTTTAGAGCTGATTTTTTTGCTGTGTAAAGTAAATGGTGGTGGATAAAGAGGCCTTTCTTAATGTCTGAGTTTGTTGATCAGGTGCTTCAATGAAGGACTCTCACTAGCTGTTTCCCAGTAATGGTTTTAATGGTGATTACAGGAACAGAGCTGCTGTTTTGGACACTAGAAACACTTTTGTCTTTCACTAAACCTGAGCTCAACATCTCAGTATCAACTTGTTAAACTGTGTCATCATCACTATTGTTGTTGTGTTATCAATGTTAAACACTTTTGTTAAATGTTAAATCGTTTACCACAGAGCCGTGTGCATCGAAGCAAAGACTGTGCGTCAAGCATTTTTTTTTTTAATTTAAAATAATTGAATCATTCACATTACTCAGTGACTCGTTGCAGCCCTATAAGTAATGCACTTTTTAAAAAACGTTGTGGCAGTTCTTCTTGTTTTTATTGTTGAAAGACATTTATTGTGTAGTTAGGAAGGAAACTGTTGTTTACTGCCCAATTTCCAAAAGAGAAACTTAACTAAAATCTGCATTTTTATTGGACCTGCATTTTACCTTTATCTTTCTCAGTCTCCGTCCACGTGCGTCATCCAGCTCCTCACAGTCGGAACGCAGCACCAGCCCACTGGTAATGAACAACACCCAGAGCTTTGACATCATGCCTCGAGTTGCCATCCCTGCTGATGAGGAGGGTAAGAGTATAATAAATGCAGAAACTACCTTATCTACTTTTTTTTTTTGCTGCTGTGAAACACTAGTACTCACACATTGTACCCACTATTGTAGATGGGATGGTTTCCAACCTGCGCCGCATCCGTCTCCGGAGCAACAGCACAGGTACGAGGCCATCCTTCAGGAGGGGGGCATCTCGACGCATCGCACATCAGTTAGAGACCCCAGAGAAACCCAGGTCCCCCTCTGGAAAAGTCCCCAAGTCTGCATCAGTCTCTGGCCTTTCACTCATCATTACCCCAGGTATCTTTGCAGGATGAATGCATTATAGAAAGTGTTTGGAATTAAAAGAAAATGGTGACAAGAAACGAGTGTTCATGTGTTCACAGTGCCCTCTACAGCCTAATATTGTGTAATGATTGTAAATATTGTAAAACACATTATTTATATTTAAGTCAAGATTAGAACAGTGTTTGTTTGGTTTTAATTACTGGATGCAGCATTTTAAAAACAGTAGTGCTTACACTTTATAAAGACTCAGCTGTGTTTCTTCCTGCTTCTCTTCTGCTCCTAACTAGATGACTCAGGAGGTCCTCCTACGAGCCCCAAATCTTCTTTGTCCTTATCATCCAACCCCTCGTCCAGAGACTCGTCTCCCAGCCGCGATCTGTCCGTCAATGTCAGCTGCCTCAGGCCTCCGGTGGTTATCCACAGCTCTGGGAAAAGGTTTGGGTTTGCGCTGCGAGCCATCAGAGTCTACATGGGAGACAGTGACGTCTACACCGTTCATCACATGGTCTGGGTATGTGATCTTATCTGGTACTGACTAGATTTATACTATATTGGGAATCAAAAGCATAGATGTTTAAATAACTTTATGGCCTCTTTTTCTGCGCTGGCCCTAAAAATGAGTGAAATCAGCATCACCAAGCTCAGCAACATGCAAACACTGAGAGACTGTTTGCTAGTTTTTAGGTATGCGTAGGTATAATTTAAAACCAAATGACTGAAAATAGTTTCCAGCACATGGCAAAGAAATTGTGCCATCTGCTGGTTTCCTGTTGGAACATGTCAAACTTTTTCTTTTACTGAACTGAGGTTTTAAACAAAGCTTATGCAATTTGGTATGATTCGTTTTACATTCTCGTGATTTGACAACAGCTGCTTCACTCAACCAGAAAGCCAATAGTCAGACTCATAGAACCCCAAAAATTGACCCTCCTCACTCTTTTTAAAAAAAAAGCCTTTATAAAAGCTTCTTCATAGCCTTTCACTTTATAGGAGAACTCTGTGGTCATAATATGATGGACATGGTCAACAACAATACTCAGACAGGCTGCTGCATGTAAACGATGCTTAGTCAGTACTAAGAGGCCCAAGCAGCCAAAAAAATATTCCCCACACCATTACACCACACTGAACCGTTATTATAAGGCATGATGGATCGATGCTTTGTCAACCATCTGAACGTTGCAGCAGAAATTGAGACTCATCTCCCAACATTTTTCCAATCTTCTGTTGGCCAGTTTTGGTAAACCTGTGTGAATTGTAGCCTCAGTTTTCTGTTCAGGAACAGGAGTGGCACCCACTATGGTCTGCTTCAAGGTTCAGAGATGCTCTAATTAGTTTCATATGAGTCTGTATATACCTTAACATTCACAAACGCTTGACTCTCATCTGGTCCTGAGGTGGGGTTGAAAATTTTAATTGTGCACTCACTGTCAGAGCCCTGAAGCTGTAGGACAAGCTGCCTGATGAAATCAAGTCAGCAGACTCAGCGACCTCTCTTAAATTTCTTCAAGAAGCATACCTTTATTTATGAAACCTTTATGCTGCCGTGATACTTTGTTGCTATACATGGCATTTTTTTCACACAACAAGTTTAAACTAAGTAAACCAAAAACACTAGTTTTACTAATTGCATAGGTGAAACGCAGCAACAGCCATTTAGATGGTTGCTTTACCAGTAATTGTGAGGTTGTGTCTGTTTGGATCTAGTGCGTTGAGGAGGGCAGTCCTGCACACGAGGCAGGATTGAGGGCAGGTGACCTCATCACTCACGTCAACGGAGAGTCAGTCCAGGGTCTCGTACACACTGAGGTGGTGGAGCTTTTGCTTAAGGTATGTGGATAACGTGTTTTGTTTCGGGGGTTTTTGTTGCTTTTTTTAAAATGATCATTATAATGTATGGAAGATTAAAACTGTCAAATTAAAGAAAGAATTGAAATAGAAATTTCAATTTTTTATTTTATTTTATTTTTTTGCGACAGAGTGGCAACAAGGTGACCCTCCAAACCACTGCTCTGGAGAACACGTCTATCAAGGTTGGACCTGCTAGAAAAGCGAGCTACAAAGCCAAGATGGCCCGGCGGAGCAAAAAGAGCAAGAGGAAGGACGGACAAGACAGGTACACGGGCGAGAATGAAATCATATTGAAGAATTGGACGTTTTACTCCTGCTTGAAGCCTCATGTTAGATCTCAGATAAATAGCAGAGTTCCTATTTGCTGATTTTGCAATTATAAAGTCGGCAAATGGAAAAAAATGACTTTTTTTTTTCATTCTGCAAGTCTGATTCGTGCATTAAAAACCTTAAAGCCTCCGAAAAGCTTTTTGTAAGAGAGACGGAGTGATGCTCCTAGAGAAGCTTTGATTAGCATTACAGTAACACGAGTTGGCTCCTTGTCTCAGATGTAAATGATGTAAATTTGCTTTTTTACAAATTTTTTTTATTAATTTACTTTTGTAGCAGACGACGCAGCATCTTGAAGAAGCTGTCTAAGCATACACCGCCTCCACCCATGCAGAGCAGTCGTAGCTTCTCTTCGGGGTTCCACCAATCCTCTAGTGACAGCCTCTCTGGCTCACCAACACAAAGCCTCTCTCCTGGGCCTTCAACACCTTGTCGCTCCCCAGCCCCTGACCACTCTGGAGGTGAGAGAAGAGGACAATCGTTCTTGTAGTGATGTAGTTGTCTCTTTCTGGAGGAAGTGTATCCACTAAATCTAAACTCTTTTTTTTTTGTTAGATTCAAGTTCTTCTCCTTGCTCCAGCTCACCAAACTCGCCCGTACCGCAGGCTCGTCCCAGTTCTCTTCACGTCTTGGGTCGCTACACAAAAGCTGGTCGTTGCAAGTCCACCAGCAGCATCCCTCCTTCGCCTCTGGCCTGTATCCCACCACCCCAATCTCTTTCTCCTCAATGCTCGCCATCTAGTCTCCCAAGTCACCCCAAGTCCCTGCACAGTTTTCACGGCAAGACTTTGTCACCTCCTACAATCGCTCGTCATTCTGTGCGTCCTCGCAGCGCAGAACCGCCGCGCTCACCGCTGCTCAAGAGAGTTCAGTCAGCAGAGAAACTGACTGGTGACAAGATGACTGGGGGTTACCACGGAGATAGGAAGGCTTACAGCACCCGACGTCACACTATGGAGGTGCCCTTGTCTGAGGGAGAGGGGCTGGAGGACCTAGAGGGAGACAAAGCTACAGGGTTTGTTTGCGTAGGCGAGCACGGCCGCCAGGGCCTACACATTGGAGGGCAGAGAGGCCACCAGGACACAGCCAGCGGAGGCAGCGATCACCACCGCTCTGCTGCCTTGCCACAACACCGCAGCACCAACAACCACTCAAAGGAGATGGTGGTGATGAGGAAGCTGGCTCTATCAGAGCGCAGAGACTCCTTCAAGAAACAGGAGGCGGTCCAGGAAGTGAACTTTGACGACTTGGAGGAGGCGGCTCTAAGCCCCACGCTTCCTGTCACACAGTCAAAGGCGTTCAAGGCATCCTGGATCAACTCGTCACAGTCGGAACCCAGCGGCAAGCTGGGATCACAGGGTACCACACCGCAGAAAACCAAGTCAAAAGACAAAGAAGGGCGTTAGTTGTTCAGTTCTATTTTGCAGGGATCACAGGTCACAGAAGATGAGGCTTTGACCTGCTATCGTACTTGCATTTAAAGGCCTTGCATGTGTCCAGAAAACTGTGACCAAGTCCCACATCATCACAGAAACAAAGAGTCTGCATTTCTCAGTACCACACGCATCCTCCTACACTGTTAACAGATTAATGACTGCCAAACGAAGTTTACTTCAGAGTTGCTCAATTTCTCTCTCGGTTCTCAAATCACTGTGGCGCCTCTAACGGATGTAATTGTAAATATTTGTTGTTTTTAAACGAAGAAACTTATTTATGACTTTTTAATGATTATTTGTTTTTGTTTTGTTGTTTTTTAATTTGTTTGTTTGTTTGGTTTTTTTAAGTTGCTATAAATGCCTCGGACGCTTCAGCTGTTCTAATTTTAGGAAGTGCACAGGAGAAAAGCCAGGCAACAACTTCTCAGTGTGGTCTTAGTAGGTGTGGAGGGAAAACAAAGATAATATTAGTCAATATTGCAATATTCATATGATTCTTTTTTTTTTATACTGTTGTGTGTGTGTCTGTGTGCGTGCGTGTGTAACGGGATGTTGTTTCATATACAGACTGCAGTGCTCATCCTGCACTGTATATGCTAAAAAGTTCCATAACACGTTTTTTGCTGCCTCTCTGAAGAAATCTATCATGCGGATTGTGATCGTGACGATTCGGAGTCATTGTTTCTCGACGCAGGGCATGTACAAATCGGGACAAAAGAAAAATAACAACATTGCAACAGTTGTCAGCTAAGCTGTGGCGCCAAAGCATGGTTTAGCTTAATAATAGGTACTGTAGTTGTACATAAGAAGCCTCATGTATGCTTGGGTCTACTGCCACTGGCTGTTTTTTTGTTTTGTTTTTGTATCCGTGCTGCCACCTGTCTGTAAGTTGTTTAAATTATAACCTGATCAACACACAGGTGTGTAGATAAAACTTAGTGGCTACCTTCCCGGCTGCTGCAGCCGACCTCCGATACCTTTGTGAACCTAACCTCCGTCCAGCTCCTTACAAGCGTAGTCTAGCAGAAGTGTTTGCACAAGTCGTAGCTGCCGTGTAACAGTGAGAGTACATTTATATTTCAGGGTGATCTCTTTCTCTGTGGGATTCAGAAATTGTACAGTGGATGCAACAAACAAATCTGGCTCACTTGGCTGTTTTTTTTGTTTTGTTTTTTTTATGTGTTTTATAGATGAATGTTTACATTTCAATGCAAATATGTGGGTGGACTTCAGTGGAATCTGTTAAATTATTGTATGGGGAAAAAAGAGAGGGAAGGCGCAGGAGAGGCAGACCTGAGGCCCTGGGTGGATGAAGGAATGATTCAGTGGTAATCTCCTTTTTGTATATTTTGATATGGAAACAGTCTTGTTGCAGTACTAATTACCTATGCTGTTGTATATCATATAAACAATGGTGGACCTTATAACAGCTATCAGTGAAATGTAAGGGTGGATGGACTCGTGTAAGATGTGAGTTAAGTGGCATGGCTTTAATCCCAAGTTGCGATTGACTGTAAAGAGTTGTGCATCTTTTACATCCCAGTAAATCTCCACAGTTTTACTCGGTTTGAGAGCTTGGAAGTTTTGTTGGATAGGCCTTGAATTCTTGAATTTGAGGCTTTCAGCTTTAAAATTTGTTTTTTACAGTGAGATATAAACAAATGGTATTTGGTTTTCCATTATGTACTCTTTAACTAGTTTTTACTTTTAAAAAAAATTCTAATTCTGTTCTTGTTTTTGTTTTGTTTTTTGTTTTATTAGTAGTATTGTTTTACTCCAAGAACTGTTTGGATTAGCAACTAAAAAAAATCAAACAAAGTGGTTAGAGAAGAGGAATTTGTTGATTGTTCCTCTTTTTGTGAAGGCTCACATCTATGTTTTGCAGTTAAGGGAGATTTAAATAAGGGATTTCTCAAAGAATTTCAGCATATTGAACCTTGGATAAAGGTTATGTTGTGTGAATGAAAACGTAGACCTTTTTTCACTGTACTTTAGGGAGAAATGTGTGTATGTGCGTTTTATCACTAAATTTCTGATGCAATATACATTTTAATATGTTCTTAGTGTTGAATTGCTTTATTTTTCATTGTAGTATCCCATAACTTTTGTTGGGTCACCCTGTTAAACTTTTATAAATCAGGCACAGGTCTGAGCAGCAGCCCATTTTGCATCAAATGAAGCGTCAGAGTGAACTCCTTGTCTCTGATCGGCTTGTGCGTTCATGTGTATGACAAATTCACTGTAACAGCCCCCACCCTTCACATTTTTCACTTGTGTTTTTGTATTGGTGTGCCCCACCACCATCACCACTCAACCCCCTTGTCTCTACGTGGCAAACTGCCCTTTGTGAAATGCCTACCATGTGGGTATCTGGTGCAGACTGGTGTGACATTGTCTGTTATTCTCTTGTCTCAACAGTGCTTGAAATAAATGAATTTCCAGAGGACTGGAAAGTCCAAGACTACAAGACGTTGCACTTGTCATTTGTCCTCCTATAATAATATTTGCACATTTACAGTACTGTATCAAAAAAAATTATAGTTTTTCTTACTTCGTGCACCCTTTTCTTAATTATTTGCTTCCAAGGAGACAAACTTTCTTGTAATTCTTTAAGTGCTCTGGAGCAATAGTTCTCCATGATTTCTGAAGGTCTTTTCAAAGTTTTTGGGGAGGGCGTTGGCTCCTTTTTTAAAAATCATTTTCAATCCAGTCCTTGTACCCGACCATTTTAAAAGGAATTTTTTCTTTTTCCAATTTAAAAAAAAAAAAAAAAAAGAAGAAAAAAAAGACCAGTGTTGTGTAGCTGAAAACTTTGAACATCTTAGCATGGTATGCAGCAGGTCCTTAAAACATTTGAGGAAACTGGACAGTGGGAGACAAAATAAGAAGCAGCAAATCTACAAACTACAGCAGATGAACCTGAAAATCATGTCCTTAAAAATGGGGAAAAGATCCTCAAAGACCTGACACAGGACTCGGATACCTCTATCCCTTTTAGTTGATCCATCACTGTTCACTGAAACCTCATCAGAGGCTGTGTTAGAGATCAAAGTGATGGAATTATGAATGCAAAAAGGAGCCTCAGATTTTGATCAACCATTTGGAATGCATCTAATGAGCAACAGCTTCGTTTTCAAGCATGACAATGATCCCAAACATCCTGCCAATTACAGGTAGGAATCACCAGTATGCAACCAGCTGCCAGCGAGCTTGAATTGCGCTAATCTATAAAGACTCTTCACAGTCATGGCAGCATGTTGG
>NW_005187405.1:1264432-1297893 GCF_000239375.1 Pundamilia nyererei
CCCTCTTTTCTTCCAGGAATTTTCTTCCCCCCCAAATCAGCAGTGCTTTGGAATTTGATCTTTGGATGGTAATCTGTGTCCATCAGGGTTCACGCCTCTCTTTGTGTGCAGATAAAATTTGTCTCTGGACACATTTTTGTTGCTGGTTAAAGTTCATCGTTCAGGCAAGTTGATGATGGGTACCCACTGGTCCATGCAGCGGCTCTCTCTGCAGAATCTGCAGACAGCAACTCTTTGGGGAAAGGTTGCCTTCTTTAAGGTGAGATGAGCCCTCTTGTTCATAAAATTTCCAGAGTATTTTCATTTATTTAATATCAATATCTGGTGTTCCTGTATGCAAGATATTGCAATACCATACTGTATATATTTTTCCTCCACCCCTACTGCCAATGCAAAGTGAAAGTATCCCTAGGAAGAAACGCAAATCAGTCATGGATTGGTCTCCCCAGAGCCCGGACCTCAAAATCATTGAAGCAGTGTGGGATCATCTAGACAGCCAACATCCAAAGAAGAGCTCTGAATCCTGGAGAACTATTCCTAAAGACTACTTCAAGAACTTACAAGAAAGCAGCTCAAGAGAGTCAAGGCTGTGCTGAAGAATAATTTACATTTGATGATGATCAAGTATTTTACGCTAATTGACACAATTGACGCACATGGATTTAGCGCGTGGTTCACCGCTTTCTTTTTTTCCACATGAACACATTTCTTTAGTTTAAATGCAGCTCAAAAAACACGATTTGGAGACTGTCTGGTTCAAATTTCCGTTTTGTTTTTTGTTTGTTTCTTTTTTTCGTCTCCGAGTCTATTCGGTGACCCCCTCACTGATGGTTCGGACGTTTCCGCTCACGTTCGTCACTTTCCGCGCACTCTTATATAGTTCCCACGCGCCCTCCTTCCCTGCACCGTGCTGAGCTGGAAAATGGCTGTGTGTTGGAGCAGGGAGTTATGAACGGGAAAAGAAAGAAAGAGCGAAAAGAAAGACGCGGAATTAAGAAGTGAACTAAAGGCTTGCTGGAAGTTTAGAGCTCACAGAGAAGCCGTCGTCTGCAGACAAGCCACCACTCGGAATCTTGTGTGCGACTTTTGCTCCGAACCCAAAAGTGCGAAGAGTCAAGAAATATCCGCGGTGAGTTTTTCCAAGTTATTGCACATTTCCAGTACGGCAGCCACTGTACTGGAAAATGGTGGAAGCGCTGCAAGTGTGCTCCGCAGCTTCACGTTGGTGACTTGTGTCCTACTTTTAAAGTTTAAAGGAGACCTACCTTTTTTGTCGCGCTCGTGTGCGTTTCTGTGCTCTTTACGGTGAAATGTTAACTTTAATTCGCCCTCGCGCCGCACTGCTCGGTGCTCACGCTCGCGCTCGCTGACGTACAAATGCCGAGCAAGTTTTTTAAGCTGCTTCAAAGTTTAAACCATTGCCCCTGGCTTATTTGTTGACGTGAAAACGATTAAAAATGACTTGTCAAGTTTGCCAGCATTAGTGCTAAAATATTCTGTAATGTCAGTGTCTCATTAGTACTGTTTAGTTGTATTTTAACGCTACTAAAAAGACCCATTTGCAATATATTTGCAGTGTACTCCCTGTGTATACCATTGCTAGTATGTGTTACTAGTGTCTTTACCTTGGCTGCAGACTATGGGAGGCCTAAAGTAGCTGAAGGCCTGACTAGATGCGTCTCTTACATCCCTGGTTTAAGGATTTGGCATCCATCGAGGAGTTAATGGAAATTGTCCCACTTGCATAATGAGACAAGCCACTCAACTGTGCTGAGACCCCGCACCCCCCTGTCTTGTAATTATGAATCGAGCATTATGCAACCAAATGTCAGTCCTCCATTATATGCTTTATCGGTGTGATGCATGACTTGTGGCAAAGCTTTCATTCTTCTCTCAAATGTCTTGAAATGCTCTGAGTGACTGGCAGGGCTGTTGTATTTAAATGCCCCCCCACATACACACACACACACACAAAATAAAAAGAGAGGAAATAATGGTGCTTCTTGAAATGCCGAGTGACACCTCTCAGAGGGGGTGAAGAAAACCTAAACTAGCCTCAAGTTCCAGCAGAGGCACTAAAGCTGTGGTTATTTTTTGTTTGATGTCGAAGTTAAACTGAAATGGTCCTGTTTGATCAAAATAGCAGCAGAGTTCGTCTTTAAGGACAGTTTAGTCATGTCTCGCCTGGAAATACTGCATATTCTGTGCTTTGTGGGGTTGTGATTTTTTTCTAACTTCCCAGAGACAATCATGAGTCTACTTAAAGTCCTAATCGATTACCCTCCCGACCACAACACACTGGACACAAATCTTATTGGTCACTTGCAATTATCTGGTACTTGTCCTTTTCTTTTTCCTGCAATCCAGGAATAACTTGCATTATTAAAACGTCTTTATTGTATCAGATTAAACAGATTCCTTTTAGAATTTGATTAGATTTGTTGTCATAAATGTGATATAGATGTAGACTGCCGTATGCTACCTGCATATTACCAATTTTTGGTCAAATGTAGTTGGTTATGAAAGGGTTTGGGAGATTTTTATTTTTTTTTCTTTGAGGAGTTGAGGAGGAGATAAAGGCACACATTATCTTGTTTGTGTCTGGTGTTTTCAAGTGATGCAGACTTTGCAGGTTTATCAGATTTGATTTCTTTGGTGAAGTGGAAATGTTTAAATCCATAATCTTGACCAGATGGATTGAAGTTATCGCTTCTGATAAATAGACCGAGTCCTCTTTAACTTTAAAGCCTTGCAGCATAGTTGACTTTCCTGAACAGTGCAGTCTTGGTGCTAAATAATCTAGCAGATGTTTCTATTTAGCAAAGTGAGCTTTTCGGCTTCATTTGCGACAGATAGAATTCAGGTGAACGAAACTGGAATCATAAAATTCGTAAGAACCAATTTTAGTCTGGAAAGTTAGTCTTTGCAGGCTCCAGTGTTTTTGGCCCGCCCTATCTGCCTGTGGCGCAGCAGATTTTTCAGATCCATGTGGACAGATGGCCTGCGGCCAGACTGCATGCATGGTGGTTCTGTAGTCAGTACTTCCCCAGCAGGGCCGTGCCCGTGAAGTACCAAAACATGCACAACAAATACACTGTTTGTGCCTACATAAATGTCTGAACTTTTGGTTGCATTGTTGTGATTATGAAAGTTTTAAAGAGAAGAAATGATAGTAATGCTTATGAATAAAAAAAAAAATCCCAGAACTTTGTCTGTGGAACAGGGAGTGATCTGTAATGTGACGTGTTAATCTTTTGTTTTGTTTTTTTAAGCTTAGGCTGCATTCCTAAAATCCTAAACTCCTCAGCTGTTTTTAAAAAATTATTATTTGGTCAGACAGGTTTCTCTTGCCACTTTCAGATGCACTAGTAACTACTTTCTTTCTGGCCTACATGGATGTAATCAGTGTTTCCTTATTTTGGTGACATGGAGATGTGAGGGATCTTGCCAGTTAGCAACTGTTTGTTCACGCACAATCTCTCTAGTAGTTTTAGATGTGTTGTCAATTTTTGAGGAGCTTTTATTGCACTGCTCATTAAATTTCCTTTTTGTTTTCATTCTCTCAAGAAGATTAATACTGCAAAAAATCATAATCAGCAACATGGTGTTATACATCTGGTGTAACAGCTTAAAATGTCACACTGCACCACTGCTTGAGGGGGACTAAACCAGCTAAGGGACATGGACATGTGCACAAATGTTCAAAAAGATGGACCTTCTCAAAGTTAAGCTTCTTGAATGTAATAAACTTTCTCAGACATGACCACTGAGCTGTTCAGGTGAAAGTAGTAAGCTAAAAATGGCATATGGCAATGTTAGCCTCTTGGGTCTGTTATTTACCACAACTAAAATAACCTGATTACCTATTACATATATTTATTTACTGTGTTAAATAAAAAAGTTCTTAATCATCATGAAATCATAATTTTTCTTCGCTATGACTGAAGTGATCAAAATTTGCATTTTGAGTGTAAAGAAGCTCCCCAGCATCTAGATCTACATAGAAACCAATCTACCAGTTACAAACAGTGTAATTACTAATGATCTAACAATTATTACATATATTTAAATCACCATCATGGATCGGTCCTAAGGGTAAATTGGCTACAGTGATACTCTACATGAACATTTCTATTTTAAATGTCATCCTCGAAATCACTTTCTCTTAATTGGCAAATTAGTCATCATGAACATCAAGTTTGTTTACTTTTGTTAAAACTGATGACCAAACCCAAAACAATGATCATAACATGAAAAAGATAAATATTTGTTCACATTTGAGTTTTAGCACATGCCTCTGCACTTGTATATAAACATTAGAAAAATTAGAAAAACAACCAGTAAATAAATAAAAGATTACATCTGTTTAAAATCCACTGATTCGGTTACACAAACCGATTTTACAAGTAATGATGATGTAAGATGTGTGGCATTTTGATCCTCGAGCAGTGTCAGTGATGCCTTTAATAGCTTATTTGGCATTTTATATACGCATGCTGGTGCAACAAACAGGTCAGCACTGTGCTGGCTGACTAAACACATCATTCATTTTCTTTAGAAAGCAGACTTCAGTTTGTAGGTCTCGATTTAATCACACCAATAATAAATGCAATATATAAAATGTCAGTTACCAAAAAAAAACCCACACAGTGAAAGACTAATAAATTATTAGTGACATGTTTTTAATAAGTATTTTATTTTGTATTATTTATTGTGTTTTTTTTTTAACTGTATCCCTCTCCCTGTGAACTCAGAAAAACAAACATCATCTCCTTTCATCCCATTGCACAGCTTCACTGTGACTCATGGAGTTTTCTCCAATCACACTTAGTCTGGAGTTTTTCCATGTTTTCTTTTACATCTTTCTCCCAGGGTAGCTGCACTTGATTTAAACCATCACTTCAATAAATATTACAAACAGTCATCACAGTTGCAAAGATGAAAAAAGTCAAAGGTGCTGGAAAAGGTGGAGTTGTTTAGGTCAGATGTTTTATCACTGCCTAGATACATTTTCTAATATTAGAACATTTCCTTGATTTGCCCGGTTTCTCTGGTGACTGGGGAGCACATGGCCAGAGCAGCAGCCAATCAGAGGCTGGGATTAGCTTTCCCTCTCTCTAGCAACAGTGAGTTACTCGCTGCCTATTCATTAATTATTTTCCTGTGGTCTTCCTCAGCCGTTTGGACTCTGCTGATAGCAAACTGCTCCGTCTCTCACTCTCTTTTCTCGCTGCTTTTTGCCGCTGTCTGCTCAGACTGAACGCAGAGTCTTAAAAAAAACGAATGGATCCACAGACACTGAGCTTTCCAGCTGCTGTGCTGAACTGTGAGCTACTACAACACTGCCAGAGTAGGACAGGAACAGAGATGACTCCTCTCTCACCTTGTGCGACTTTTTCTTCTCTGGAACTAAATACTAAAAAAGGACTGGTGAATAAGAGCGCTCTCCCTTTTCCTCTGCCTCCTTTTCTTCTTGTTTTTGCTGCTTTACTGCAGCCGGACTCGGACTATAAAGAACTAAATTATTACAGCAACTGGAAAAACGGCTGGACTTTTTCGCTGGCTGAGGATCGGGAGGGGGGGTCAGTTGGAGGCAGGACTCTGTGTGTTTGGGGGGGAGTGGAGAGCAGGTGGAGAGAAGAGGGAGGGAGTTTAGGGTTGGGGGTGGGGGGGTAATGGTGGTGTGAGGATTGCGGGCTGTGGTTGGGTATGCCAGTGCCACGTGTCTAGCCTGGCACCTCTTGCTTCTCGACTCGAAGGATGTTGGACCGAGAGTCTGGCTGAGCCTGTCCGGCTTCCCTCTGAACCTAAAGTGGGGTGAGTTTTGCACTGTGCAGCGTTCTGTTATCACAGTAACTCTTGAACCTTTTTTATTAAAGACAACGTCCTTATTCACAAAGCTTTGCAGTGAATGTGCGTTCGCTTTCGGAATGTCGAGGGGGGTGGAGAGGATAATCTAGACTAAGGTTCAAAAGCATGCACTTTGGCATTCACGGCTGCAAACTGGACGTTTCGGTGAATTTTTTATGCTTTTACTCAACTGTATTTAAGCGTCTGCAGTACATTATTCAAAATACTGTCCATTTATGGACATTTATGAAACGCTGGTACAGCGTCGGGCCTCGCAAACCAGGCCTGTGGTTATTGAGATTTGGACATTTTGGAAAATTGCCCCAAATGCCTTGTTACTGCCATACCACGATGAAACTTCTATCAGTCATTGTGCCACTTTCACCTTCACTCTCCACCTGCTTCTTTTCCTCTTTGACATCACGTCCAGGGAGGTTAGTAGGACCATTGTCCTTGATTGGTCCACAGACCACAGATGTCGTACTTAATCTGGAAACCATAATCTCTCTTTCTCGCCCACCCCGTCTCATTTCCCAGCATAGTTGCAGTTTAGCATTTAGCATTTTTAAATTTCAGCCGCTCGAAACTCGGCCAAAATTGCCCATTAATTTTTCCACGATTTACTGTGGATTTTATAATCAAGTGTTTCCAACATGTACTCCCAAAAAATGTAGATTTTTAATTTTTGGTCGATTGACCGACAGATTTCATTTATTTACTTTAGTCAAACCTTTAATACTGATAATATTTAGCATTTTCAGACTGTTGTGTCGCTTTTATAGGATATATATTGCGCACTTGCGCTTGGCATTTAATTGGGCCTTGCAATCGGCTTTATCAGAGGACGTTCGTTACATTTCCATGGACTGACCTTTTTGCTATATGTGGAAGCTATGAGATAAGTGACTTCAAGGGGTGTAATATGAATGGTGATGGTTCACTGTGGTTTCTCAGTTGGCTGTCCATTCAACGTTCCCATCTGAAGCAGGCTTGGTACAGTAAATTTGACAGAAGTCAAAATATTTCTTAGGCAACACAGAGCTACCTTTTTTCTCTCTGATGGAGAGTGAACTGTTGCAGAGGGTTCTGCACGCCTTAGAAAATTCTGGTCGCCCTACAGTCGAGGTGCAGTCCTTATTTTCCTTTGCATGCCACTTCAGCTAAAACCCCTTTTTTGCGGTTCTGTTAATCGTACGTGCTGTTGTGTGAGTTGAAGAGACGTTCATTTCACAGGAAAACTTATTGTTCCTGTGGAAACTGTGACGAGTCAGTTAAGGCTGTGAGTGTGTGAATGTAGAGTGGAGGGAATGGAGGCTCCTGTCCAGGGACCCAGTCTGCTGTTGGTTATGACGCAGCAGCATCATCCGAGCTCTCTGTTCTAACCGAAGACTGCACAAATGCATGGAGCTGTCGCAGTTCGCCATTTTCATGCGCCGCTTTAGGCTTCGTTTCACATAGATATAAGTCGCGTTAATTATTGCCATTTATCGAATAGATTTGACCTTTAATCCTTTGTTTTTTTAAAATAGTTTTATTTACTTTAATTTTTTCGACTAAATTTTAAGTCTTTTTCCAAATTGTTTTCTTAATTTATGCACTTTTTATTTCCTACAGGGCGGTCATTATTCCTGCCCCAAACATGTGGGATATCTGAAAGAGCCAGAGAGGATTAGAGACCTTCCCACCCTGGCACTCGTCCGCCAATCGGGCCACTTGATTTAACCGCGGAGAGCCAACGACACGGGGCCTGTCACTGGGAAAACCCTTTTCCAGGCTGTTCCAGTAGCACCCAGCCAGCAGGTTTTTGCTGCTTGAAAAAGCATGTTGCCAACGATCTCCCTCTGTTCCATCATCTGGCTCAACCGGGGTATCAAGCTGAGGAAAGTGCACCAGTCCACCAACACCGGTCAGGTGTAAAGCTGCTGCCACTGCAGACACAAAAGCAGCAGAGCTCCTCGTTATTAACTTTTAAAAATGCTGCTGAGCTTCGGCTGACTTCCCCTCCTTTCATCCCCCCCGACCCCCTAAGCCACTGTACCAACACCAGACTCGAGTAACTCAGCCACAATTTTGGTTTCAGAGGTGGATTTCTGTCTAGCCTAACCCTGTTGTTACAGCGGGACTCAGGCCGATCCTAAATCCTCGAAGCGGTGGCCATTTTACTTTTTGCCTCTGTCACAAAATGGCGGCGGAAGGTTTCCAGTACCGTGCCCTCTACACGTTCACCAAGGACCAGGACGAGGACTTGGATCTGCAGCCTGGAGACCTTCTTACAGTCAGCAAGGCCTCTCTGATGTCCATGGAGAACTACCAAGAGGGCTGCGTGGAGCACCCCGAGCGTCTGGGCTGGCTCCTCGGGTACAACGAGCGCACTAAGCAGAGAGGCGACTTCCCAGGGACGTATGTTGAGTATGTGGGCCCCATCAAGATGGCACTCCCATCGAGTCAGCCAAGGTCCCAGCGACCCCTGCCTGCAGCTCCCAAACCAGAGTCAACTCAAGGTAGGGGGCACTATTTAGATCATTTTCTTTTTTTCTGTTTTTTTGTTTGTTTTTAGCAGCCAGTGGTGAGACGCTCACGGCACATCACTACTGTAAACTAAAGGTGGCCTTTAAAGTAAAAAAGATAACATAATAACAATGAGAAAAGAGTGAGATATCATTAAATTTTACTTTGTGGCATTTTTTAAATATCAGAATAATTTAACTTGCACATATGGGGATGTGAGCGACTAGTCGGGTAGGCATTTAATCATTACGTGCCAGACATGCTAGCTGACTAAATAAATTATTCTTATTTTATTAGTGTACAGCAGCCACTGTTTCAAAGATGTTACAATGCTGCTGACCTCCACCATGACAGTTATTGCTGCATCCTGCACGCTCTCTGAATAGAAGCTGTGAACGACTAAAGGTGGAATGACCCTAACGAGCGCTGTTCTGCTGTAGTTTGATGTAAAAACGAGTGGCTGCATGTTGGGCGCACAATTTGGCGACATTTAAAATATGATTTAATTAACGAGGAAATGATAAATGGTTTCATTAAGCTCCTAAAATATAGAATTTTTTGGGCCTGAATTTAAATGAGTCCATTTAAAGTAGTTTTAAGTGTTTTGCTGAGGGTTTTCTGCCTCTTAGTCAGCTAGTCTCATTTTTTCTTGTTTAAATGTCTAGACAATTAGTTAGTTGGTGTTAGTTTGTTAGTTGGCCTTGAATGTGCAGAAAATATTGATGCAGAAATTTGCTAAATAATAGTTTATTTTGCTCCCTTTTACCTTTTAAGATATGTTTGGTAATTTTGAGCTGCATTTGTTTTTTGAGGTGGGGAGCTTTTTGGTCTTTGTTTGATAAGACAGCGGGGAGAAGACAGGAAAACTGGGACAAAGACCAGGGGGGAGACACACAAACATGGTGCTCCTTCATTAGCCTCACAGTGTAGAGATTTTTTGATTTTTATTTTTTTGGGGGGGATTTTTTTCCTCAAGTTTTAAAAGAAAAACACAACTTCTCGCATGCCCAGCTGTTAGCAGCAGCTAGTTTGGTGTACTTGATGTTTTCATAAGGCTCTCACATTTGGCAGTGACCGCCAGTTGACCCTTTAAGCTATACTAAGTAAGCTTTACCTCTTTGTAAGCGTAGCCAACTTAAGTCTGCGTTGAATAATAAAGTGCTAATCCGTCGACTGACAAGACTCTATCAGACTTTACTGGTCTGGTATTGATTGTATCGGTCTTTGCGGCTCTTGACGCAGGAAAACTTGTCTCTGCAGTGCAAAAAATGCATGCCTGTGACCCCTCCGAGTGTAATCAAGAATCACAATGGCTGGAGGGCCTGTTGATGCTGTTTTCAATTGGACGTGCCTGGGTTAAGGATACTGGGAGGATTTTTTTGGCACTTTTGACAAACTGACATTTTTATAGGTGTGTTTTTAGTTTGTACAAATGAGGAGTTATTCAACAGTAAAAGGAATACAACAGCCTTTTTTTACTCAGGGATAATGCTCTGCTCTGTCACACTCTTCACTCCCATGGCTTTTATTAAAATACTGACATTTATTAATAATGCTAAGAATCTGCTCTGAGCTGCCAGCAGCTTCCAAGTCAAACATTGACTTGGCATGCACTGGTCTACCTTAGCAAGCTCAAGTTCAAGTAAAACTTTGATTTGTGACCAAAGTTGTTCCACACTCCCAAGATTTCCATCAATTTCTTCTAATTTGCACTTCATTGCTTTTGGATTCAGCTGGTTAATTTATTGCTTCCTTGTTCTCCACATAAAACCACACATTCCTCTCCTTATAATTCCTTTTTGCTCTTTTTTTTTTTTAATGACAGATGTGCTAGTACCACTCTGAGCATGTAGGCTGTGAACTCTGAATTACCTCTGGTGTATCCAATTGGCTGATCATGGTGTATGGCCAAATACACGGGGGCCTCATTCAACTAGTGTCATTTTTATTTCTCATTTTCCATTTTTAGTATCATAGCTGTAGCACAAATGTCTGCAGAATTATCAAATTAGCTTTTTTCATGCCGATACTTAAATAAAGGCTGAGTGAAGGACATGAATTAGGGAATAAGCAGGGGGTTTTCTCCAGCAGAAGCAGGTAAGGACATACTGCAAGTATCCCCGTGCTTTGACCGACAGTGAGACAAACCAGTTGGGCAGCTGGCGCTTGTGTCTGTGATTTGGAAAGACAGGGGCAGAAGAAGCAAGTGAAATAGGGGAAGAGAAAGGGGGGAGGTGTGGGCGAGAGGGAGGCAGGGCAGTGGCTCAAGGAGGGGTACTTTGGCTCAGCACCAAAAGTGCATTGTACATTAGAAATGGTCAAACTTTTACAAATATCATCTTCATTTCCTTGAAAGAACAGAGGCCCTAGACTTGCTGTGAATAGAGCTATTGTTGCTGTGGCACCATTTGCTATTCACAGAGATGGTAACATTACCAGTACCAGGCCTGGTGCTTAGGGGAGTTGACTGCTTTACAGGCTTGAATGCAACTAAGAACAATTCAGCCTCACTAAAAGCTGTTAAACTATAATTTATTTGTGTAGAGCACAACAAGAGAGGTCATAGCTCAAGTGAAAATTATTATATGCGATACACTCACCTCTTCTCTGTAATCCCTACTTTTACAGCTGTTTACTTACTATAGTGGCTAGCTAGTCATTTTTGAGCATAATTTTAGACTCTAAAACAGGGGTGTCAAACATAAGGCCCGGGGCCAGAATCGGCACAGCAAAGACTCCAGTCCAGCTCACTGGATGTTTTTGGAAAATTTTAACAAGGGCATAAATTAATGGACTTTAAATTGTATTTTGTATTGTATTGTAGCTTTATTTCAGACATATACAGAAAAAAAACAATATATACACAAGTACACATACTTGCATTTACAAATACGAATATATATGTAAATACACACATGTATGTGCTCAGATAAAACATTAAAATAAAATAAATAAAATAAAACAAAGTCTAAATGACATGAAATGACAATTATTAGGTCTGAAAGGGAGTAGGAAGAAGTATAACATACGTATTAATCCCTACCCCATGCTCAACATTCTATTGAATC
Source organism: Pundamilia nyererei (assembly GCF_000239375.1). Lineage (NCBI taxonomy): Eukaryota > Metazoa > Chordata > Actinopteri > Cichliformes > Cichlidae > Pundamilia > Pundamilia nyererei. Next base: position 1,275,859 of record NW_005187405.1, read on the forward strand.
CCACTATTCACCTAATTCCCATCATCACTTACCCCACACAATAAACAAGGAGAACATGTATAAACATAGCTACAGTGATAGATATAATTTAGATACAATTTAGCATAGTTATATATACAATGGGTCATCAACTTTATCAGTTTCATATTCTTCCAAAAGCGGTTTTCGAAACATCTTTATAACCTGACTAATGCCTGAACATTGCTGTAGGTCCACAGTAAAACTATTCCACAGTTTTACCCCATAAATAGTAACACAAAAGGTTTTAACCTTTGTCCGTGCTTTAAGAGTCTTCAGATTTAATTTTCCCCTCAATTCATAGTCCCCTTCTCTGTCAAAAAACATCGCCTGTAAATTTCCTGGTAACATATTGTATCTGATTTGTACATAATTTTTGCAGTTTTATATTTTATAAGATCCATAAATTTCAGAATTTTTAATTTCAAGAACATGATGTTAGTATGGTCTCTAAATCCTGCTTTAGTAATCATCCTGATTGCTTTTTTCTGAATTTTACATAGTGGTTGAAGTGAAGTTTTGTATGTATTTCCCCAGATTTCCACACAGTATTCCAAATATGGCAATATAAGTGAACAGTAAAGTACCCGGAGTGATTTGGAAGGCAACAAATGTTTAACTTTACTCAGTACAGAGATGCTTCTTGACAGTTTAGCTTTATGTTTTCATAAGTTTTCCAACTTATCCTACTGATAAAGACCTTCCCCACGGTCATTCATACTACATCAAAGGAATTAAATAATAGGTAAGCAAATAATTTAGTGAAAAAACAGGAACTTGTATCTATCTAGTATAGAATGTTTCCACAATGTATCCACACTAAAATAAATAAGTTTTTTTTTTAACGGGCAATTTCTGTGAATTAACAAAAGCTTTCTGCTTTATAAATAAAGGGCAGTCTTAGTAATTTTACACATTTATTTCTTACAAGTTAATCCCAAAGATTCATGCTGTTGATGTCTTTCATTTACTACATCATCATTTGTTTATGGTGTAGAAAACCTGAGATGTGCTGTTGTAATTGCTCTACTATTTCCTGTATTATAAACGGGATTAAATATGCAGTTAGACTATGTTACAGTGACAAAAAGGAGATTTTTCACTGGTCTGACTCACTTAAGATCAAATTGGCCTGTATGTGATCCACAATATAAAATGAGTTTGGCTTCCCTGCTCTAGAAGCTATATTTGTATTTTTATGCATTTATTTTTTAGGACTAAGTCTGTAATATGTCTCCCTTGCTCTCCTCATGTGTGTACAAAGTGGTTCATTTACACTTGTATGGTATTTTTGTGTTTGGTTTTATTCAGATATTTGGATTTAATTAATTTGAACACTGCACACAGCAGCTGGAGAGGAAATGTTTCAGCCTCATGCAAAAGCTTGTAAAATTCTCAGAACCCAAGTGTATTTTTTTTTTTTTATCAGAAGTCCTCCTGTTAACCATTATTTTCATCTCCATCTGGTGAAAGAAACCAGATTACGCATTTGCATTCGAGAAATTGGGTTACCGTAGAATGTCGACAACAACTTGGCTTAAGTACATGCAAAAACTGCGTCATTGTTTTTCAGCAGTAGCGAGTGAAATGCAAAACGGAGATTTCTTGCTGGCTAAAATATGCAAACAGTTTTTCTGCTTTTTAAAGTGACATTGCGAGGGTAGGCTTGGCAGATGGTGTCATATAGAGTGCAAGCATTTTGTACCCAAAAAGAAACAGGGGGACTTCGATAGACTAACTGACTCACACTCCAGATGTGCTGCTCTTTTGTTGTTGAGTTTATAGAAATTAAATGTAAACAGAGAAAAAATGAACTCATGATATTTCTCAACCTGCGACGGTAACGAGTCTGAAAAAAGTTTTTTTTTTCCGCCTCTTTGCCTTCCTTCTCTCCTCTCTCTGGCCTCACTTTAACTGCCTGCTGAAGTGAACCATGGCTTGGCATTTTTGCAAACTCCTCCCTTGTTCTCCTGCTCGCACCCCCACCCTTCTCTCCTCCCTCGTCCTCCTTCCATTTCTGCAGCCCTGATTCACATACTCGTCTGACAGTGTCTCTGGGCGGCTATAAACCATGTTCACGAAGCCAGTTCTCTGAAAGGAGAGGCCTCTCCTCCTCACTTTCTCTGCGCCTTACCAGGAAAACACTTTCAAAGAACCCACACGAGAAGGGTGGGAGGGAGGTTGAGACAGTAGAAAAAGACAATGGGAAAGTTATGGAGAGGCTGGAAAGGGAGGGAGGCACGGGTCATAGGGTAAGCAAAGGCCACCCTATCCAACTGCAGATACAGAAAACCAGCTGTACTTTCTTTTCTTTGCCGATCATTGTGGCATTCTGCAGCTAGAGAAAATGTTACTGCCGTACAGGAGAACTTCTTTAGGTGCGAAATTGTGTTACTGACGATTATTTATTTTATCTTATCTCATTTTAATTTTCTTTACTTATGCTTTTAGCATGTACAGCACTTTGTGAACTCTGGTTTTATGTTAAAGTGCTTTATAAATAAAGGTGGTATGGTAAAAGCTTCAGTAAATCAAATGTTAATTTATGTATTTTGTAGCATGTATTGATTGACCTTGTTGACTAGTGAAAGCACAGGAAGATAATAAAGTCGTTCAAATTGTGGCAATGTGTTTGTAAATGACTAAAAGAAGTCACTCAAGATGCTGTGGGGAAAATAAAAAACGTGAAAGGATAAAGAAAAGCTGGCGAGCTGTGCCCACTCCACATCGATGGTGGCTGCAAATGGATTGACATAGAAAGTTAAAAAATTTGTGTGCATTTGTAGTCGATTCTGGCAGTTTTTTAAAAAGGTGTTAATAATGATAAATGATTTTGTATCATTGATCTGTTTAATTGTATCTTTATGAATTAACAGCCATATAATAATAATAAATGAGCTTACTAAAGCATTAAATATAATTTTCAGTTTTAGAAACTGTAGCAGTGTGCACTTACAATAAAATTTGACGTAACCCGATGATAGTGTCTCTTTTCTCTTAGTACTCTGTTTGAGGTAGTCTCAGAGTACAAACTTCCAGCTGCCCTTTTGCTTGCTCAGCATGCATTGTAAATATTGCACAGTCATGCTCATTTATTTGTGAAAAACCAAAATTGTGATTGAGATTGAAAATTTTAATAATTGTGCATGCCTATCTGTGCTGTTGCAGTGCACCTGTAAAGGTTATAATCAGCTCGGTAACAAATCTAACTGGCGTTAGCTCATAACTTAGAACGCCATCATCTAAATATGGTAACGTCTAGCTCCAAATAAACAGTGTGATCCTAACATTGAAGCTACAATGCATCACACCCAGGATTGAGTGGTGAGAAGGTGGCTGTGTTCATCTTTTATGCTATGTTTATGTTGCACGAATCAACTCCCAGTGAGCCTACTCTTACGGGTATCACAGAAAGTGTCTTTAGTGCCATTTGTCGTTCTTCCCAGTAATGCCTGGAGGCCAGTAAAACCAGACTGAGCACTGAGAGCAGATCACCTCCATTTGTTGAGTTTCAGGGGCTCACTACTACACGTGTAGCTTTGAAATATGTTGTGACAGGAGTGGATGGTGTGCCCAGTCATGATGCATTGCCTGTCAACATAGTTGGAGTGCAGTGAAGACATGTAGCAGTGAAACACGACCAGCAACTTACAGTGTTACCCACCATCTGTGAGCCAGACACCAACTGGCCCTGTCACCACTGCACATAATACACGCATTCATGGTATCACTTGCCATGGTTCAAAATGCGAGCAAAAATCTATCCCAAAGTTGTTGTTTTTTTGTTTTTTTCATTTTAGCCTCAAATATTAAGTGCATTTGGAGGGCAATCAAACCTTTTATAGGAATGGAAACACTTAAGTTAGGCTTCGATACCGACCAAAGGCCAGTGTTTATCTGGGGTTTGACATTTACTAATGTTGGGAAACTCAGACGGGTAGAGTTAGTGTTTCGACGGCTAATTGAAACCAGCAGTTTTACTTTATTGAAACCAATAAGCAAGGATGAAGCAGTTCAGCCTTTTCTACTTGTCGGTTGATAGCGATAGTAGGTGTAGTTGCAAAGTCAACAACGCTCTTCTGACCCCATGACCACAGAGCTCCAAATCTCTTCTAGCATTAAGATCAGCACAAGAACTGTGCACTGGGAACTTCGCGGTCGTGTGGGTGGCCCAGTGCTTTTGTCCATGTTGTGTTTAATGTAAATGGTTCTAAAATAACATTTGTTTGTTTTTTAAATAATGAATGCTTTTTTTTTTCTTTTCTTTTTTTTATGAAGCTTATCACATATTATTGTTGCTGTTGCACTTGAAAGCCACACCCTAACTTAAGACATTAACCTGAGACCAGCATGAAGTGTGTTTTTGCATGAGTGTTAGGCTAAAGCAAGGAAATTCCAGAGGTTTAATTCGACCTGGGAATTCATGCTGTACACGGAAAAATCTCAGCTTCTGACACAGAGGTCTGAGAGGGAGAGCGCAGCACAGCCAGCTACATATTACATAAGCACACTGATCGAGAAGATATCCAGCAAATATTTTGCTTCACATAGCTTTGCTTTCTCCAGCCTACTCTTGCCTGTCTTAGGCTTACCTCGGACTGAGCGAGCGAGTCAGTGCAAACATACAAATACTGGATTTGCAACACTGAGCTGACCTTCAAATTGTCAGCTTTGTGTATAGAAAGGTGGTTACATTACACACAACACTGTTTTTGGGTTTCTTCTCACTTGCACACATCGCCCGACTGTAAACCAGATAAAAATTTTAAAAAAAAATAAAAAAGAGCGAGCTCGATGAGAGGGGGACAAGGCTGCAATCCAAAATGGCCAACAAGTATAAAGAAGACGAAGAGCTGTCGGTGCCTGCGAGAGAGCTGGAGACACCGCTAGGCAGAGTTTCCACGTTTAAGCCGACATGGTGGCACAGAGCGCGAAAGAAACAGCGAGAAAGGGGGGAAAAAACAAGAAAGGGAATAGTCGAATAAAAACTTAAATTAAAGAGGCCTAAAGGGGGTTAAAACAAAAAGGAGCAAGAGAAAAAAAATCCACTAACAGGAGAGCAAATGAGAGAGAGCGAGTGAGACTAAGAGACATGGAGGAGCGGGAGAGAGAGCAAGGAATGTGCTGACGCGGCGTTTCTTGTCTGAACTCCCCAAATTAATAATCAGCAGTGGTTTAGCCGAGCCGTGCCAGGAACAGGAGCCTACTGCCAAGCCCCGGCCAGGCCAGGCCCTCCCTGCTCCCAGACCCCCCTCCACTACCCCTCCTTAAAAAAAGAAAGAAAGAGAAGGGGGAGGAAAAAAAGAGAGACCCAGCTCACAGGCCTGTTCTGGGGCCGAATAAGAGGCGCTGCCTGCCTGTTCTAGCTGGGCCGAGCCTGGCACACTGCCACAGGGCTTTTGCTTGTTCAGGAGTTTTGATTAAATCCTTTATTGTGCTCCACTCACGCAAAGAGCTAAGGCGAAACACTGAGCAGGACGGAGTGAAGGGGAGGAGAGAGAACGAGAGCGGAGAAAAGAAAAGGGAGTAAAAAGAGGGGGAGGGAGGGAAATGGGATCTCCCTTTTTTTTTTTTTTTTTTTCTCCCTCTAGCTTTCTCCTTTCCTCTTTCTCTCCAACTGAAAAGATGTTTGATTTAGTCTGTGGGGAATTGTTAAGTAGATAAAGTTTTTTTTCTTTTCTCGATGCCTCTTTTTTTTCTGGTGACCTTTTTTACTTTCACTCCTGCATGAAATCCCCTTTCTTCCTTTAGTACAGTCAGTAAATTGTTCTGCAGTTATTGTCATATCCCATCATTCAGATTTGAGGAGGACAATGTGTCCCAGCCTTTGACATTTCTGTCCATTAATTATTTATAAGAAGTGTTTTGTTTTGTTTATTAGATACTGTGCAAACAAATGCAAAATAAATAAATCCCACGGGGCTTTTGAAAATGGCTGAGCTTGTGAAATAAATATCCATTATGTTTTATTGTGTTCCTCATAAGTTTTGTACATATTATGAACATATTTCGTGCTCTGCTTCTCTAAGTGCTCGTACTTAACAGCGGGGTTTGTCAATGTAGCAGTGTGACTGAGATTTGTGCTGTTGTTTCAGCTGTTCCTGTGCCGGACCTGAGCGAGCAGTTCACACCACCAGAGACGGCTCCCCCGGCCCTCGTCGGCCTCATACAAGCCATAGAAAAGAGAGGTATATTCATACAAACCAGCCAAGATATTCATCTGTTGTCTGTCACGCTGCCTCTGCTGTCTTTTCATCTACGTGCGACTGTCTCCCTCTCGCCATCTGCTTCTTGCTTTCATGCCAGCGTTTGCACATGTGCAGACATGCAGACAGTCGCACAGAGGTACAAGTGCTCTCACAAGCTCATGCGCATTCACATTCAGTACATATAAGTTCAGTGTGGTTTAACTGAGAGCAGACCCGCTAAGAGTCCTGCGCAGTGGGTTTGATTCACACAGTGTTATTAACAAATAGAGCTCGGTGGGACTCCATTCACAGTTTTGCCTTTTTTTTTTTTTCTCTCTCTCTTCCTTCTAACTTTCTGTGTCATTCACACCAATTCACAAACTCTTTCATGTACAGAATGTTAAAAAGTTGTGAAAAACTGCTTCACGGCTTCTTACGGCTTTTTGTTGTCCAAGACGAGGCGTTTAGCCTCATGCAAGACAAAGAAAAGCTAAATTGTGACGGCGGAGATGCAGGAACAAATCAGAGAGTTTGTCTGTGAATTGAGTTACATAGTGTTGGATAATGAGACAGCTGCATTTAATTTACTCAACATTTATGTGTATGCTTGGAAAAAAATCCAGTATATCAAGTAAACCGAAATACATAATATACAATTTTATACAGAAATACTGGGATGCATGCACTGACTTGAGAGCAAAAAGGCTAATTAAAAGTCAAACAATATTTATTTTCTTGGCTAGATAAATAAAAGAAAACATACTTGTCTCACATGTAATTTTAAACAGTGTATCCACACACACACAATACGATCAGTACTAAGCTTCGTTGTATCATATTTACTCTTATAAGTGGGCTTGTTCTGTTTTTAAAAAGTATCAGAGTATAGAGCAGAGTATATTTTATACCTAGTCTAATATGTTTACAATATGAATATATCCTTTGCGAGTTATTATCACTAACAAAAAATATGAATTAAATTTTTTTTTCATCATCAGAGCAAGAAAAACACAAAATCCTGGGGGAGAGCAAGAGTTTCTACTCGCAGGGAACTACAATAAGCTGTTTGTCCAAAAATAAATTTTATTTTGGCAAAAATGAGTTGAACTGAAACGTGATGATTAGTGCTGAGAGTGAAATAGATGAGATGACCACAGTTTGGAAAGAAAAAAAGTCTCTGAATCCCCAAAATTAAAAAGCAATGGATAACTTGAAAATTCAAGTCCACCACTGCAAACGTGTGAGTCCTTCTTCGGTCTTTAAGATGTTGCTTTTGAACTTTGTGGGCCGGTCACATTCTCTCTGTCACGTATTTACAGACATTCAGCTAGTAATGACACACATTATCATTATTATTTGTAATTATTGTTCTTGTTGTTGTTACTTCTAGATTTCATAGTTACATTGCGCTGCCTTTGCCCTCTTTTTCCATTTCCAGCTTGTTGCACTGCGTTAAATTATCTAGTGCAAGTCCACAGCCATAGAGTCAGAAAACAATCTGTCACTACTTCTGTTTTCCATCTAAATGTGTCCTCTTTGCTTCTTCGTTCCTTCTGAACACATTTACTAAAATTGCTCTTTCTGTCTGTCTCAGGTCTGGATTGCAAGACGTTGTACAGGACACCTAGCTCCTCAGGTTCAGATAGTCCGGTGTACAGCCTGTGCTCTGGTGAGTTACATTTGTCATTTATCTGTTTTAGACGTTATTTGATCCTTTTCTTTAACAGAACTTGGGTATATTTGGGATGGTTTCTCAGCCTGCATGCTCTTCAGCAGGTCCAATTCAGTGATTTAAAAAAAAAAAACCAACCCAAAAAAAAAACGAAAAAAAAAAAAGCAAGAAAAAAAAAAAAAAAAAACCAAATGGAAAAAAAACTTTTTCCCCAAAAAAAAAAATCATTTTTTGGTCTCCAGAAGATACAGTTGGTGTTAGGCTTCGGGGTTAGTTTCATAGCTTTGAAGTGGGGAAAAAACACCAAACACTGACATGATATGTTCGCTCTTGTGTACTTTCCTTGATTAAACTGCCTTTTTATTCCTTAAACTTCTCCCTGACGCTTGTTTGAGTTTTTTTTATTCTAACAAACTGCACCTTTTTGGTCTTTTGCTTTATGTATTGATCATCCAGAGAGTGACGTGGTTCAGAGGGATCTAGGTTTCCTGTCTGAGAGCGTCCTGCAGTACCTGAGAGACCTTCCATCACCTGTCATCCCTGCCTGTATCTACCCTCACCTACAAACTGCTCTCATGCAGCAGCATGTCCTACAGCAGTCAGCAGGTACATCAGATCACAGATCGAAAATCTTAAAGTTGCTGCTTGTATTGACTGAGCATTTAGTTTTTCCAACAGGGACAGTGTGTCATCTTTTGTGCATTTTCTTCTCTTTTTACAATAATGTTAACATATTCTGCAGCTGCCTGCTAAGGGGAGTTAAGTTTATGCAGGTGCAGTTTGAAAAGCAACCCTAGGACCCGTTTGAAACAGTCACTGGTGTCTGTGTGATGAATTAGGCGTTTCAAGAGAAAGTCAAGTTTGCACAAGTTGACGTTCAAACGTTGACAGCATGACTTACAACGAGTGTTGCCTTAAGCTTGAAAAAATGAATCTAAAATCCCGGAGTATTCACCGGAAAATCTGCAGCACACACAGTTTGTACTTAATGGGCTTAAACGTGAACAAAAGAGCTGCATTCAGGACCTCATTGTTCCAAATCTTTTTCAATTTCAGCAAAAGAACATAATTAATAAAAGGTGAAACCATCTCACACTGGGGTATATTCTTGTTTGTTTTATTGAAATAGGGCTCACATATAACTATAGGAAAAACATACGCAGAATGACTGATTAAGATGGAGATTTTATGGGGTGTAGACAAAATGGCAGTACAGTGTTATAGAACAGCACAGGCACAAATGAGCTGCCGCCGCCGTTGTTTTTGTGGACAGAAAGGCACCTTTCAGTGCTTCAGTGACTATAATTTAAGCGAAAAAATTGCACAAGGACTAAACTCAGCCTTGTGCACTGCTGTTTGAGTTCACTCTCATGTCAGCATTGAGAGAATGGAAGCAGGAGGGCAAGCTCCCTGAGGCATGTTAGATATGCTTCAGCTGATTCTCCTCCACACAAAGGACTCTCTGATTTCATTTTTGATATATATGTTTGTCCTGTTTTCAGCGACATGAACTAATCACATGCGTTTTAACTACCAAATACAATCAAATGCACTCCTTATATTCTCCTTTTTCAGCCAGCTGTAATAAAGATGCACAACTGAAGCCTAAACAGTTATTCACAACGTTTATGCCTCTCTCAGATGGTGCGGTAGCTGGAAGCCACAACAGAGAAGTCAGCCTGGTGCTTGAGAACTCGACCACCGTCCCTCTCCATCACCGTCTCACCCTGCAGTACCTCCTCACACACCTGGCTAAGGTCACTCAGGCACAGGCCAGCAATGGCCTGGATACAAACACGCTGGGAAAGATCTTTGGCCCCCTGCTTATCTGGACCGGCCCCTCCACTGCTTGGTAAGTAGGGGTTTTTTTTACTTTCATGAAACAAATGTGTAACAAATATGTAAATGTGAAATGATGATAAAGAGTTAGCAAATCTAAATCTACATGTTGGAAATGTGAACTGTTGAATGGCAGGTTTCCAATGGATGATGAGTTCCCCACCTTGGTGGTGGAGAAACTGCTGATAGAGAGAACTACAGGTCAAGACCTCACTCCTCCAGGTAAGTTATGTTGTTTTAACACTGCTTGGATCCATTCCTTTATTATAAAATACTGCTGAAGGAGGTGTGGGTTTCTGATGCGTTTGTGTCTGTTTGCAGTTCTCCCAGCGAAGCCTGTGAAGTCAAAAATGACACCATCAGCCATGACAGACACGAGCAGCCTGCTGAATGATGCAGAGTGGTACTGGGGCGAAATATCCAGGCAAGTTTTGAGCTCGTAATATTGATTTTGTTTGATGTATTGTTTAAAGAAATGTCTGATTAAATGGACACTTGTGACAGATCCATAAAGATTTCTATGTTATTGAAAATACTTAAAATTAGTGAAATCATGTTAGTATTTTGCTCTTAAATAAGATCCAATGCCTCTTTTTCTTAAAGAGCAACACACCTTTAATGTTTCAAATGTTTTACTTACTTTTGTGCTAAGTTTTTAGATGCAAGTTAATTTGTGTTTGGTCTATTATTTCTTTGTTGTAATGATGCTTCTTGGCAATAAATATTACACCATTGGAAACTTGTTTATTTTCTTAAATGGTGCCACGTTCATAATGAAAATACATTTGTGGGTCAAGCAGCAGAGCAGCATGTGGCAGACTTGCTAAATCTTCTCTGCCAATGGCAAACGGCTTATTCTGCTACTGACTCTTGTTTGAGGTTGTCTAGAAGAAAGCGCTGAAGAAACAAATTGGTAATTTAAGAATTTATTGATTTAACAAACGGGGTGCTCAGTATCATGTGGAAGACCCATACACAGCCACAGCTGCCTGGCACCCCTTCCTCTTGCTGCTCACCAGCTTGGTCACACACTGCTGCAGAATGACGTCGCACAGCAGTCGTGGCTTTGTGTAATTCGCATTGTTACAACAAAGAAATAGTCGCCCATAGACAAATTAAATTTTTGTGCTCAGTTTATATACAGTCTGCAGCAGCTCCTATAAGCTTATGGTGAAAAGTATCATTTCAGCTGCCGATGTGTCTGCTGATCATCTTTCATTTCAGTAACTAAGCATCCATCTTTTTTTCCTAACCTTATGTTCTTTGTGACTTAGTGTGATATTCTTAGCCTGGGGGAGAACATTTAACAAAAAAGCCAGACTCTCCTTCCACAAGCTTCTTCCAGACTTTGTCATACCTTTTCATTTCTTTGCAGTAGTTGCTTAAACCTGTACTTTTGATGACGACAGTATTTAAAGTATCTGTTTTGCAGTGTTAACTTTAAAAACTAGAGTCAATCAAAATCCTGAAAAAAGTGGGACATCTGATCAGCCAAGAAAATAATGACCACTGGGGGGTGCTGCAACACACAAAACCAAGTTCCTGCTTGGCCTCCTCGTTGCTTCTAGCAGCTATCTAAATATGCTGCTATATTTGCAGAGAGGAGGTGAATGAGAAAATGCGAGACACTCCAGACGGCACCTTTCTGGTCCGAGATGCTTCAAGTAAATTGGAGGGCGAGTACACTCTTACACTCAGGTGAAGTAACAGCTGTTCTTCAATACTCACTTCAGATTTAGTATAGCCATAGGAAAATGATATATAGTAGAAACAAACCAGGCCTTTGCTACTTGACGGACAACATGTATTACAGTACATCGTCTTATTTACTACCATGTTCTTTTGGCTCCTGTCTCCGTCTGCAGGAAGGGGGGGAACAACAAGCTTATAAAGATTTATCACAGAGACGCGCGGTATGGTTTCTCAGAGCCTCTGACCTTCCTGTCTGTAGTGGAGCTCATCAATCACTACCGCCACGAGTCACTGGCCCAGTACAACGGCAAGTTGGACACAAAGCTTCTGTATCCCATCTCCAAATACCAGCAGGTGGGTGAAGCTGCACATTACATTAAAATAAATCAGCTGTCATCACAAGATGTGAATCATCCAGCTCATAATTTACCCTCATTCCATTTACAAATTGAGAATGATATTCATTAATAACACGCGAATGTAGTCGGTCTGAATCTTCAGTAAGTGGTAATCTTGCTGTCGTCTGTTTTTCATGTGGTAAAAAATCAGCTGGTGAAGGAGAACAGCATAGAGGAGGTGGGAGAGCAACTGAAGATCTATCATGAGCAGTACCAGGAGAAGAGTCGCGAGTACGACTCTCTGTACGAGGAGTACACACATACCTCGCAGGTTTGAATAGCACACATGCTGACAACCACAAACAAGAGATGTATTTCAGAGTATTATAAATCCTAAACTAGCATAGTGCGTAGTGTTTGTTGATGTGATCCGTAACAATATGCAGTTTATCCTGAAGATAAAATGGAGCTGGATTGAAACGTCTCTCTCTGTCTCAGGAGCTGCAGATGAAACGCACAGCCATTGAAGCCTTCAACGAGACCATCAAGATCTTCGAAGAGCAGTTTGAGACTCAGGAGCGGTACAGCAAAGAGTCTTTGGAGAGATTCCAGCGTGAGGGCAACGAAAAGGAAATACAGAAGTACGTTTGTATGCATAATTCTGTTTTTAGCACAGATGCAAACAAAGCTGCTATATTTAAACAACATTTTGGTGAGTTGAAGGTATAATGTTCGAATTCTTGCAAATTAGAATCCAGAGCAACTCGGAGCGTTTGCAGTCTCGTGTGAAGGAGATCCACGACAGCAAGTGTAAGCTGGAGCAGGACCTGAGAGAGCAGGTGTCTGATAACAGAGAGATTGACAAGAAGATGAACAGCCTCAAGCCAGATCTCATGCAGCTTCGCAAGATCAGGGACCAGTACTTAATGTAAGTAAACTTTTATCCATGCATGAAATTGAACTTTACACATTCATATATTCTGTTTACAGTCGTGAGAACCTTAAATGTCGTGCACAGGAAGTAACCTGTAGGTCAGCATTAATTCTGTTGTCCTCTGGTTTTTCAGATGGTTGACGCAGAAGGGGACGAGGCAGAAGAAGATCAACGAATGGCTGGGTATAAAGAACGATGCTGATGAGTAAGTGACGGCTCCGCAGCTTGTGCTGTCATGAGTGGAGGAGGCTGCACCTCTGACAGTAATGAAGGCAGTAGTTAAGCTCATTGTTCTGTCCGGAGTTTCTTTCCTGCTTGATAGTTTTTGTTCATTGCATCTTCAGCTCTTTCTCACTGGAAGAAGATGAGGGCTCACCCCACCATGACGAGTGTACCTGGTACGTGGGCGACATCAAGCGCACCCAGGCTGAAGAAATGCTGAGAGGCAAATGCGATGGAACCTTTCTCATCCGTGAGAGCCAGTCACAGAAGGGCTCTTACGCCTGCTCCGTAGTGTAAGTTTGTGTTTAACCCTGTGAGGTCTAAAGGCTTTTTCACATCTGTGGTTTGTTTATGCTGGTCCGAATCATTCAAGCTTGTAAACTTGTAGCTTTTCCCCGTGATTTGGTTTGTTTTCACACAGAGAAGAATACAAGTGAACCAAAATGCGTCACTACCAACTACATGAGAATGTTCAGTCTGCTCATTTTTTAAGCTCAAACCTGCATCCTACACCTGGTATAGTTCGATAGAGGTCAGATCACATTCACACCATAAACAAAGCGCACTGGAGTTCATTTGAAACCAAAATCACCTCCTCCGAAGGGTCTCAGTGTTGTTTTGATTCTCCCCCGAGTGCTTTTACTGTGATCTTATCTGCACAAACGAGCAGCACAGTGAGGGAAAATGAACCAGTTCGATTTAAATGGACTAAACAGCACAGGTGTGAAAACATGCAGTTAAAACTTTTTTATTTATAATTGAAAATGTTTGGTTGTACCAAAAAATGTGGCTGGAAATCACTTCTTCTTCTTCACACTTGTTTTCGCCACAAGTTCAAGAAATTATGTGAGAATAATTATTCTGTCACTACTGCAAATACAAGACTAAATTCACTACTGTAGCTCTTTCTGAAGATAAGGGAGTAAGTTAAGAGCAGTACCTCTAAAGGTGAATTATTAACAAATTTGAATTCATGCACAACCCAAAGTGTAAGATTAATCCAGTCTCATAAAACCGAAATGCAGAAATTCAATTCAGATACATTAAGTTATAAAATAAAATTTAAAAGGAGGAATAACTCAAGCAAATTTTCTGCAGACACTGAAGTTAACAGTTACATTACTAGTGGGTTTGTGAAAGACTTTTAAGACTAAGATCACCTCTAAACACGATCTCTCTCCTTGTTTCTAGCGTGGACGGTGACTCCAAACACTGCGTCATCTACAAGACAGTCACGGGGTATGGATTCGCCGAGCCCTACAATCTGTATTCGTCCCTCAAAGACCTGGTGCTTCACTACAAAAATGTCTCCTTGGTCCAACACAACGACCAGCTGAATGTAAATCTAGCCTACCCAGTCCTGGCCCGCTCCCAGAATCAGAACCAGCACCCCAGATGAATTATTCACCAGCAGCATAGGACACCAGCCAGAGTGGGAAAATTAGACATATGCATTGGGGGGGTAAAAAAAAAAAGAACTCTGGACAATGCTTGTTCCTGTGGCAGGTAAAACAGACTCAATTGCCAGGATTTAAAAAAAAAAAAGAAAAAATCATGTATTTTTGGCCAGAAGCTGATGCTAATTTCCCACAGAGTCCAGCAAAGAGCACTCCTTGCTAACAGCATGGCTTCACAATAAGCACACTACTACTGATAACGAAGCACTGTACAGTTAGCCTGGCTGATGCAGTCAGTTAAAAGCTGATGAGAGTGGTGCATTAGCCAGCCACACTGTCCAGTGTCGGTTATGGAAAAAAGTGAGAAATTCATAGGAACATTCATTATTCAGGAAAAAAGACTAAAATACATCAAAGGAAGGCACACACAATGGGGTTTTGTTTTTTTTTTCTAAATCTTTAAAAAGCGGAGAGACCAGATGGTGGGATGATGGTAGAAATTACAGGAGCCACATTTGGTTTTTAGGGTTTGTTGGGGTTTTTTTGCCTTTAATGCGAGATAAATGTCCACAGACAAAGGCCCGATCTGTCATTCCCAGACTGCCTGCAAACTCTCCATAGACAAAAGCCTGAGCTGTCATCCGAGGAAATTACTGGCTTGCCTAAACCAGGCTGCTCGTTTCACACTTAAAGGTGGCTGAGAAAAACAATGGGCTGGGAGTGTAGTCACTGGAGACTGAGGAGGGGAAGGGGGTGAAGAGGGTTGCTGTTTCAGGGTTTTTTTTTAAAAAAGAAAAAGATTGATTCAGTTAAAAGCTTGCTCAAGTGCCATAGTAATAGCTTTGAATGACCACAAGCCTGTGTCACTAGAATAAGGGGGCACGTCGAGGTTACAAACCGAAAGAGAAGGGGGGGGGGAGTAAACGGTTGTCGACATAGACAAAGCTACAGCTTTAAACAAAAACATACATACACATAGGTATATTTTTATGAAATGATCTCTATTTCCAACAGCTTTGGCTTGTTGCTCTCTTTCTCAGTGGGTGTCCTTTTGATCTGACGAGGTACAACGTACAGTGATTGCTGTATAACAGGATAAAAATGCATGGTACATATTTGGTGTATTGTGAATATAGAATTGTTTTTTAATCACAGTACACTAGATGGAGAGGTACATTGATAAATGCAGTTCCACGTGATTCAGGTTTCCTTTTAAAATGGAAATGGTGGAAATACTCCTGCGTCTCTTCGTTTCAGACTTCCTTCTTCATCCTCTGTAATACTGTAGCACCTGTAGCCATTGACTTAAGGCACTGTTAGTGCTCCTCCTATGTGTCTTGTTTCTATATGCTAAAGACACTTGCAGAGCATCGACCTATGTGATTATTGTATCTCGTGTACTGTATTTACTTCATCTCTAGTTAGATTAGACTGTTTCCGTGGTACAGTGTCCTTGCAGATGTTTATTGTTTTGGAGTTTTTTTTGTTTGTTTGTTTTTTATATGCAAATTTACTCACGGTACTTCTCCCTTGCGCTCGACTGTTCATTTCATCACAAGCTTGACTCACAGAGCTGTAGAACATTTATGTACAAAAAGATAAAAGAAAGAAAGAAAGAAAGCAGTAATATAAATCATGTACAGTATATTTCAGACACACATGCAGCCTGTGTATGTGACTTTATACGGTTCCTTCACGGAAGATTTGCTATGCTTTTAGATTCTGTTTAAGGATGCAAATTATCCATCTTAATGTGAGCCAAATGAAGGATGTCTTTTCATGTAGCAAGAATGAAAAAAGAAACAGTCCTTTTTGCCATTTAGCATGACCTTGGCGGTCTAAGAGATTATCTGGTATGTTATGCATGGAGTCCTTCATTTGGGTTGTTGTTTATCTTTTGTTTGTTTGTTTTAACTTCGATTAGTGGTTGAAATTGTGCTTTTTGTAGTGAATATACAGTATTCACTGGCATGTGGTCTTACTATGCACAACACGGTTGTATGCATATATGTTTTAGACTTGGGTTCAGTTCCCTCCCGGTGATGTGGCGATGAATTTCTCCTATTTGTTTCTCCGTGTTGGCTCGAGGTGTAGGTAGTACCGCCTCCGTTCAATGTCACGTTCAAAGCACAGCGGCGTAGATGCAGGGTTACTCAGTTATATTGATGTTCTCAATGAAAATGTGGAGCTGAAAAGAGGCGTCAAATGACGCTGCTTTTAAACTTGATTCATGTAGTTGGTGTTTTTTTTCCCGGATGAACAAATATTAATATGAATCTTTCACATTTTTACATTTAGTAATCTGAGAAAGCCAAAAAGAAGAAAAACTATTTTTGTAGTGGGGTATAGAAGAGTCAGGGGTCATTAACAATAGAAAATGGGGAAAAATGTGTTTTAAAATCTTGGTCTTATTTTGGTTCCTTTTTGTTGAGAGAGAGAAAAATTTAGACGTTCTTCTTAAATGAGATATTCGTCTACTCTGTTGGTGATTAGTTAAAAGTCATCTGAGCTAGACCCAAGCTTCAAACAAACGCAGTGCTTTTCTATTTCTGAAATGTTCAGTTTCAGACATCAGGTAGCAACATTTTTCCCAGACATACAACCCAGTCTTCTGATCAAACCTACCTTGACCTGAAAAGTTTTAATCATTTTGATTTCAGTCAGGACGAATCTATTGTACTGTACTTTGCACAGTTCTTGGCAAGTAAAGGACCCCAAGAATTAAAGTGGAGGTGACAGAGGTGCTTCTGATTAGAGGGCTATTAAAAAAACAAAACAAAAAAAAAACGTACGAGTGAGAAAGATTAGAAGTGCCTTTAGTCGTTGCGATGAGGTGGTCGTCTCCCTGTTTTCATTGGAGCGTTGCTGCATAAGACGATGCCACAACCACAACCACATGTAGTGCCCCACCGTTCACACATTTGTCATTTATCAAAACAAAGGTGTATCTCGCAAACGAGTGTAGTTGTTGTGTGTGATTGTGAGTGTCTGTGTGCGTGTTAGAGCAAATCTGAGCATGTTATAGTTAAGAGAGTGGCAGATAGTAGCTGTGCCTCTTTGGTATTGCATTTATAGTTGTTACATATTCCTTCTTTCTGTAGTGAGGCTTGTACAGTAGCTTGGTGCACCCAGGCTAGCCTACTTCAGTGTTTGGTTTTTTTTGTTTGTTTGTGTGTCTGGTGTGTGTTTGAATAAAACTCAAAAAAGATATAGAAATGTGAACAGTACACATCCGTGGCCCAGACCAGTTGTTTAAAGCTCATTTGGTAAGCTCTCAAGCTAATGCATGCAGCAGTTCTCAGTGTTTTGTATTAAGTTAGTAAACAGATGATCTGATTAAATCATCCACCATTATTCAGTTTGTTGGACCAACACTTTTGTGACTGCACTTTTTTTGTTTTTGTTTCACACACTCAGACTAGTGTGTCGCCCAACCACCGAAAACTAACAGACAATGGTGATGCTGAGTTGTTTATAGTGTTTTTTGTTGATAGTTATTCATTCAGTATATCAGGAATGATTGACATTTTCATTATGATATCAGAGTATACAGTGTACAGTATATGCTTTTGTTGTTTCGCAGTCAACAACTGTCTTGTAAATCTGATGCTTTTGACTGATTGCAATGTTTTCGTTATAGAATTAGTTTTACTATGTGGGCTGTGTAAACTCTGTAGTACTTTTCAAAGCTACTTTAAGGAGAGCTGCTAGCTCATTATGCAATTCTCATCCGCACAGCAGAAGTGTCCAGCTAAACATGAAAAACATAAATCTTCCTTAAAAAAGAACAAGCTTCAGTTCATCCAGGTTTTCACTTATTCCTTGTGGTATTTAAACATGCAAATAATTGCACTCTTTCTACCTTTTTATTTGGTTCTACACTGTGTAAACAAGCGTATTGCACAACACCACAGGTGTTTTCAGTCTCATTGACACAGGTGTATAAAATCAACCAACCAATCAGTGTGCCTTTGCAAACATTTGTGAAAGAATGGGTTGTTCTAAAGAGCTCACTGAATATGGCCATGGTGCCAAAAGAGGATATCACTGTTACAACACAAACAACCTTTGTGAAATTTCTTCCGTCCATGATTTTAGCTGTAAGTGTTTTTATTCCAAAGTTCAAGTGTCAGATCACACAAAGTTACAGAGTCCCATGGAGTGCATACGTCACCGAGACCCTGCTGACTCAGTTACTGTGATGCTCCAAACCTCCACTGGCATTAGCACCAGCACAAACTCAGTGTATTGCAGTTTGCAGTGACTCTATACATTATCCAGAGTACCCACAGCTTTCTTTTTTTAGAAAAGTGATCCTATTTAATGTTCTCTGAGCACTACAAATGAGGTATTTTCAAACCTCCTTAAACCATTTTCCTCCAAAGCATGGGTCAAGAAAACATTACATTGTGGACGAGATATGGAAAAGGTGGCCAACTGTAGCGTTTCCTAACGAATACAATGGAACATTGTTTCCATTCGGGTGAGGACATAGAAGTGAAACTACATGCATGGCTTGATGCCACAAGGAGTCAGTGAAAGCAGTGTCGGGGATTTTCAAGGTGATTTTGTGTAAAGCATTTCTAGGGAAAGTCCTTCTAGTGGAGTCAAACTTTAACCCAGAATTGGTTGGTGTGACACAAGTTAATGAAAAAGGTGGTTCTGCTTCGTTTTGCTCAACTTTTTAGTGTCTGAAAGAAAACTAGAAATGTAGAACTGAACAGCTTCCAGCATCACTTGTTATGATGTACATTTTTGCAGTGTGCTTAAACACTTTGGTACGCCATGTTATTTACACGATTATTGGCTAGAAGCAATGCTAGCTGCAGTGAAATGTGGTCGCACAGTGAGACGGGCGTGAAAAGAGCAGGAGATGAAGACTTTATTGCGCTTTGACATGGAGTTGAAACTCTCAAACTCAAAGCTTTCATCCCGCTTCTCTATTAGATATGCATCTTGGAGCTTCTTGAAAAGGAAAAAAAGCAACAACAAAAAAAACATTTTTCTATATGATACATAATCATTCAAGCAATTAAATATTTTTTCATCATTCTTTGGTACACTGTAAATGATAAACCTTGAAACGGCCTCATACACAAAGCACATCTTTCACTGACTACAAAGAAACACATATTTGTTGTCTATTAAGGTTTGAGGAATGAGAGATACTAGAGAATAAATATTTTCAAATATATACTTAGATATCTATATTTTTGGATGATTTAATTCTGATTTGGTTGGCGCTTGAAACGAATCAGAACGAGGCTTTGATGTGAACACTTTTAGCTCCGTGGCTGCTTTGAAATCGAGCAGTTGTTGAAATGCAGACATATTTACTTACCCGCTGCAGCGAGCTTCATCAGGATCACCAGTTAAAACTTTGTGGTTACAGTCGATCGACATTCATGATTTTTACGCATGATTATCAGGTGTGTTCGGAGGATGAAGCAAGCTCATGTACATGTGTTAATATTTACAGAGCTGAGTCTATATGTTAAATGCAGTCCTGGCTGCTTTGCATTTTATTAAATATTAGTTGTTAGTTGTTTGTTTGTTTGTTTGTTTTCTTGTTTTGTCTTTTGGAAGACAGTTTTTGTTTGTTTTTGATTTTTTTTGTTTGTTTGTTGTTTTTGTGAGTAGAGGCAGTGTTAAAAAGTTGCACCACAAAAGATACACTCGATGCTGCTGCAGAGATCTGGCACAGATTGGACACTGATGCTGTAACAAAGTGATCCATCTTACCACTCGGTCTTACTGCGCCAGATCTCAGTGGCTGCTGAAGGTTTTTTGGGGGTGGCGGGTGGTTATGTGCTTACAGCCAGGAAAGAGGAAAAAAAAGAAGAAGAAAAGAAAATTAAACCTGACGCTGAGGAAGGTACATGACTCAATGGTTCACGATTGCTCCTCTACTTGGAACAATGATGGCATTAAAGTGATCTTTTATGGTGCCTGAATATAATTCTTTCTATTTTGGCTTTTTAAAAAAGCTGATAGATTTGTCTGTCCAAGTGTTCTTTGTTTTGTTTGTTTATATCTTTAATGATAACCTTACAGAGCCTATAAAGAAAAAATAAGCTAGCTTGAATTTTTTTTCTCTATACAGAAAACACAAATACAAATGTTTACAATATGTAATTAACCAAATAGTAAATATGCGTTTGAGAATCAGTCTGTCCCTCAAAGCGGCTGTGATAGATTGATTTGTATTTCTTTATTTCTTCTGTCATTTTAAACTTGAAAATGTTATGACTGCTTGTTCTCTTCCCCCCACATTTCACTTTGTTCCTTTTTTCTTTTTTTTTAAATTTCCTGTGAACAGTGCTCCCTCTATTGCAAAATAGTTACTCGGCAATGTAGTTGAACTATTTGTGTGTCAGTCTTTCTTTACCTGCTGATTTCTTCACCTTACACTGAGCCTTGTATGTGCTGAATCCTAACTTGAGACCCTGTTGCATCTTTTGCTGTTTCTGTCCTGCACAGTTTGGTGAATTCGAATATGAATCTGACTGATGTATCTGCGGTAAAGGATTCAAAGAATTTCATATTGTGTATTAGTAAAAAAAAACAAAAAAAGAGGAAAAACAAAAGCGCCACTTGGTAAAAATACTTGAGTACAGATTAGTACATAAGCGAAGATTAGAATTCAGGAATGACTATCTAAAGGCATCCTATTGTTGTTTTTTTGCACTACGCAGCAAATGATAGTCGAATAAAAAGCTGAAACGATTGCTCTTTTGGTTAGTTAAGTAGTTTTTAAGACCAAAATTCAGCCAATATAGTCGCAGCTTGTTCCGCCTGTGTGTTATTTCACTTAAAAAAATCTTATCATTCTCTTTTTATCTATATATGCTAAGAGCAGCACTTTCATTTCCCTTTATGTTTTTTAAATCTTCTCACATTGTCACTCCTCCGTGTGGAAAGTTGGCATTTGTTTGATTAACCTGATGTGAATGTTGTAGTATCGTTCACTGGTGTACAGTAGTTTATATTGCGTCACACTCTTCATGTTGGAGGCAACATTGACGGTGGTCCATGTTGCAAC
This sequence comes from Pundamilia nyererei, assembly GCF_000239375.1. Taxonomy (NCBI): domain Eukaryota; kingdom Metazoa; phylum Chordata; class Actinopteri; order Cichliformes; family Cichlidae; genus Pundamilia; species Pundamilia nyererei. Next base: position 1,297,201 of record NW_005187405.1, read on the forward strand.
AGGCTGGGCAGTGTTACACAGCAGCAACAATTTAAGAGGCATCAACACATCTTTACCCTCATCAGAGCACACATTGCATTGCAGCGTTGCCCACCGAGTTGCCTCTTGAATCACCGGCTTCAGCAGACATACAGCTAAAAATTATAGTTAGTAAAGATGTTCCGTCTCTCTCACTCAAAAACAGTGAAGAGATGGACCGTCAGATAAAGCTACTCTACACCAAAGTGCAATTGAAGGCAGAGGGAGCACTGTTGTTTCAGCCAGTAGGGGCCTACTGGTTGCAATGTGCCCGACCCAGATGCATGAAGAGATGGTTATTCTTCTTCTCTTGTGTTATCCTCCCTCCGTTTATCTGTCTTAACTCAGATGCGGCATTTCTTTCTTTCTCTCTTATGTACGGCTTGCTTCAGAGTGGTATGTCCTCAGACAGGTACTCTTTGATCTGTACGGTTATTTCTTTAGGTTAATGCAATGATTTTAAAAAGACAATAAAAGATATCTAAAATGCCATGTGTTGTCCTCTTCTTTTTTCCCTGCCTGTGTTATCCTGGTACAGTGGGGCAAAAAAGTATTTAGTCAGCCACCGGTTGTGCAAGTTCCGCCACCTAAAATGATGACAGAGGTCAGTAATTTGCACCAGAGGTACACTTCAACTGTGAGAGACAGAATGTGAAAAAAAAAAATCCATGAATC
>NW_005187405.1:1300980-1323030 GCF_000239375.1 Pundamilia nyererei
TATCTTAAGAGGGAACTTCTTAACCTTTACAGAACATGATAAGATTTAAAATTGAGATGTTGCATCGTCTTAAAATGCCCTTTTGAATCGTTATTGTAAAATAAACATTTTCCAGTGTTAGGTTTTAATTGTAGAGATACAATTTATGTCACACAAGTTACGGGATGTTCTTAAATTATACCTTGAAACCCTGTGAATAAAATAAATAACTCAGATATATATGTATTTCCTTTTAAAAACGTGAGCTATTGTGCCTGTACACCACGTTATTTTTTTATTGATAGACTTGAAATGTCCACGTAGTTAAATCATTGCGAACTTCACGAACTTCAGGATGTGTAAACTTACTACATACTAACATGCCAATCATATGACAGTTCTATTTCCTCAGAACAGCAGCAGAGACTTCGCTCTCTTTGGATAGATGTCTCCTAGTTACAAGTGACGCTTAAGACCACAGCCAATCAAAAAACAGCTAACCTGCACGGCGAAGCGCGGTCGAGTATTAAAGAGTGGACCCGCACAGTTGTTTGTGGGTCAGTGTTGTGGTGCTAGTGACAGTTATAAACAGTGACTTGGTTGTAGGTAAGGATGAAGGCACTACTGCTGCTGTTTTTGGCTTTTGGGTACGTCGGCTCCTCCGTGTACTCCTCATGCTCCCAGTCGCCATTAAACTGGTGTTCATCTGTTGACTCGGCTGTTGAGTGCGGGGTAAGAACTTTATACATAACTTTTTATCAAGAGCTAATTTTGAATGGCTAGTTAGTGTCGACGACGTTAGCCACTTTCATAGGTAAGGCAATAGCTAAATAAAAGTTTCTATATTTATGAGAAAAAAAAACCCACTGAGAGAAAGCGTAGCGGCACCAATGAGTGCGTCGCTGTAATGTGATATGCGGTCAGTTTTCAGGTGAGTAAACTGACCTGACCGCAAATAATGGTTTCCTCTGATAAAGACTTCAAAAGTATAGTCTGAATGTGGAGAGGTGAACAATTATCATGCACATAAAGTTAGCGGAGCCAGTCTCTTACAAAAATCAGAGTCATCCTTAAGCGTTGCCCTTGTCTTCATCTTTTAATGACGTCACGTGTGTTATTAAGTAATTATTTATAGCTAATGTTCGGTGTTAGCTAACAAGTACTCACTAAAACTCTGTAACCGTTTTTGTCTGTTAACTGGACTTCGAAAGAAACGGTTATTTTTAGGTTTTAAGGAACTAGGAAGTAAACTTTCAAATATGCCAGTTCTTTGCCAGCTGTGCGGTCTTTACATGCACCACTAAGCAGCCAGTTTAGTTGGTCTTACCATAGTTGGCATACAGTGAATAAAAGATATAGTCATGTAAATGGTGATTGTAATATTGTTAATAAATCTATCACAATTATAATGCAATAAACAATATAAATATAATTCAAACTTTTAAAAACGATCGCTGCAACAACTTGATAGGTAATCTGTGTATGCTGTTTTTAAGTCATAAAAAAGGACCAGCTAATGCACATTTTCAACCTTTCTGTAGCATTTTCAGCTGAAATTGGCTTGATCACAAGTAATTACAACCACATGCTATTGATGAAAAGTCATAGTATAACTCTCACTGATGCTGAGCTTCCTCTGGAGTCTTGAACGTGGTGGCGTTTTGAAGAAGCTGACCTCCCTGTTTTGCTCTTTGCTGTAGGTTTTGAAGTCGTGCCTTCATTCCAACTACACAAAGTCCCAACAGACAGACGATCCCGTTGAGGTGGGGCTTTACTACGAGAGTCTGTGTCCTGGGTGCAGACAGTTTCTCGTTATGATGCTCTTCCCCACAGCGGTCCTCCTGAATGACATCATGGTTGTTAACCTGGTGCCTTTCGGCAATGCCCAGGTAAGCAGTCGGCTGAGCAGCTTGGTTGCAGACTGCGATTGTAAATCTACCTGTGCAAAGACATTTACGGTTAAAGGCAACCCAAGAGTTCTCATCACTATATCTGTCAAAAATTTAAAAAGATTTACCCAAGTACATCATTGGTAACTGTATTCCATTCCAGGAGGTCAAACAGGATGAAAAGTACGTCTTTACTTGCCAGCATGGAGAACAGGAGTGTCTGGGCAACATGATTGAGGTGACGTTGCACCCCAGACACACACCAACAACTCAAACTGCTGAATAATGTGTCATGTCTGGTGTCAAAAGCATCTTGCTGTGTTGCTTCAAAATGCTTAATTTTTTTAAAAGAATGAAATATTTGTTTTTTGTTTTTTCTCTAGACTTGTTTGATGAACATGTCCAAGAGGGCTTTTCCAATCATTTTCTGTATGGAGTCCTCCTCTGATGTCATCAATTCAGCCAAAGCTGTAAGTGTGTGCGTGTTTGTTTGATTTATGCAGGCAATTGACTGGTCTAGACCACTTCAGTCCATGACTTTTTTTTTTTTTCGGTCACTAATAAATTTCCGTTTACAACCATGTTTGGTTGTAGTGTACTGGAGTCTATGACCCCACTTTGAGCTGGGACAAAGTCATGAGCTGCGTCAATGGTCCTCAAGGAAACCAGCTGATGCATCAAAATGCCTTGGAGACGGCAGCCCTGAAACCTCCGCACCAGTACGTGCCCTGGATCACCATTAATGGGGTAAGACTTTACTGCAGTAACAGCCTAACCAGCAAATACCATGGTGTTCAGTTTTACCTATATAGTGCCAAATCGCAACAACAGTCACGTAAAGGCACTTTATCTCATAGGGTAAAGACCCTACGACGTAAGAGAACCCCAACAATCAGACAGCCTACAATGAGCAACACTTGGTGACAGTGTCTTTTCGTATTTAGATTTCCAAAATCCATATGACAATAGGTGCATAGTAAGTGTGCCTCACCTGATTACAATTTTGCTAAGATCACATGACCCAAGATTAACGGCAATCACATTTTTGGGGGATTCCTATGAAAAGCAAGTCAAATGCTAAATTCAGATCATCCACAATATAAGGTTATCAGGCTGCTCAGCTCTATCTGTTGCATTTGCCTGTCCCTTTTTGGAAATGGTCTCTCTCAGCCTTTGCACTTACCACCTTAGTCATTCACACCGGTCTTCCTTACAGTTATATGACATTGCTGTGACCTGCAATCACCTGCAAGTCATGCACCTAGCAATCTAACGAGGTCAGTCAGATGATCTGTCTCTGACGGCCTCTTATTGCTGTTTTACATTCCAGTATCACCAGGTCTAAGACCTAAAGTGTACTGCTAAGTGTCTGTTGCCTTAATAAACCATTCAAACTGTGTAACTGAGGTATGAGAAGTTACTTATTTTTAAATGTTGGGAATATTAATTTTCATTGATTTGTAGGAGCATACAGACGACCTGCAGGACAAAGCCATGAATTCTCTCCTCTCTCTCGTCTGCAGCATGTACAAGGTACAGTCATCAATGTCTACTAGATATCTGCCTTGTAATTTACTTGAACTTAAGTTTTTGTTTTGTTTTTTCAGGGCACTAAGCCTGCGGCCTGCGGGGGGAGCCAGATGCACTACAAAACTTACTGCCAGAAAGTGTGAATGAGCAATTCTGCACATGCCTGTTTACTAGCCAGGTGTGGCCACTAAACAAGAAACACTGAAGAATGTCATCAAAGATTTTATTTTTCTTTTTGTGTTTTTGAACTTTGTTTCTAAGAATTTGATCACTTCACTTTTGTAATTCCAAAATATAAAAACACATGTTACCTTCTTAAGAGACTGTGTTGTCATTGAATTAATATCTATGGAAACCAAAAAATCATAAATGGCTTTTGTAGTACTTTGGTATTTGCCCTATTTAAAGTGTTTTTTGCTTAACTTTTTAAAAAAACAGTTTAGATGGAGGTACACAAATTCACAAATCATCCAAAAAAACACAAATCGTCATTTGTTAGAGGTAATAAACACACACAGTAGGGTATTAATATCTTGTGGGGACAATGCTTTACCTAGCCCTAACCATCGAAAATGAATGCCTAACCCTTGCCCTAAACCTAACCATAACCAAATGTTACACTGTGACTAAAACCACAGTCTCAGTCTCCAAATTCCCTTCAAACTTGTGAGAACCAGGATTTTGGTCCCCAAAAGGGCCGTTGGTCCCCACAAATATAGTAAGCTTACACACAGACACACACACACACAGACAGACACAGACAGTGTTGTCACAGTGCTGTATTAAAACTGATATTTTGAGTTTATTTACTAGATTCTTTGTCTTTGTAGTCTCCCCACAGCGTCAGAGTAAGTGTTTAATGTAAATGGTAGGATAATAGGTAATCTAAAGCTCATGCCTAATGGCCTTGAAAACATGTGTCACAGTTGACATTATACTTCACGTTCTGTTTGTTTTTTAAACCTGAGTTAATGTGGGCTTAGCATCAGGAGGCACAGGTTCATTAAAGTTCACAAAATCTCCTGAATCTTTAACACAGACTCACCTACAGCTACAAATTTAAACCGTGTTCATGGAGTAAGGAAAAAAAGCTTAAATGAGAAGATTTTAGGCAACCGCTTGATCAAACCCAGAGTTTTGCTGCACTGACCGGCAGGTCTGGATCTGCAAGGTCCACAGATTCTGCAGACAGACTCGCATGACTAATGGCATGCCACGCAGGCTGTTCCACCACCTCAATCTCTGTACCAGCATCTGCAGCCTCCACATACTTTCTGTTTTGGCGACTAATTGTCGTCATTTTCCAAAACATCGCTTTTGGGTCAAATCGGTTTACTACTACTACTACTAAGAAAGTTTGCTGTTTATCACCGATGTGATGACAGCTGAAAGTTTTGAAGAGGCGGGGAGACAGTTTGGTCTGTACTGAGTGACATCCCAGCTAAATGCTGGTGCCACAGACAGCTTCATATCTCATCTTAACTGTAGTTCCTGTATCCTCCTCGTTGGCATTTCCTTCTCATTTGTCTGGTTCCCAGTAGCTGAAAGTATGAGGAGAAATAACTCAAAAATTTTCAACTTCACAGAGGTAAGAGTAATAATTTCACGTTTAAGAAATTCGGCAACCTTTATTACGCTTGGCTTGGTTATTTCTTTCTTTCTTTCTTTCTTTGCTTTCTTTTATGAACTCAAAAGAAAGTGAACTGGTTACACATTCGCAAAAACTAAATGGAAAGCTATGATGTGTGATTAATGTGGATTCTGTAATTGCACTGCTACGTGTTTTGTTTTCCTTCCTTGTTCCTGTTGCCAAATAGTTGTGGAAACTTTAATGGGAGCTTGTGTGTGAAAATAAGCAACAGCATTAAAGTGTAAAATTGTGTCATTAAGGAAGGAAATCATTTGGTGGCAAAGACAAAGTTAATGTGTTGCAGCATAGCTTTCTCTTGATCGATCCAACTCATAATCCATGAAGTTGACACATCGGCCCCTCTCGTGGTGATCTTGGGTAGAAACGGTCAACAATAAAACTCCAGAGTCTGTTGACGTTTGTTTATGGAAAGGTGAAACTTCCAAGCAGAAGGAGAGATAGGGTCACGGGATACAGCGGCACACAAGGACTCTTATCTGTTTCCCCTCAACGCTGACGCTGAAACAGAGAAGCCCTGAGAGCGAAATCCCAAACACTGTCTCCCTGTAAGAACCGTCTATTGTGTCCAAGGTGATAGTGTGTTTGGTCTCAGGACCTGAAATCAGATAAACCTTCCAAAAATAATGCCCGAGTTGGCTTTTGTGAGGCTTGTCACATTTTTAGTAGCGTCATAAAAACAGCCCTGTGCATGGCTCACCTTTAGATCTCAACAGAGGGGTTTTTTTTGGGGTTTTTTTTTTACTTCACAGAGACTTTTCAAGAAGCTCGGGAAATATAAAAACTTCTCCCTGCTGGCAAACATGCAGCTTTCCTTTATGTATGGTTTCTGTGATATCCCTGCTAAAATGCTGCTTCTGTATTGTTGCTCTGTCACCAGTTTGTGTAGTTCTTGTAATTATTGCAGGCCATAAACTATTAACAACAAAAAGGCAAATTTTCTCTGAACATCATTTTCATTTTTCAAAGTAATAGCCCAGAAAGCTGCACATAAGCTAAATTATAGGATGAATGAGTGCCAAGTAGCTTTGAGCCAGGGTTTGCTGTTGAAAAGCACAGAGCTGCTGATTGTTGTGATGCATAGCAATCAATCTTGTTAGCGCCACAGCACATGCACATGCACATCCCTTTCATTTCAGTAAGAAAGCTGACATGCAAAGCATATGAAAGAAAATCGAGTTAACCAAGCAGTTTCCATTTCAAAAAAATCTCCTTTCTTGTCTGCAGTTCACTCCAAACCTTTGAGTTCAGTGCAAAAAAGTGAACAAGTTAAAAAGCTGGTCCCCCTTTTTGTCTCCAATCTAGTCTTTATGAATGTAGATTTATCCCGTCTTTATACATCACACTCTTCTTTTTCTAGCTTACAGTTAGACATGTATGCATATATCATCTCAGTAAAAAAACAAATCGCCTGCCTTTTATCTGCCTTACAGAGACAGTGGGATTCCTTAGACCAAACCTCCTCTGTAGAGCCTCTCCAGGACTGTGATATCAGATGGGCTGTGAAGAGGCTCTTCTCGGGAAACCTGCAGCTGCCCAAGCTTTCCTGCAGATCTTCTGCTCAGGATGGCCCTCCGCCCGTCGCCCCATTGGGCCCTGCGACCTACAGGATCAAACACTCGAGAAGTTACGGGACTCTGACCAGCTGCATGTCCAGAGGCCTGTAAGTCACTGATGTTGAACATGTTTAGTGGCATTTTGCTAATGAATTTAAATGTGCATACCAAAACATCACACATCCTGCTTCAAAAGCATGTTTGGGAACACATGATACTTCAGGTATCTCACACATGTTAAATTCATTCTTTAAATATCCTCTGATTTCCTCTAGAAAGAACAGCTCTGGAGTTTAAGTGTTCCCAAAACCAGCGCTCTGTGTGGAAAGGAGTTAATTTTTTCCTAGTTTCCCAACAGCTGGGCCCCTTCTCAAGCTTAATGATTAAAATTATATGTGTTCAGTGTGAAACCAGCCCCTGTGAAGCAAGCTGTGGTCTTGTAAATCAACACAGATTAAGGAGTACTTAATGATCATCTGTTTTTAGGCGGGGCGGGGGGGTAATTGTTTATTTAGGTTGAAAAAAGCTGAGTTGCTTCTCGAGCATATGATTGAACAAAGTGTCCCGCTTAAGGCGTTGCGCTCGCCTCTGTCACACTGCTGAACAATTATCGCCATAAAAGATCAGACAAACAAGGCTCTTATTATTGTTTCCACAACAACATTCAAGCTGCTTCAGCAATACATCTGTAGCAATTTCGGCCTCTCTAAACTTCGTGTGTGTGTGTGTACGTGTCTGCATGTGCTGGCGTCTGTGAACGTGTGTGTACGTGTACCATCATTACGTCTCTTTTTCCACCTGTTGATGGAATCCGGAGACATCTGTTTGATATTGTTATTAGTTACAGTGAACCTCACAGGTGAACCCCTGTTGGCTTCTTCTTTGTCATGTGATTCATTGTTGAGTAGCACCTCTGCAAACACTGGATAAACTGAGAGTGATGTGGTGTTTTGTTCTTTTGCATTGCTCTTTATACGCTCACTGGCCACTTTATTAAGTACACCTATACAACTTCATGAAATATCCAATCAACCAGTGACATGGCTGCAACTCTGTGCGTTTGGCCATTTAGAAATGATTGAGACGACCTGCTAAAATTCAAAATGAGCTTCAGAATGGGGAAGAAAGGTGATTTAACCAACTTTGAACGTCGCTTAGAGTTTGGTGCCAGACGGGCTAGTCTGAGGATTTCACAAACTGCTGATCTGCTGGGATTTTAGCCACACAGTCACCTCTAAGGTTTATAGAGAAGAGTCTGAAAATGAGAAACTACCTTGAAAGTTTATTATTTGGTTGGCTGTAGGTGGTGGTGGTTCAATGCCTGACTGCTCCAGTCTCCATGCCTAGGCATCCTTAGGCAAGATACTAACCCCAAGTTGCTCTACGATTCATCCATCAGAGAATGAATGTGTGTGAATGTTAGATAGAAAGCACTTGAGCAGAGAAAAAAGAGCTTGCGTGAATGGGTGTGAATGGGTATGAGGCATGTATAAAGTGCTTTGAGTGCTCGGGTAGATTAGAAAAGAACTATATAAGAACCAGTCCATTTACCATTAATGAAGTAGATGTGCCACAGCAGCATAAGAGCACAGTGGTGTTCTTGTTATATAAGAACAAGATTTGCTTGGGCTTTCCAAAATTGGATAGCAGACGTGCCGAGACATTCTGAGGATATGGTCAGAATTTGGTGTAAACAGCTTGAAGGCATGGATCCATCCAGCCTTGTGTCAATGATTCAGGCTGGTTTTAGTGTATTTTAGAATTTTAGAAATTGATTTTGGAAACTGTTTAAAAACAGTGGGATACATGGAGGGTCTTTAAAGGAGATTGATGATACCAGCTGTTTAAAAGTAAGAGTGACTGACTGATAATCGAGAGAAACCCAGGGGAAATGATAGGTAGAGTCTCTTGAAGAAATTTGGGAGAAATAGTGTCAACTGGGCAGAAAGAAGTGCACATATTAGAAGCTATATCAAGGAGATCATTCCATCCATTCCTTTTTCTTTCAGGTAATTCATTTCAGGGTCGTGGGGGGCTGGAGCCTATCCCAGCTGCCATAGGCTTCAGTAGATAGGCATAAGTAGATGACTACACTTGGACAAGGTGATAGGATCCAATCGTGAACTGTGACCTGATACCATAGATCTTACTAGCAATAAATAATAAAATAATAATAAAGAAAAATTGACACTCAACGGAGCCAGTGAAGTCGGACGTTTTTTCAGTTGAGCGTGGTTAATAAGTTCTTCATGTGAATAAAGTGAAAAGGGAGATCTTTGTTTTCCCATCTCTTTTCAGCTTTTTTGTGCTCTCTTCTATCCTGATGAATATAATCATTGATCCAAAGAGGAGGGATTACTCTGGACTTTTCAGAGGCTCTATTATCAGGATCTGATGTACACAGACTACTGAAAGTTAAGTGAGTCCCTGATATTTGAAGACAGCTGCAACGTTGAGATGGAGATATAAGAGAACAGAGCTGGGAACGTTGCTGCCAAGTTCTCATTGGGTGAATCCCATAGGCATTCAACCTATTGATTTCCTGTTTCTTGAGAGCAGGCGCAGGTTCGTATCCTACCCGTGGCGGTTGTCGCATGTCTTCCCTGCTCTCGCTCCCTCTGCTTTCTTGACACTTTTTAGTGTACCCTTTCAAATAAAGCCATCTTTATCACACAGTTCAGCTTCTTCACCTCTTTTCAGCAAATTGTTCCGCTTCTTCAGCTGTTTTCGGAAGACGATTTTCACTATATGGCATTTACTCGGCATTTTCGCAGGAAATGCAACTTTTGTGAGACAGTATAGCTCAATAGAAATCTAGAAGGGAACACAAACATGTTCAGTGTTGTTGAAAAGTAGCCAACAAAATTGGAAAATGTATTATTGTAATGGCAACGAGGACAGCAGGTTATTGGGGTCGGATGTGGCTCAGGAGGCGAAATGATTCATTCATTAATCCCTGGCTTCTTCTGTTGGCATGTCAATTCGTCCTTTTCATGCCGAACCACAAAAAACTCTCCACTTAATGCAGTGTATCCATCTCTCTCTCTTTCTCTGTGTGCATGTGTGCGTGTGTTTGTGTGATAGGAATAGCGATGTATCTACTGAGTAGAAAAAGTACTTTATGATGTTTGCATGTGGATCGATGAGTGGCCTATCATGCGAAACACTTTCAGTGGTCAATAAGAGCACTACATAAATGCATTCTGTGGGTCATCTCCGGTAACAGTTCTCAGTATTACGGTCACATTTGGATACAATTGATTGCAGCACGAGACTTTGCAAGCTGGAAAAGATACTCATTGTTTTCTGGTAAATTGAAGTCTTTTGACACATATTATGCAACTATAAAAGGTCATAAGTTTTTGTTTTTTTTACTTTATAGCATGCTCTGCTGCAACAACACACACTGTGTTTCATGTGCTTGTGTAACTGTCAACTGATCAAACATGACCTTTTCATGTAGGAGGTCAGGTCAGCTTATAGTCAGTCTTAGGCCATAACACGTCCCATCAAAGGTGCTCTAGAACTTCACTGTGAACTTCTCACCACTTCTTGACTCACTCTCCTGCAGACCCTACCAATGCGCTGCAATCCCCACCCAGCAGGTAGAGCCTGGGGAAGTTGCACACAGTTGCTGCACACTCTTCTGCCAAAGACACTCTTTCAAAAGAGAATCTTAATGTCAAGATTTATACTTCCTGGTTAAGTAGCTTTAACTGCTTTTTCACTGACAGATATTTTATTCACAATTGAACAATATGGCAAATATATAAATTGAGAAGCTGTACTGCTGTTAACAAAAATATTAGCTCATTTTGGAATTTCATTCCAACAACGCATCTAAAAACATGGGAACGAGGGCAACAATCGGGTGGAGAAACATTTTACAGCTAATGAGGTTAACTGGCAGCAGGTCAGTGACATGATTGGGTTTAAAAAGTGCATCCTAGAGAGGCAGAGGTTCACCAAGCTGCAAAAAACTGTGTCTACAAATTGTGGAACAGCTGCAGAATCATGATCGTCAGCGTAAAATGGCAAAGACTTTGAATATCTCATCATCTGCAGTACATAATGTCCTCAAAAGATTCAGAAAATTGTTAGAAATCTCTTTGTGCAGGGGAAAAGACTGGAAATCAATATTGGATGGCTATGATCTTTCAGCCCTCGGGCAGCACTGCATTAAAAACAGGAACGATTCTGTCATGGAACTGTGAGCACAGTTCACTGTGCCATCCGCAAATGCAGGTTAAAGCTCTATCATGAAGAGAAGAAGCCGTAATTGGACACGATCCACGAACGCTGCTGTGTTCTCTGAGCCGACGCTCATTTAAAACGGACTGAAACAAAGTGAAAAACTGTTCTGTTCTCTGTACATCTATTACATCTGCATGACATTGTATTTGCTGAACTAACCTGTCTTTAGTCCAGACCTTTCACCAACTGAAAACATTTACAGCATAAATAAGTGAAAACTTCAACAAAGAAGAGCCAGGACTGATGAGCAGCTAGAATCATATATCAGACAAGAATGAGACAACAAAAGACCAGCAGCTGGTCTCCTCAGTTCCCAGATGTTTAAAAGAAGATGGAAATGGTGCACAGTGGTAAACATCGCCCTGTCCCAACTGTTTTTAAACATGTCGCTGCCATCAAATTCAAACATTTGATGCGCTTTCTGTGTTCTGTTAATACCTGTTTATGATATTTGCAAATCATTTCGTTCTCCTTTTATTTACATTTTACGCAGCATCCCGCCTTTTTCAGCATTGGGTTTGGAAAAACACTATCCTGCCAGCCTCTTTATGCACGTACGGGGCCCTAAAATGCAGAAAAAAAACCTTCAGATGCACTATAAACATCACATCTAGATTTATACTAACGGATTACTGCTATAACGCAGCACATAAAAAATAGGTGCAAGTACTGTGATGTTTCACTTTTATTTACTTCATAAATGTTTATATGACAGCAGGTATAAAGTAGCACGGCTACAAACATGACAGCAGGGATATCGAAGGACTAGAAAGCCTTTCATTATGTTCCCTTTCTATGAAGAGAGCCATGTGCTCTCCTGTTTACCAGTTGGTAGTGCAGTTTTGATGGGATGCCAGAGAAAGTGTTTATAGAGAAGTCTTAGGATGCTTTATAGCTGACAATGCTGCAAATCTTAGGATAACCTTTTCCTTTCCTACATCATATACATCAAATTTGCATTAAATGACTCCAGAACAGACCTCAGCAGCTTGGGAGGGATGCGGCTTTTTATGAAACATCTGAGGAAGAATGTTCTCAAAAGACAAACCATTTCCTACCTGGAATAAAGCAGATGGTTTACAAACAAAGTGGATCTGGTGTGAGCCTTTTCTCCAAGTGTGTCATACTCGATGTCTGAAAGTGTCTGATGCACGCTTCCTGCTGGCAGCTGAGGCCTGAAAACCTGGAATTACAACATCACTCTGAAAGAGAAGGTTGTAAGCATGCTCTGTCCACAGCAGATGGGATCTCCAGATGGATGTTTGGAGACAGTGAGTCAGCGTAATGTTTTCTATGAGCCCTGTTTTTTCTGGGGGTTTTTGTTCTTACTGTCTTTGGCATGCTTCATTGCGGGATAAACTTTCGGGTGAATCTCGTATCGAGAAACAAGCAGAAAGCCTTTTTCCAAACTAACAGTCATCCCATTCCAGACACTACTCAGTCTCAGTTATCATAGAAGCAGTCACATGAGAGGCTGCGAGTCTGAGCCACTCTTGAAAAGTTGTAAGCAAACTTTATGCTGACAGAAGCATCCAGCTGATGGTGCTGTCTCGATGTCTGATTCTGTAAAAAGGGGAATATCTCGAAACACACAAATGGCCTCAGTGTGAGGAACTCCACTCCAGATGTGCCTCAGGAATACTTAAATCTGAATCTGATTGGGCACTGGGTAGCTCTTAAGCCTCTGTGGCTCTGAGAGTTGATGACAACGATAACAGGCCCATAATTTGACTTTATTCATCTATTCATTTTGCTCTCATGATTGCACATCTCCAAGTGATATACTATTATTTCCATATTCCTCACAGTCCTCTTGGCTCCGGCTGGCTGTGCTGTAGCTCCGTCCACTTGCAGAAATGCCAGAAATGTTTTGTTTCCGTGCTCGCTGATATCGTCGCTCTGAAAAAAACGAAACCTTAAGATGCCAGACAAATCGTGTTTGTGCTTTAGTCTGCTGCTGCTTGCCTGGTTCCAGTGACTGCTTAAAAAAACATGTTTCTTTGGATGTTAAATGTTAACTAAGTTTGGCTGGCGTGTGCTGAACATGCAAGGTGTGCCTGAAGGTCGGGTTAATGAGCGAAGTGAGAGTGAACCGAGACAAAATGACAGTAAAACACATTCTGAGATGAGCTGCAAAAGATTATTTGTCTCATTTCTAGATATAAGGATGGATAAGCAGAAATGACAGCACCAAATTTAATGCAGTGCAGTGCTAATGAGTGTATGCACACACACACACATGCACACACACACAAAAGCTCTCAAGCAAACAATTCTTATTTCCTGCTTTCCCTAAACAGCTGTTGGTCATAGGTTCAGTCCTGTGTCAGATGTTCCAGCTCCCTAGGTTATTTTAGTTACTCTAGACAGCGCCGGTGTTTAGTTATGAGTCCTTAATCACAGGAGGACCTTTTCTCACTCTCCGGCAATAAACAGAGAGATTGGGTGAGGGAGAAGATGTTGTTGCCTCTGGTCACAGATAGAGAGTGCCATCGTGACAGCACCCATGCTCTCTATAGCTTTTATCTACCTCTGCTTTTTATACTCAGAGGCACTTCATGTGATTCTTCCTGGTGCGCTCAGAGCATGTGAAAGGCAAAGAAGCTGTCTCTGAGGAAATAGGCAACTTCACAACAGATAGCACCTCAGGGAGTGCAGGGGGGGAGGGGGGGGGAGCCTGAGTATGCAAACTTGGGAGTGAGAGTAAGTAAGGTGAGCTCGAAGGCCAAGCCAGGCGACGGCTTAATGTTTATACACAGGCGGAATTTGGAAAGGAAGTAATTATGAAGCACAGTTTGAAGTTGATGAACAATATGTTCCTTAGGATTGCAAGGGAGAGAAGAGGGGGGAAGTAGAGGGATGGAAAGAGGGATAGAGGAGCAGAAGGAGGTAATCTGTCATGCTTCCACTCCCTGTAAATCAGACGTCCATATTTAGTTGGAAAGAGGGAAGGCCTCACAGTAATGTAAACAAAGCCTGGGGGAGGGAAGAAGGCAGGGAGAGTTTATCATCAACACTAATGTTTGAACGGCTAGCACGGCAGTCAGCATGGTCTTTAGGAAGAGACAACAGACAACGGAGCTGATAGAGCACAACTGAAGGTAGAGAGGTAGCTTTTGATTTTCTGAGCAGTCTTGTCTAGTCCATTTTAGATTTCAAAAACAGGTTTTTATTCTTGAGATCTCTGAGAGAATTTCAGAGCAATGATGAGCAGGACCAGATCCTCACCCATTTCATATGTCATGTCACACAAAAGTCTTTAAACAAACCTGACGACAACATTTTTCAAAGAGGGAGCGATCGCTTGACCACTGACCATCTATCTATTCATCATGAACGACCTGTGCTCCGAGAGCTCCGAGGAAGAACAATCTGAAGTCGATGAGACCCCCCGGGAACAAAAGCTGTCCCGGCTTCCCGTGATTCAGCTCATGTCCAGGACCGTAGGGGGTTCCACGGGAGGATCTCCAAAGGTTTCACCCAAGGATTCGCCGCGCGGGTCTCCTCGAAATTCCCCGCTGCTCTTCAGGAAGCTGCTGATGAACCGCAGCATCAACCTCCAGAGGCGCCGCTTCACCCTGGCCCACACCCCCAGGTAGAGTTTATGACTGCAGCCAAGATGATATAGATGACAGCGGTTGCACTTTGCATTATTCTCACTCAAAATAATGTAAAAAAGAAAGGTTATTTTTCGCAGATTTTGAAGATGTGTTAATGTTATGCAAGTTCTGCTCCAAATCCACCAACTAGGATTCTTATCATTCAAAAGCCATCTATTCTTATCGAATGTTCACATTTAGCACATCATTTAGACATGGATGATGCATATGGAGGGGGGTGGGGGGCTATGTAAGGGTTGTTTGGTGCTCTTTGCTGTTCCTTTTGGTATTTGGTAAAGAACAGCAGCCTTATGGCCATCTTTACTCCACTTGGTTGGAGATGTTGATGCGTTCAAGTGTATTTTTGTCCAAGTGTTTCACACCACAAAAATGGTTGCCCTGAAGCTTATCTTATTAAAGTAAGACTGACCACAAGATGTTCTTATATTCATGCCTTTCAGTCATGCCTGCTCTCCTCTGCCAGGATAAAACTAGCCTTTTTTTTGGTAAGATCTAATCCAAATTTTGTTCTCATAATGTGCTAAAGTTTCATTTCCATAAATAGACCTGCCCTTATTTACTGACTGCACATAGGTGCGTGGTTCCTGCTTGTGTTTAGCTTTTTCTTCTTTCTATGAAATCTGCTAATTATAGAATTCATTCACAGCAAAGCTGCTGATGAGCATTGAGTTTATAATAAGAAACGCTTTTCCAAACCCGCTGTCAGCTTTAGTGCTGAATTACCAGGAGTGTTTTTCCTAAGCTTTGTTCACCTTTTGCTTTCCATCATGTCAGTAAACACAGCTCAGCGACATCCTTGTTGTCACAGGATCAGCAGTTTGTTATTCCACTTGTTAAGGACACGCTTCAATCTTTCAGCAACGTCTTCTTGTTTAACAGCCGCACTTTTTAATCGCTGCACTCGCTGCGAGAGCACACCTCAAACAACTGGATATTTCCTGCCGAGTTCCAAACACCTTAAATTTATTCTTCCGTTGCAGCGGTCATAAATCTCTTTGGAAACAACGCAGCAGTCTCTCTATCAGGCAGCGCTGCTCTGGTACCTGTTGATAGCTTTAGTTTTATGATCCGTTATTGAATCACTTCAGGCTCATGATTTTATTCTTTTCAGTGCAATTTAAACATTTACCTAGTCCCCCAATTAGATTGCATTTGACCATAACTTCTCGAGATAGGGAGAATATATATTTCTCTTCCCTCACACCTGTTGGTGTCCTCAAAAGAAGAGCCTGTTGTGGAAAATTGTAAAGCACTTTAAAAAGCAAATGTCTCCAGTGTGTACTCTGAGCATATAAACACTCAGATGTAGGCACCATGCAAATCGACGCTGTTGCACGGTGTCTCCAGCTTGTTGCACTGATGTCAGGCACATCCACCTCAGTGAAATCAGATTAAAAGCTCGAGAGAAACTCTAGCTGGTGCTGTAAATTCCTGCCTTACTTTTATTGGCAGGAGCATTCCTACGAGAGCTGGGTGCCCCGTAGGAAATCTAAACATGCAGCATTTAAACGGTGGTGTATTTGACATTGGTGGATATGTTTCTATTTCAGAGTTTATTGTAAACTGTTTAATTGAGCTCGGGGTGTCTGTTAAAAATCTAAATATTAGAGGAAAAGAAGTCAAGTGGACTTCAAGGCTCAGTCTTGATTGTCAGATATCTGGAGGGCAGCGCAGATACTCAACATGTCAGGCTTTGTTTTACACAGCTCTGAGGCCAGGCCATTGAGGAAGTTTCCGCCTGCAGTGTCACAGCTCAAATAAATGGATGGACATGAGTTATTGCAGGATGACTGGCAAGCAGGAAGAATTAAACAAACTGGGGGTCCGGCGGAAAATTAATGTCGCAGGCCGCTCAAATATAGAACGTGCGCGCAAATTTATTTTCACTTTGTGTCTAAGTTGATGAAGTCTCTTTTTCCCCTCCAGAGACACCGAGTCAAAAGGATTTTTTTTCCATGAAAAACTTTTAAACATTCAATAAACTTTTTTTTCAAGCCAGCTCTGTGATGACAGGTTTTTTTTTTTCCATTCAGTGTTTCAGTCACGTTATCTTAATGGAAATAAAAACTGTCCAGAAAACACGCAAATTGTTGCTTTATTTATTGGATGTATTCATTTCTCGAGCAGGAGTTTTTAAAATAAATAAAGCAGCGTTATCACTTGCAACTAAAGTGGTTTCAGTTTGCAGATCATCGACTGTATTTCTTTTTAGAGAAGTGGCTGTGTAGACAGGTGACAAATTAAAGGGGAAAAAACCCAACAAACTAAATCCTAGCAAGGTGTTGTGCCACCATGATCTGCAAGAGCACTGTTCAAGTCTCTGGAACTGATCCCTCCTTCGGTGCTTTGTTTTGATGATAATACTGGAAAGCTTTGAACTTTCCCACAGGTGCTAAACTGCACAGATCCTGTGTGAAGGGAAAAGGATGTGATTGTTTTCATGCTCAATAAACCGTTCAGGGATCCCTCAAGCCCTGCAGATGAGAGCGCTTTCATCATGGAAGAGATTACTCCTCTCAGAATACACATTTTCATTTGTCCCCCATTTATAGGTGATGATCCTGACTTATTTCTTTCAATTTGAGCCACTGAAGTAATAATCCTGGGTCACTACTTCCATTAAAACATGGGTACATTGTTTATTTAAACCTTGAGCTTCTGCATATGGGTCATCTGCTCAACCCAGTGAGCTGCGCTCGCAGCCTCGACAGAGGTGTATGTTAAAATAGCAGAAGAAAAACGTGTGGCGACGCTGAGGATCCTCAACATGCATTTCCCCTTCTCTTCCACTAGAGGACATTAAGTTGTGAGATGCGGGCAGAGAGCCTCTCCGGAGGATGCATTTGTGTTTCTCTGATGGATCTGAGTCGGGGAAAGAGACATTTCCTTTGCTGGAGTTCGACTCTGTGGGGACTCAAATATTTTTAGGGGGGAAATGAGATGAAAAATGTTTTTCTAGCCTGATGCTGTTGAGAAATGTTGTTACTGGATCAGAGAAATTTTCTTTTCTTTCTTTCCTTTCAGTCTTGGACTGATAAGTATTAAGAGTAATGGATGGATTACAAACAGTCTTAAGTTTATCGATGTTCCAGCAGAAGGTTTAGCAGCCTGTAGTTGTTTAAGTTTTGCATTTTGATTGATTCTTTGTTTCTGAGAATTCTTCACTTCCAAGTCGCTTCTTAATTAATTAGTTATTGGAGTAATGACCCCAAAACTGTTTTCCTTCTCATTAGGAAATATTTCCTCTTTTACTAGAAAACTTCTCTGAAATATTTCCACAATTACATGTTTCACTGTCAGCCGCCCTTTCCACATTACCATGCTAAGCAGACTGTTTAGCTGTAGATTCATGTGTTCAGGATTCTTTGGAATATCCCCCCAAATAAATAAATAAAATGAAATAAATAAAAAAAGATGGATTTATATTTATGATTTTAAAATCATAAAAGCTCAATATTGGAAAAGGAAACCCAATTTTTAGTTGTTGTTTTTTTTTTCACCAAAAGAAAAATGATGCACTCTTAAAATTCTTCTTTTTCACTTTAAAACATAAAAAAAATACATTTTTAACACAAAGTACCTTTAATATTAGTCTACTTTCATAGGCAGTGACCATCATTGTCCACACCCTCTCTCTTTGTGCAAATTGCTCTCACTCACTCTCTCCCTCTTTACCACACAGCACCCTACCCACCTCTCTCTCTCTCCCTCCCTCTCTCCCTCGCTCTCTCAGTGGAGACAGTGTTGTTGTTTGTTGTTTTAAGCCCCGGTTTGGTCCCACCACTCTCAGGAGAGAAGAGAAGAGAGAGCAGAAGTCTGTTATGGCCCACTGACTGGGACTACATGGGACAGCCCACTCCAGGGAGCATCTGATGGGATTATAACACTCTTTCCAGCTTTTTTCTTTCTTCCTCCTGCTCAGAATAACTCTGCTCATTCTGTTGGTAGTCCACTTTCACAGAGGCAAAACTGTGTTGAGGTTGTCGGACCTGACTTTTAAAGATAAAGAATACCTGGAGGTTGTTGGTGAGGAATTCGGCTTTGACAGTTAGAAGCTCACTTGGACGAATTCAAGCTTGGTGTTTCCTATTTAGGAGTATGAAAGAGAGAGAGAGAAAAATACAAGAGAAGCGTTTATCTTGGCACATCTGTGGTGAGCCGAAAGGAGAACCAGTGAGGAATTAGTCCCAGATGAGCACTGACAGCTGACACCATCCTCAGTTTCATTAGATTTGTTTCGGCCCCATACTTTCACATACAGTGAGGCGATATGCTAACTCGCTGTGCGACAGGTCTTTAACAGCCAAGACTCTTTGCCTTTTTAGGCTGTTCACGTGCACACACTCTGAGTTGAACCTTTCTGATTTTCCTTCCAAACAAATGGACATATCCGTACAGCTGGGACCCAAACCAGAACAGCCAGTCAGTTTTTTCTTTCTTATGCACTTTGGTTCATGGATTTTGCACTGAGGTGGAAGTGAATCATTTCTAACAATTAGGTTTTATGTGATAAACGCAGACTCAACAGGCCTGGCTTATTGTTGCTCTCACTCCCATTCTTGCTCCTGTCAGGTGCAGCTGATGAGTTTTGCTGTTTTGCATGTTGCAGTTGTTTTGCATTCGTCCTTCTTGGATCTGTTTTTCCTGCTCCGTCCCGTCAAGGGAACCTGCCTCCCGATGCCATAACTTGTGACGGCAGTCGACATAAAGGAATTTGTGCAGACTCTCTTTCTGATTCCAGACAGTATGGGGGCTTTGCTCGAACGGCAGAAGTTATTTTTCTTTATTGACGCAGAAGCTGGTGCTTTGACGATTCTCTAAACTCAGGCAAACTTTTTTTTGAACCCGCCAATAAAATGATGAATAAGGATTCTCGCTTTTCAAGGAAGATGCACAGCAACTTCTCCACCCGCAGGCACTCATGCATTGGGTATGTATCCAGTTGTGCGTCAGGGGTACTGTGATTGCGATGATCTTTAGTGATGGGCAGTGTAGGCAACACGAGTTTGCAGACATTCAGGAAATATTGGAAGCTGGCTTGTTTCTGTTTCTGGCTGTATATAAATATAAAACACAAGCTGATGGGTAACAATTAGACACCTCGTCTCTGTCATCGCATCATATCGATTTGATCATCTGCTCATTCTTTGTTGTGTATTTTTTCCAGTAGTTGCCATAGTTCATGCTTTAAGGTAAAATGTATTTGACTCAGTGCATGTAATGCTGAATCTGCACCTGTGTGCTGTTTAAAACTCTGGATTAACTTAAATCCAGTCTAATGCCCGTTAAAACTAACGCAAGTGGTTGTGTGTGTGCCAGAGCCAGGGGCTGTTGCTGTTGGGGTGCAGGCCTTGGGTGGCATGCTGGATCAATGTCTATGTTTTCTGACGTCTCTCTTTGTCGTGGGACTCAAGCCAAGCTGTGCTGTCTGCGTTAGGCACAGTATCATCATCATGTGGTGCAGGACTTTTATGTTTTATAAGAGCAATGTCCATACGAGTGGCAGATGTGGTATTCGACATCTGTGTTTTTATGTAGTCCTTTAAATAATCGGTCAAATCTTACAGTACAATCGTGATAACTTACTGGGGAGACTGATGACGTGAACACCCGGCGTAATTGGAGATGTGCGTAATCAGGAAAAATGTCAGATCTACTAAATCTGTGAAAAAGACCACTTTGTTTCAATTTACAGACATAAAAAAACAAAAGAAAACAAAACAGAGATTTTAAATTGTTAAAATAAGAACTTTGATGCACACCGTGGGGAACCTGGGGACCTAAATGACTCCAGATGTAGTGGGGAGGGTTAATCTTCTTACTAAAAACACCCATTTTGGAGCTGTTGTGGATTCTTTTTTTTTTTACAGTGCAGTATGCATTGCAGCAAACTTTTCTGAACTCTGGGCATAAGGCATGTGCCTCACGAGTGTCATCCGAACTCCTCCAGCTGTGAGCCTGTTTGGATCATATGAGGAGATCAAAGCAGGAGATTTAAGACCACAGCCAGAAATACAGAAGCACAGAAGGGAACAGAACAAGCCTCTATTCTCTTATTACCTGATTTGTACATTGAACTTTCTGATTGGAAAAAAAAAAAGAAACCCTGAAAGCATTTAGGAAGTTTCTCTTTTTAAGCACAAGTAAAGACGGCGACAACTTTATTTATTGTGCGATAATGAGAAGAAGCCATTGCGACAGGAGTAATAGTTCTGAAATTAATTTAGATAGATATTTGAAATCTTTAGGAAAAATAATATCTCTGCCCTCTTGCCCCACACACACACGCACGCACGCACGCACGCACACACAAACACAGACAAAGGAGTCTGTGTTATCCAAATGTGACCATCACAATAATGACACTCTCATCGTCTTTTGTACTGACAGTACCAGGACACTATTCATCTTCCCGCCCTCCACTTCACTCCTTATAACTTTCTCCACAACACACAACACATTTTTATGGCTTCTCTGGTCGTGTGTTGCATAAAAAAAAACCTCATCATGTCGCTGCATTAAGCGAACATAGCCGGAGACGAGAGCTCTCAGACGGTATCATGAGAAGATAGTTTGAGGAGACGCCATTAATGTGAAGCAGGGAGTGATGGGGAGAGACATGGTGAGGTGAAAGTAAGAGATACAGCAGCAATGGCTGACCGAGTGGAAAAAGAAATAATCTAAAGAAATGGGGGGAAAGAAGAGAGGGTGGTGAAGGAGCGATAGGGTGCTTGGGTGGAGATAGGGCGGCTTTTAGCACAGATAACGAGTGCAGTAGTAGACTAAGAGAGACAGCAGGCTCCCAGGCTGAAAACACAATATAACGATACTCTGTAGACATGCTTAGAAATGTTGGAAAGAATAAAAAGGAAAACAAAAAGTGCCATGTAAGGTCACTCAACCAAAGGTTAACAGTGTCAATGTCAGAGGTCCCAATATAGCTGCTCGTCCCCCCTCCACAACAAACACACGCCCAGATTAGTCAATAGGGCCTGTGTGAAGCTGCTCTGTGCGTCACTGCTGTACTCCATATTTTCAGCATGACTGATTTCCCCAATCGCCTCCAGAGCCTCATCGATTCCCGAGCAGCGGCCTGGGACAGCACTAACGCTGCCGAAACTCAGCACCAGCTGCTCTACTGTATTCAGAGTGCGAGAGGACGTAACAGGCCTTTCTTTTATCCAAACTTCAGAGAGGATCATTCGGCAAACAAAAAAAACCCAATAAATAAATAAATATATAAAACAACTTACATGATTGTTTTCCAAGAGAAAGTTTAGATAATTACTGATGAATATTGGCATTTCTTAAAAAACCCCACAAACTTTTTTTCCCAACACAATCTGTGTGTCGACAATACCAGGCCGAATGGTTTGCTACCACTAGAGGGGGAAACCGACTAAGTTATACTGAGACGTGCTGCAGAACGAGCGAGAGTTCAGTGAACGATTGGGAGCTGTGCGCATTTGATGCATTATAACTGTGTTTATAGGCTTTTTTTAGTTCCACTAAACAGATTCCATGTTGTGATTGTGTAGTGATGCTGTATTCACTACATTAGATTACGCATTGCT
>NW_005187405.1:1323523-1329347 GCF_000239375.1 Pundamilia nyererei
TTTCCACGTCACATATAAATGCTGCTGTAGGAAATGAAAGAAATGTGTCAGCACGACTGTTTGGACTTAAACTGTAGGAAATAGATATGTAACTGTAGGAAATAGATATGTAACTGTAGGAAATAGATATGTAACTGTAGGAAATAGATATGTAACTGTAGGAAATAGATATGTAAAGTTACAGGAGAGAGTTCTGGTAACTCATTGGTTGACTGACTTGTAATTAGAAAACTAAGAAAAGGTCTGTATCAGCAGAAAATGCTATAAAACGTGTGAAAATACAGTAAAAGTCCACATGTTTAAGCCCTCGTTTACATTTCCTAAAGCCATGGAGTGTGCCAGATTTGAGTCTTTAATAGGCCAATTTTAATCCCCAGGGCTTAAGTTTGCCATCCCTCTCTTAGGGCGTATGCAAAGTCCCTTTTTTCTTATTTATTTGTTTTTTGGCAGAAATAAGATTATTTTTTTCATACATTTTCCTATGTTTTTTATTCCATAATCACATCCTTGGTAAAGCAGTATTCACCTGAGTGTGCACACAAGCCCATGTGCTTATTAATGTGAGTTTTGTGTGTATGCATTTGTGGGTTTTTCATATGTGTGCGTGTCTTTGTTTGCGCAAGTTTGTCATCCACCCAATCCTCAAATAAAATGAGCCTCAAAAGCAAGCCGTCGTGCTAGCAGATGGCAGCCTAATGAATCATGAGGTGACACACTAGCCTTTACTACAGTACACGGTGTAGCATAACGTTGACATCACAGAGACGCCGAAAGTTAAATATAGGCCACAAGCAACAGCCAAAGCCTGACACCTGGTGCTGCTTCTTTGTTACATGCTCAATATTTTTGACATTTAGCCTGTGAAGAAATAAGTTGAACTGCCTGTTTTTTGGGAGGGGTTTTGTGTTTTTTGTGGGGAGGGGGTGGTGTCAGTTTTGCAGTTCAGGTAGCTGTGAAGATGCGTAATTGATACGTATTCAGCAGCATGTAATTCCTTTAAAGGAAGCAGTTAGTTTTGTGAATATTCCTTCCTGGTGATCCTGTTACATGCCGTGTGTGTATGTTTGTGTGCAGCTGCTTTAATAACACTGCTAAACTTTGCTGTGCCAATCTCAGTCAACGCATTTAATTTACGACAAAAAAAAGTGTTTCCACTTTCCATTTCCACTTGATTTGACATGAAGTCTGGGTGTGAAGGTGTGTTCACACCCAGATGTTCTGCACCGGCAAATTTAGGAGGACAGCATGTGACGTCTAACATCTGTGTGATGCGATCAGTGCAGTTTACTTACAGAGCATTTCCTTGCTTCTACAGCGCAAGATATAGAAGAACAAACTGTTTGCAACCATCGTGGCATCTGTTTTAATTTTGTTGGAATGAGATCATGATAAGCATTGAGCAATGAGAGGGCATTACTTAATTGCCTTTAACTCTTTTTTTGGAAACAGTGTGGCTTCCACACATACCCACATTTTCAATTTGAAGGTCATTTTTCACTTGATTGAAGCTTCTATCGCCTATTTGGACTAGATGTTGTGCAGGTGTGTAGATCTGTCATCTCTGGATGACAAAGGCAAATAAAATGTACATTTTTTGGAGAACTGTGTCCTACATATTCTGCAATTTAAATATGTCCTTTTTTGCATTTTTTAAAATAAATATTTTGGGTTTTTTGCATTCATTTAAACATCTGGTTAGTTTTAGCTACTTTTACAAATCAGAGACGGTGTGTTCGCTGATAGTCGGCTACTTTGACACACAGTACTCCTCGATGACTTCAAAACAGCTCGTTATTCAAGAATGATAACCATTCGTTCGTGTGTCCAACACATGATGTCATGAGGCTTGCTTTGCAAATAGTGGACTATTAAATCCACCACTGAAAGTTCAGCCAGAATCTACCATTTTATGAGTTCCAAAAGTGACCTTGTAACATCGATTCGGCCTTGGCATCCAAGCGCTTCGGAGCTCGACTCTCTTAAGTGGGGAAGTGAAGACACTGAGCAGAACCAAACATTTAATGTCTGTCTTTCTTCAGACATCAAGTCTCTTCCACCACCAGTGACGCAGATTCATGAAACACTCTGAAATCCTCTGGTAAGCTGCCAACCAGCAAGTGTGTGTGTGTGTCTGTGTGTTCATGTCCACTCTAGATTACAAAGAACAATGCTCTTGCACCGCGTTGTATAAGCACTTTCAATTCTTCTAACTACACATGAAAACAAATTTCCTGTCATGAAAACGTGTCAGAAAGTGCAGAGCCTGTAAAGGTTAATTCATAGCACAGTCTCATCCCGCTTGCATCAGGACACTGTTCATCCCACAGGGGATCGAGTCTTCCCTTTCATAAGCCTGGCTTGGACGCTAGTGCAATATTTGTAGTGTATAAATTCACAAAGGATATTTGTGAATACAAGCAGGAAACTAGACTTAGATTTGGTGACTCCTTCATCAAATAATGATGGATCTGATTCTAATACTCTTCCACAGTCGTTCCTGCTCACGGCTAAATTTGAAATCACCGTAGTCGGTGTGATTGGATTTATAAGCTGTGACCGTTCCTAGTTCAGTCTCGCCGCAGCTGTAATGCAAAGCAGCATTGTATGTCTGTTCAGATTGTGGTTACGATTGGTCCTTTTTGTGTGCACCTCTTCAGATTTCCTTAAATGGAAGTTTTTCTTGACTACCGCAGACACAGAACCTTTGTATTATAGTAAAGGGTCATATCAAATACTTTGACTGAGCAAACACTGCAGTTGTAATTTGTCTGTGCTGTGTGTGTGTCTCAACCAATGGAAATATAAAGTTGTAATATAAAACCAAGGCGTATGGAAAAAAAAAATGAAACGACCTTTTTGCATTTAGGGTAATAAGATTTTCATATGTATGTAGCAGAGCAGTGGTCCTGTGATGTGTTTTAAACCCTCTGGCCTCTGAAAGGAGCCTGGTTCATATTAAAGGAAACTATTGAGTCTATATTGTGATACTTTTATTTCCTTGCATTTTCTTTTCCATTCTCACCTATTGTCTCCGCGCTAACGGTTGTGAATTCCATGATGATGAAGTGATGCTATTGATTGATTTGCCAATTTAATTGAAGCATATCATAGCGCAGAATGAAGCACAACGCCATTTATGGGCATGTGTTTTGTGTAGCTTGACAGTAAGTCGTCATTCCTCGGGTCATTCTATGTCTGCTGGGCTTTTCGCTCGTCCTGGTTGTAGCTATGAGTTTTTTTTGCTCACGATTCTTGCGTTTTAAACAACAACGTTATAGGCACACAAACACATTTCTGATTTCTAGCTAGCAGCAGGTGGTTTTGCAAAGATTCAAGTAGCTTGAAGATGTTATCAGCAATGTCTGTTATCACACTTTTTAATAGCTCCTGTTGGCTTGTTTTAAATTTAAATATTGACACAAAAAAAAAGATTGACATAATTTCATTAACATGAATTCATCCTAATCTTAAAATAGCTTCTTTTGGTCATTTGGCTTACGTGCTTTCATTGAACGTAACAATGCAGTGCTGTCTCGTGCAACACCGACCGTGGTTATTCAACTTTAAAATTTCATAAACAGAATGAGCAGGTGACCAATAGTGTAAACTAACCTCTTCTAAGGCTGGGGGCTACACAGTGGGGAAATGTTACACAGGTGCATATGCAACAAGCATACACATGGTGTGCAGCATTGTGAAAAGGGATTTTCTGAATGTCTTGACACAATGCCACAACCTTGCAGGAGTGGATAGCCCAGAAAATTCAGCCCAACGTCAGATTGTGTAATCCTCAGAGAACCTTAAAAAATGACAACTTTAGCCTACATTTCAGGCTCTTCAGTTAGCATGTTACATGTTAAAGTTCATGACAGCATGATTAGAAAAACACAGAACAAGTGTGCCTTGTTTGGAAAGGCTACCAGGAGAAACTACAAGACTTCTGGAACAATGTCCTTTGGACAGATTAAGCCATAATGCACAATGTAGTGTTTGGCAAAAACTAAACACAGCATATCAGCACAACCATACCAACTGTCAGGCACGCTGGTGGGGTGATGATTTGGGCTCATTTTGCAGACCTGGGCACTTTGCAATCACTGAGGCAACCATGAATTCCTCGATATAAGTATTCTAGACTCAAATGTGATGCCATCTCTCTGTGAGCTCAAGCTTAGCTGAATTGGGTTCCACAACAGGACAATAATCCAGGGCACAAGTGGTAAATCTACAACAGAATGATTTAAAGAGAAAAGAGTTGAGATGGACCTCAACTGGATTAAAATGCTGTGGTGGGATCTTAAGTGAGTTGTGCAAACCTCCTTGAACTGAAACAGCAAAGAAAAGTGGGTCAAATTGTTGGTGTGGAGGAATTTGATGAAGTCATGTAGAAAGCAGTTACCTCAAATTATTGCAGATAAATGTGATGCTGAATCATGGGGTGTACAAAGTTTTTAAGAGGAGTGCATAGATTCCTGTGAAGACTTCATTTTCACATGAGTGCTGCAAACAGTACAGTTTAATAGTATTACTACTACAAGCATATAGTTAATGATGAGCTCCTTGGTTTACAAATAACATGGACATGCTAAGAACTGCAGTTTGTGTCAGAGCAGATTAGAGGCTGATCGATTTATCAGCGGAACGACGTTATCAGCAAATATTCTCTATTTGTTTATCTATTTTTTATTTATTATGGCTCATAAATGCAAATGTAATGATAACATCTTACGAGTGTTCATATTCTATAGTTTGTCCACCAGAGGGCACTCTGCAAAATTCCGTGTTGGCACCAACCTGCTGATCCAACCAGAGTCGGCAGAACATAAATGAGTAAATGAAAAAGTACACAAAACAACTCTGCTTTTGTTTTTTTATGTCTGAAAAAACAGAAAATATCAGCGGAGATATTGAAATATCAGATATTTAAATCACCAAATATCTGTATTGGTCCTAAATATCTTGTATCTGTTAGGCAGAGCAGATACATATGTTGTCCATGAATTGCTTCTACTTCTTTGCTTGCATTTTTAGTCAGTTTAAAAAATATATACTTATTAAAAAACACCACAGTTCATATCTTTAGGCTGCAATGTCCTATAGTCCAGCTTTAGCACCTGGTCAGTGGATACTATTACAATTAAAACTGATATTCAGTACCAAATGCTCTCTAAATTGTAACAAGGAATTAATCAAACTATTAAAAATTTTACAAAGCTGTTTGTCCTCAGTGAAAAACAACCACATTTAATCTGTCTCTGTCTGAAAAATAGCTGCCTCGTGTCTCATTTTGCTGATTTCTTGTTAAATATTCTTCTATGAAAGATTTCGTTTGGAGACAGAAAGTTTACCTAAGCTAAGGTTTCATATTTACTTTTCACATTTATGCTCTTCAAATACACAATCTGTTTAGGTCATGGGTGACCTTGCGTGTGCCTAAGCCTGTGCATGAGTACATATTGTGTGTGTGTGTGTGTGTGTGCTTGTGTGTGTGTTCTTCGTTCTCAGCAGTCCGTGTCCCAAGAGCTACTTATTGTAATACCGTATCACACTCATCCTGCCATCAATCTCTTTACCTAACACATACATGGCCTCCCCAACACAAAAACACACACACACTGTGCCCAACGAGAGAGTGCGATCCTGCAGTGGTATTAAGATTGTGTAAGAGAGAGAGCAGGAAGGGGTTAAAATGTCTATAACATTTAGGGAAGGCAGGGACTGTGCTGGCTCTTCTCCCGCCCCTTTTCTCAGCTCTGACCTCACTCTGAAACTTGCTCCCCTTTAAGTCTAATGCATACACACACACACACACACACACACACAC
>NW_005187405.1:1329367-1336782 GCF_000239375.1 Pundamilia nyererei
TTGAGTCACATGCCTGCATACACACTTGTTCAGCAGTGCACACGCTCACCAACACACACATTTACACAACCAGCTTGTATAGCTCTGTGCACATTCTGTGGCACGTCTGAACAAAAAGTACACACACACACACACACACACAGATGACAGGACTGCTGTGACAGACTGGAGCAGGAGAGCAAGTTTGTCCAGGGAAAGGAAATAAGTCTGTTTGTTCGGTGATTAAAGGTGTAGCAGCCAAAGGGGGTAGGAGGAAGCACAGGGAGAGAAACAGAAGACGAGTGTGTGAGAGAGAGAGCAGACAGACAGAAAGGGAGAGGGGGAAGAGGGCAACAGTGTTGCGTTACATTTAGACCCAGAGCAAAGACAAGATGTACATGGGGGACCGATTAATGGAGCTCTGCTGAGAGTGATGAAAAGCTTTTTCTACAGCCTGCAAGGCAGACAGACGTGCAGCTGGGAGAGTGCAGCCTGGAGGAATTCAGGTGATCAGGACAGATTACACTCAAAAATTTATACGTATCATCCCAGAGAAAGCAAATCTTCACCAGAATACAGGAGCGACAGCTTCGCCCGGGGCGGCAGATTCCATCGTGCCATTCATCCTGGCACTCCTCTGGAGCCGCTGGTCATAGTGCTGGTGTCCACTCCTGCCAGAGGTAATGCCACCTCCCGGGAAGCCGTGGAGAGCTGGACAGCCTGATCGAGCGAGACAGACGAGGAAGCGGGACGGACTTTACAGAGATGAGAGCGGCCACAAGCTGAGGAGAACCAAGAGAGGGAGACAAGCGGAGTCGCCAAGAAGAGGAGGGTGAGGACGAGTTACAGAGAGTAGGCTAAAGAAAAGATGAGTGTGCCAACGAACTGTGGGTTCTTTTACTCTGTGGAACGGAGTATCACAGTGCGGAGTGGGAACATATGGGGATCACCGTGTGCTGTCAACAGGCCTATTGACATCATGCAGAAACGCAGGCGGTAATTAAGAGCTATGTTATTTACTCTCGGTGCTTTTGTCTTCCTTTTTTTTCATGTCTTCTTTCATCTCCTAAACACACAGACATACACAGCAAACGTGTCATTATGCAGATGTGCATGAAGTTGTGGAGCATGGGTCTACTGGTAAAACTGGCTTTTATTGAAACCAAAGTTTATTTCCAAGTACCTAAAACACTGCATCGCTCGTAGGGTATCACTGTCTATTTTTTTCTTTTAGATCCTTATAGTTCAAACAGGAACATACAGGAGTGACTCTAATGGGATTAAAAAACAAACCTCTTTTTTTGTACTGTATATCTGAATATGGAAGTGTTTAGACTTCAAACTATTTTTATCAGCTGCAATATTCACAAAAACATTTTTTCTTTATCAGTTGTTTTGGTCCAAATCAGCATTTCCTTAAATATATATATTGTTTTAATCACATTTCCTCTTCAGCCACTTTCAGGCATTGTTCCAGATGAGAACAGTGCCCGCTGTCGTGTCTTTTTTTTTTCATTATGAAGACATCTTGCAGCTTTCAACAAGAGTCAAACTAAGAGAGGGGAAAGGGTGTGTGAAAGTATTAGCTTTTGGATCATTTGAATATTGCAGTATATCCTGGTTGGGGGGGAAAAAAAACAAAAATTCTGGTTGCTGTCCAGATATTTTTTAAATTCATAATTACCACCGTGGCTTATCCAAGAAGGTTTTATAATGTGTTAGGCAGAAAGCAGTACACAAGTCCAACTGTAATTTCAAATGTGTGTGAGAGATTTAATGCAGACTATACAGTGATGGAGTAGTGAAGTGGAGCAATTATGTAACAGGTTTAATACCTTTACAACAAAAATGGTAAAATCGGAGAAAACACATCCACACACTTTTCATCATTTGGATTTCACTGCTTTACCGAATACCTGCTGCCCTTCAGAGATGCAGATTTTACATGGTGGCTTACTGAATTCATGATTTTGCTGCTGTAGCAGTGAGCCGGCCTGTTTCTGTTACACATTAACAAAGTTTTCATGTGAAGGAAAACGTCAGGATGTTTTTTCTGTGTGTCTCGCACATCAGTTTGAGAAATCCTGTTTCGTAACGCAATACTTTTTTCTCATAAAAGCTTATCTATCTGACATGCAGCTTGAATGCTGCTGTCCTTCTCATAGGAAAAATTCCCGCAGAACTTTTGTAATTTCACACATAATCCTCAGTGCCAGCAGGGAGGCTCTGAAGGAGGACTCTGAGATAAAGCCGTGTTTACATTACTGTCCTCTGTCCTGTTTCTCAGGCTGGGTCTTTGTTTATCAGATGTAATGCAGAACATTTGTGAGCAGTGGGGCTTTTAAAGGCCAGTTGCCCCATATGATTTCATTGCTCTTGGGGGCCCGTGCCAGGAAAAGCAACTGACTTCTACTCTTAAACAAGCAAAATTACCTAAAAATGTCAAACTGTGGAGACACTGGACGTTTGCTCATTACGTTGCTGCTCGAATTACTTCCACCCGTGGATCTAAAAAGGTCAGAGCTTTACGAGCAGCCGTCTTTGCTGGAGTAGATCTGTAAATGTGGCCAAAGAGGGGAATCAGAAACCGGGAGGTAGAGATCTTTATTTGGATTGAGTTATTTTATCTGGGAGGTTGTGCCGGTGATGCTGATGGAAGAACTGACTCTTGCTGGAGCCCGAGTTCCAATAAATGGCCTGTTTTTTTCCCAGTAATTTGTTACAGGAAGTCCAAGCAGATTAGAAACACATGAGATTATCAGAGACAGCCTTATGAAGTATATGCATTTATTTTATAATCGGTAGTATAAACCATTTTTATGCTCTTTATATCTTTTTTCATACCTCCCCTCTTTTTTTTATCCTCCCTTTTGTTATTTCTTAGCCAGTCCACATAAAGTAGATCACAGCTGATATCTATGGAGCCAGTGCAGACACTCTGATGTCAGCCTCGGCTCCTTTTGTCTATAAAATATAGTCATGCATGAGTAGATCCCCACATAGGCATGAGATGAACTGACAAATTAAACCTGCATGGGGAGGAAGGATATAAATCTGCAGCGTTTGACATCAGACACCAAACTTAGAGCGTCTCATGTGGCCGCAGTGCGTGATTTAAAGGCCAATTATCTCACTTAACTGCAGAAGAAAACATGAAAGTAGGCCTTCGATTTAGATGGATATGTGCTGAGGTTATGCATGTTTTTACATGTCTGTGAGCGCAGCAGATAGAAGGGTTGGTGCTTTTATGCATGCCATGCTATTTTCTTTAAGTTGGTGGGTGAGTGCTGACGATATTTTTGCGTCCGGTGGTGGTTACTGGTTTCTCCTTTCAACTGTTTTAAACTTTGCTGAAACGTGGATAGAGAAATTCCCACGCAATTCATGGGACAGTCGCAGCTCATCGGCGTGTAAAGCTTTTTTAATTTGAATGTTGTGGAAGTAATATTCACCTTAAGGTATTGAAATAGCCTGTTAGGCACGTCTAATTTAATTATATTTGCTTCTATTTTGCTGAGAACAGCATGATTTTGGAGAGGGGGCCACAATAGCTGTAATGGTTAGCACCAACACCTCACATCAAGAAGGTCCTGTGTTTGAATCCGCCTGGCTGGCTTCCTCCCACGGTCCAGAACTTCCATGTTAGCTTAACTGGTGATTCCAAAGTGGCTGTAGGTGTGAGTGGTTGTCTGTCCCTCTTTGTTAGCCCTGCAACAGATCGACGACATGTCCAGAGAGTACTGCGCCTCTTGCTCTGTGATAGCTGAGATAGGCTCCAGCCCCACGCTGACCCTGAGTTGAAGTGGAAAAAGATGGAAGAATTGGGTGGATTTATAAAAATAATAAGACCAAATATAAAAACTGGCAGACAGAGACAGCAACAAACTATTTTAATAATACAGAATTTCATCTTCAACCTTTCAGCATGCTGGGGCCCAGCTGGGAGCTTCACTTTTACTCCCTAGTCAAACTTAAAGCCAAACAGTTTTGGAGCTCGCATGCAAGTCAAGCTATAGTAAAAATAAATGCAACACTGTGGTAACTGTAGTTGCATTGTATGGCATGGTAACAATATTTCTGAGTTGGTAAAAGTGGTTTGACTTCATCCCTTATTATGGAAAAATAGATGATGGTGGTAATTCTATTGCAGTGGGTCACAGTTAGTACATTTTTACATTCATGGTGATCTCAGGGTGAATCCCTCACAGCAAACTTTCAAAGCAAACTTTTAAACTGGCCAGCGGAAATACCTGCAAAGTTAATCGTCCTCAGCAGGACGTTTATGGCTCTTTTTCTTTGTACCTCTCGTGGGTAAAAGGTTTACGTTGTTATTTTCTGCATAACAAATCACAGAGCCCGCTCTTGTTGTCGGGTCGAAAATTAAAAGCTGGGTGATTAGCTCCATCGATTCGAGCCGTTTCTCTTCTCCCCCTCTCTCGAGCCCATTTGCAGGCAGCTGTGTGTCCACAGGCTGTTGATCTAGTTTACCTCAGCCGTGTCAGCAGAGGGCTGCGCGCAAAATTAACAGTGACACGGAATATCATGCAGGTTTGACAGTGATGGAAGGGATGGAAAAATCCTAAAGATTATTTCTAAATAAACCACTGATGGCAAATACAAGTGTGGGCTTTGTTAGGTGTTTGGGAGTTATGCTCAGGGTAATTTAATATAAATTAAGTGCGTTACAATGCTGACAGTTTTGGCAGTAAAGCTGAGCTTTAGACGTGCGTTTTTAGAAACCCAACACTCTCCCCTGTCAGTTCAACCTGGGAGGAGAGGAGGAGGAAAGAGAAATCTTCATCTGCCTAATTTATCAACGTCTCTAAGTGTGAATGTTGGATCCACTCTAACGCTTTAGATGCCAACTCCTGTTAAGTAGTTTCTAGATAGATGTTTCTTGTTACTGCTTCATTTACGTACACAGACTCTTGTCTTTGAGATAATCGCACAACACTTGTGCCGGGGTCAAATATTATCTGACTTCGCCAGGTCACTGCGGGCTTGATAAATGAATCCAAGCTTTCAGTCGCCGTGCTCATTTGCAGAAGTGATTAACTCATCTTGTGCCCGCTACGCTTCATAACTCTCACAGGTCCTGGCGAAGTAGAGGAGGTTTCTCAGCCAAAAGCCACTTTGTCGTAATAAATGTCTCCTGAAAGTCTTTCCAAAGCATTTCTTAATTCATCAACGCTTCCTAGTGATGGTGTGGCCCACGGGGGAGTGAAGCGACATGGACCATCTGTCTCAGACGGAGGCAGCAGGTCCGCTGATGGGTTGCAGGCCCGAGGCGCACAGACGAGCATGGCTGTGAAACCGCTCTCTTACCTGTGTTTTTAAATGGACACGTGAGTTGAAGACTACTTCGTTTCAGTAGCCGGTGATGACCTCACAGGAAGAGTCATCATGCAAAGGTTACTTATATTTAAAGATGTGGCCTGTATGTGTCTTGGCAGCCGGGGATCAGTCCGCCAGGGCTAGATTATATCTCTCGGTTGGCCTGGGAACGCCTTGGTGTTCCAAGGTGGGGAGAGGGAGGTCTGGGCTTCTCTGCTTAGGCTGCTGCCCCCGCGGCCGGCCCCGGATAAAGCGGATGAAGATGGATGGATGGCCTGTATGTGCACTTCAGTTTGTTACAAAGCATGAAAACCACACAGGGTTCTGAAATTGTGTCATTTTCTTCATAAAGAGGAATCAGGTTGCTTGATACAGGCATTAAAATGTGGGCAATACATTAGTATGTAGCCCACTGACTTGTGTTGAATAAATTATTTTTATTGGAAAAGAAGAAGCGTAAAGTTTTTTGTCTTTACTGTCTTGTCTATTTTATTTACAGCTTATAATTATACCCAAAGTGCTTTAGAGACAGGAACATTTACATTCCAGGTCTCCAAAAAAACACCTTCAAAATACAAAAAAAACTGAGAGGTGTATTTTGTTGTGTTTTTTTTTTTTTGCCTGTCCCATTTGGTTCTTTAGCCATCAGAATTGTTGTCTGAAGACCAACAAGGATACCCAATGGATTTACTTTGCCAAATGGATCATCGTGGCATTGCTGTATTGGTCCATTTGATCGACCTTTGTTTTTATTATTTATTATATTTTATTTTCAGATGTTACAGACGGGACAGACATGAGTGAGGGATAGGAAAGGGAGAAAGAAAGAGGAAGGAAAAGAAAAACAGAAGGGGAGAGGGACAGTGAGAAAGGGGGGGAGAAAAAAAATCTCCTGGATCACCTGTTGAGAAAAGAAGAATAGAAAACAAGCAAAAAAAAACCCAAAGCAACATACTAAACACAACGCCATCGCATTAATCTAGCTAAGTGTAAACAGCAGTAAATACTAAATATTCAATGTTGTTGTGCAGCACGCAGGAAAGACAGCGCACAATGTGCTTTGAAGTAGCAGCCAAGAAAGGTGTAATTTAAGTCTACGAGCAGTGAACACACCCGTGTGCATACCTATTTTGTTGTGTTAACAAACTGAGTGATTTGTTGGTCATTAAAATACGTTCAGAATTTACAAACTTAATGATGATATTTTTAAGTACCTTATTTTTATATTTTTATCCAGAAGTCTGTTGACACTGCAGAGACCGTGGATGCACATCCATGCAGCCCTGTACTGATTGTGTGGCTTGTAGGCCTCTCCGGGCCTCTCTGCCTAACAATTACGCGACCAGGTTAGGTCCTTCCGGGTAAACGAGTCCCCTACAGTCTTTTGCAAACCTTAGGCTGGATCTTCTTTCCTCCTTTCTTGTTTGTGCAACTCCAGACCTGCCCCCCGCATTTCACCCCGGCTGCCATTTTCAGTTTGTAGGTCGCTTGATGTCATCCTACATTTGTGACATTCGACATTCAAATGAGCTGTAAGTCACTGACGGTTGTTTTCACCCTCCTCTGGTCTGAGGTTTGTTGTTAGCAATATTGCTTGTTGTTGTTGTTTTAATGAATCATTTTAATGTGGAAACAATTACGTCTATGAGTAAAGCTGGAATTTAACCCTTTGTTGCCTCACTTAAAACTGTTTGTTTCCAATGCTTGGCTTGATTAATAGTATTTTTTCCTTTTGGGGTGCTCCTATCACTGTTCTTTGCTGTCAAGTTTGTTATTTAGAGGAGCGATGGCCACAGCAGTGGTTTTTAGACTTTTCCTCATTAAATGAAATTTGGTTGAAGTTAGATTAGAGATTAGATAAAACTTTATTAATCCCTCGGGTGGGTTCCTCTGGGAAATTCGGTTTCCAAATAGCACAGCACCGACAGAAGTTACAGAATGTGAGCAGATACCATATATACACATATATAAATACAGAGACATATATAAATAAAGAGTATACAAAAGGGATAAGTGGAATAAATAGGAATAAGAATACAAGGGAATTGCACATTTCAAGTATTGAAGTTTATTGCACTGTTGGATATTAACAAAAAGTATTG
>NW_005187405.1:1337290-1342009 GCF_000239375.1 Pundamilia nyererei
TTGTTGACCACCTCCACCTCCTCTTCCACCTCAAGTTAATACCATGAGGTGGACTTGCATTGAAGTGGCTTTTAACTGCATGGAAATACTGATTTATTTATTATTTAAAATCTGGAGTTGAAGTTAGAGGTTTTCCCATGCAAGGAGTCCTTTATGTATGTGTATGACCCACTGTTCACTTGCAATTTAAACAACAGTTCGCAGTGAAATAGAGGTCAGCTACATATCTATCTTTTGCCAGCAAGATATCCACACATCATTCTACAGCTTGTCGCTCTAACAGCGAGTTTCTCTTTCAGGGTTCATTCAAGGAAAGGCAAAGAGGAACATTTGAAGAAAATGGAATGTGTTTGCAGTGACAGATTCCTTATGCAAGTTCAATTTCATAGATTAGGCACAAAATATGCAAAAAAAAAAAATATCTGGGCAATTTGGCTGCACTGAAATTGTTGGAATTCTTGCAGCTGACAGCGCTTGTGTAAGTGTAACTTAAAACCATTTGTTGGAAAAACGAGTATTTCCTTCTTCCACAGCACCTCTGATTGTGACATCTCACCACTGCCTACACTGTATCAGCTAACTGATGACTGACAGCAAGATTGTCCTCGGCAGTCATTTCACATTGTAAACGGTATCAGAGCTCCACATCTAGACTTTATGTTGTTTTTCAAAGGAAGAAAAATATTGGGGGAAGACAGCTGGGTGACTGAAGCCATCAGAGGGAAAGTCCTGAGGAACCTGCAGTGTTTTACCTCTGACACTCATTTTCTCTAAGTTAAATAAATGCTGTTTGACAAATGTAATGTAATACTGCATGAGTGTGATATATGTATAAATCCTGGTAGTTATTCACCTTGACCGTAGTGAGGAGGGAATCCATCCTTCCAGACTTTGCACACAGTCATTTCCGAGCAATCAGTACTGGACCAGAAAATAAGGTTGCAGCTAAGTGAGTTATGATACTAGATAGACTACTAGATAGTCACCTTCCAAAAATTTTTCCTTGCCTGCAAGAACCGTTCAGATTTTCCTTACAGACATAACAAGAATAATCTAACAACATCCTAACTATTTACTTACCGATACTGACTTCCAAACCCTTTTGCTTGAAATTGAAATTTGCTTGAAATTAGCTGATGGTAATTGTTAATTTTAGTGTTAACAGATATATTCCTCTATAGGACTATCTAGGATTGCCTCTTTAGAAATCATGCATTGTTTTAGGTTAATAGTTAATCACATTAAACGTGAAGTCTTCCTTAACTAGAATAGTAACTTCTTACAGTATGTCTGTACAAAAGCTTTTATGTCTTCTAAGCCAAATGTTATTTATTCAGCAGGTAATAATCTAAGTATAGGTTGGGTCTTCATTTTTTAAGGCAGTGATAAGATAAGGCAAATGATTCTGAGTCCCTGTCTTTGTTGTGTGTCTTCTACATTGGATTACACACTTTTAAAACCAGTTTTTACTGGTTCACTTCATTCTGAACAGTGGTTAGACATCTCTATTACCAATGCACAATGTCTATAATTAGCTCTCCTCTGTCACTCAGAGGCTGACCTGCTGGACCTGTTTTTGTTGGCTGTAAAGTGTGAAAATAGCTAAAAGGTTATTGTTTGTGTTGCTATTCACAACTACTTTCTTAAGCAGTCACAGCTGCAGTCCGGTTTATGTCTGTGCTGCTTTGCTGTATGGTTTGAGAAAGATCTACAGTGTATATAGCAAAACTGCTCTGTGTGTGTGTTTTAGGAGGATTATTCAGGAACAGAGAAACACATTCTTACATATTTAGCTTATTCAGCTAAATGCTAATTTGGCTTTTTGAGAAATACACGTTTGCTTTGTTGTTGAACGTTAGCTCAGAAGCTAACTTTGCTTTGTGTAAGGGGCACAAAATCTACTTATAAGCTCCTGTAAAACTCACTAATAAACATGTCCTATCAACTAAAACATGAGTCCAGCACAGAGCCTCGAATGAGATTAAATGCCCGTTTTGTTTGTTTTCATGCTAAGCTAAGTTTAGCTAGGCTAATTGTCACAAGGCTGTTCCCTTTTTGGGTTAATGGTCCACAAGTCAGTTGTCAGTGACATGACAGACAAGACAACCGATAAGTTTCTTTCCTTAAATCTGTTGTGAGTGCCTTTATTACACATTCATGTGAAATGAGGAACATTTGATCCTCTGTGAAACAACACACGCTTTTTTCAGTCAATATCAAAATCTCAATAGATTTAGTGTTCTCCTGTAGAAAATGTACCCATAGCCTCAGAAGCTTATTTTGGGCCAACTGAGATATAAATAACTTACTTCCTGTAGGTTTTTTGCATAATTTGTCAGACCTGTGTCTGATATTTATTTCACCACTCTTTCATGCAACATTCATTTAGTGATCTGACAAGTCAAAGAGTTTTTTTTGTTTGTTTTTTCTGTTTGAAATCCACATTTCGCAGCATTTAAGTCCAGTCCTCTCCATGACCCCCTTTTCTTTTTGAGCCATTACTTGGTGGATTTTCTTGGATGCTTAGAATTTTTTATCATCTTCAATTCAAGGCAAATGACCTTGCATGATGTTCAAACACACTACTTTAACTGCGCCATATTCCAGAGCATGGTTGAGAAGGCAAATTGATAAGATGTACTCATGGAAAAAGGAAACATTTTCCATGAGACGTGTTGTTTTACCATACTTCATTTAAGCCACCCACAGTGTATAACATAATCAGATTTATAAAATAATCATGACATTGCTTTTAGAAAATATTTAGAAGATGCAAGAAACCAATGAAAATATAAGAGTACTTTCAGAGATGGATTGCAGCTGGTGCTCTGGGAAAAAGATAAGGCAATTGTGAATTAATCTAGCTACACTGTCGACATGTAAACACATACCACCTCCATCGGGTTTCTTCATGGCCAGATTCAGTAACGTGATGTTACAGAATAGAAGAAGAAGACGCGCAAGACAAACAACAGGGTGGTCCTGGCTGTGTGTGTGAAGGGCCACACAAAACCAACATTTATCCCAGAGTACAAACTGATGACTTTGTGCTCTGGGATAAATAGAGCTGATTCACCTCATACTCAAAATCACCTCTGTGGATTTCTACTGTGACCACTTTTACAACATCTGTTCTCCCTTTGTTCCCATTGTTCTGTGTGCTGAGCTACAGCGTGTGGACTCTTAGTTGCTGGTGTGAACTTTGTGGTCTCACTCAAGCCAGGCGGAGAATGTCTCCCGTGCCTCTTGTGCTGTAATAATTTCACAGCATTGTTGCTTTTGTTTCACACTGACACATTGTCGCATACTAGAAATCATTTCAGATTATCTCCCAAGTTTTACAAAAGCACGATTTTCTCTTGCATGAAGCGAATGCTCTGTACATCAGTTTAAACAGCGTTTGAATAAACGTCCCAGTTCGTCGCGCAGCTCGGCTTTGGTGCAACTAATTCTACCTCTGGCTGTGTCACAGCAAAGGCCTGGGAGTGATGAATGAAGGTTCAGATGACAGCTTGCCCTGGTTTACGGGCCTATCTCGCCCTTGCTTTCTCCCTCTCTCGCTCGCCGTTGCTCCTGTATTTTAATGCTCCCCAGATGGGATTGACGTTGCCATGACAGGCGGTGACGCAGGCGGGGTGTCAAGTATCAGGGCCACTGACAGGTTGCCATCAATCACACTTGTTACCAGCCAACCACTTAAATAACAAACATGGTAACACCTCTCTCTTTACACTTTTTTTTTTTTTTTTTTAACTAAAAGTCTTTGCCTTGTCCAGGAATGCTGGCTCTAATTGGTCTTTAGACAAGAGAAGTAATTAAGTGTGCGAGTGCATGTGCATTCATGTCCACCTTTGAAGCTTGGTGTGCGAATGCAGATGCCAAATTAGGATGGTTCTATTTAACCATATCCAATCTCCAACAGGTGGCACATTACGCATTTCAGCTGGCTTTTTAGCTTTTATATGAGATTTTATTTTCACCGTCTCTGCACGTAGAAAAACTTTTCAGTCAGGGTTTTTTTTTTTTTTACAGCGTGGCAATAATTAAGAACAAAAGTAGCTCGGGTTTTTGTTCAGTGATCAATTTGATTTATCTGCAGAAAACTTCGTCTCTACCTCATTATTTTACAATGCATACAATGTGCAAGTTCAAAGACTCACCCCAAAATCGTCAGAATGCATGTTTTGTCTGTGCTAAAGCTACAACGATACAAATATCTGAATAATAAATTATTAAATGAATAACATGCCGTAGTTTTCTCTGTTCAGACATGAACATTGACTAGCTGTAGCAGTTTCACTAAGGCCCAGCAGAGGGACTCTGTCCTCAGAGAGAATGAATAGATTATTTGTAGAACCTAAAATACACGTTAGCTATCGCTCATCACCAGTTTTATCGGGACTATAATTAACACCTTCCCACACTAACAGGGATATTTTTTAAAAATCCCTTTTTTTTATTCTTGGAGCAGAGAAGAGTGGAGAGTGGGAAGGGTGCCGGAGAAGGAGGAGAGGTGGGCAGGCGGGTGGGTGGGTGCCAGTTGTGAAAAACAAAAAGACAATGGAGGAGTCATTTTTGAAGACCAACCAGCCACGGAGCTTGTGTGGGAGCTTCCTGTTCAGACGATACGCACACTGAGCTTGAACCTTGACCTTTGACCTCTTAGGACTACAGAATGCCTCAGCTGACAGAGTTAATGCACATTTTGTTAACTGTATA
>NW_005187405.1:1342505-1348264 GCF_000239375.1 Pundamilia nyererei
AAAAAAAAAGCAGTGGGGGAATGGCGTAGGCGGTATTTTGATCCGCGGTCTAATTTTAGCTCGGTATCGGCTTCAAATAGAAACTCCTCCATAAATATTCATGAATGGAGGGAAGAATCTGCTGCTCTGTGAGGCGGAGATGACAAACAGAGAGCGAAAGAGAGAGAGGAGGGCTCTGAATTCTACCTGAAGGTTATTTTTAGCTGCAGTGTTGCCTTTCTGGATTCACATGCGAACGGAGGTTAAATTTAGCTGCACAGACAGAGACGTGTGGAAATACAAACAGATTCATAATCAGAGCACGCGAGGAGAGCAGCGGGCGCAGCATTAATACAGAGATACGATGAGAGAGATGGGTTAAACTGGAAACATGAAAAGGTGAGGAGAGCGTGACCATCTCCTCACCTCAGTAATTTGAGATTAAAATACACACATTGTAGGCGTACATCATTGGGACTCATTGTTTGTATTATTTACACATAAAATTATGATTTTTTTTACCCCTTGCACACACAGCCTGTCTGTCATTCGTGCACGCTCACTCTAGCAGCCACGCTGGCACAGTCCCACTGTACTGTGTCTGACATTTTAGTCACTCGCACTTTCTTGGCCTTATTATCTGAGTCCCTGGACTTCTGTGATGCAGTCAGTGTGTCTGAATCTGTCACATGGAAATCAGCTTCTGCTGTTATGTAATAGCCAGTAACACACCAACGTCTTGGGGGGGAGAGTACTGCAGAACGCAGCAAGAGAGGAATGAATGCAGTGTTTTCATGCAACTGTAAAGGCTGGATTGTAGCAGCACAACTCTGCAAATGCCAAAGTTGGTCAATCGCTCATGGATTGGAGTAAAAGGTAGTCATTCATGGAGCCAGCAGATAGTTGTGGTTTTGCTCAGGTTGTGTCAAATGTCAAAAACTGTTGACCATGTGAAAAACACATTATTACTCCCCACCTTCTATACTGTGCACTCACTGAACTCCGACTTTGTTAGCTACACCTCACCAACTGTTTGTTAATGGAAACATCTGCCAGTTGAATGGCAACAACTTGGTGCAGGTAGGCGTGTAGCCATGGTCACTTTGAAGTCGAACATTTAAACCGAGCATCAACTGCTGTATGCAACACAGTGTACAGTGAGTATATATGCAACATGGCAGTTGTTAACGTCTTTCAATGTGTGCATTTTGTTACACTCTAGACCCCACACAGCTGCACAAGAATCTGATTTTGTGGTAATTGTATCACTGACATTTTGGGTTTGTGTGTTATTATTCTCTAACACTTTGGAACCCATACCTACGCCATGAGATTTTTATTTTGAAATATTGGTTTCCCCGTTCTGTTTATTTGAAAGGGATCAAGTGTGTCTCAGCATCTGCCCTTGCAAAATCCTTCATGTTCTGCTAATGGTTGTTTTACTAAAGTGTGGATTTCTATTCTGGAGCTCCTCACGCTGTTTAGCAAAAGGAGATGCGTTGCCAAACGGAGCTGCTGGCCGAAAGTCTCCGAGGCTCAGAGCAACGCTGTGGGAAAGTAGAAATGTAGATCACAGGAGAAACATGCCTAGACTGTGAAGAAGGACCTTGCCGTGCCTTCGTTTGTTGTTTTCCTCTGTAGTCAGACGGTGTTTTTCAGGAGGAACTCCTCTTCACCTGACGCTGCGCTATTTTTAGACTCGCCTCTCTCGTGTAACCCACGTCAGTACTGTGCTGCTATTTTTATCTCTGCTGTTCGCTCACAGTCGGGATTCATCTGTATGTACACGCGCGCACGCGGACACATACACATACTTGTATCACGAGAGCATCACATTATCTAAACACATTTCATGCCTTTACTGTTTCTCTGCATGATGATTGTGTAGCTGTGGAGTTCAAGTACGTCCAGGCTGGTTGCCTGACAGCCTCAGATTTCGCTTGATTCGCTGTTTCAAATGCTATACTATCTTTTAATGTTAAATATATTAATAATGAAAAATGGGTCCATCCTGCCAATCAGCTGCTCTTTTTTGGATCACTCTAATAACACACTTAATGGATTTTAGCGGTTAGTTATCCTATTTATAAATCAGCTATAGCATTGCATGCAGCCACCAGTGCTGAGAGCTATTCTTCCTCTTTGGATCTCATCACCTCCTCATTTTGGTCTCAGTCTGACTTGGATGTGTTTTCTTATCCACCATTGTTGCTCGGCTTGAATTGTGGTGCTGATTTTAGCTTACTTCCTGAGCTGTGAGCTGAGCTCATATATATCACAATGTCTTATCCTTTTTTTGTCACCCTTCTAAATTTGAATTTTGAGTTTTTTTTACTTCTATGTTACTCTATTTCCTCTTCAAGAAAGGACAATATCAGATTGAAAGCTTGTGTGATAGAAGTCTTTATAAGGTCTGTAGCGATGTTTTAGATATGAATATTCCATCTTTTAGTAACTGTGTCCATGTTATTGGCACCAGAGGAGCAGCAGTCTGGTTAACTTGTAACTGGAATTTTGTAAAAAG
Source organism: Pundamilia nyererei (assembly GCF_000239375.1). NCBI lineage: Eukaryota > Metazoa > Chordata > Actinopteri > Cichliformes > Cichlidae > Pundamilia > Pundamilia nyererei. Next base: position 1,345,009 of record NW_005187405.1, read on the forward strand.
TTCGTCTGTCAGTTTGGTCTGAAGGGAAATGCTTATTCCCACATTTATTCTCCCTTATTCTTTTTATTTTATGGCTGTTGCATTTATACTGCCTGCAGCTCTTAATGGAGCTCGTTTTCTCACCTCAGTGCATGCTGACCCACTTGACCAGCTACTCGGTGTATTTCCAACAACGCTGTTGACAGCTGGTTTTCGGTTGCTCCTGCCTGATGCTGCAAACAGTCACAAAGTGCTGAACTGTATTTGTTTGACAGACTCAGGGATATAAATTCATACACACCAGCTATTGTACACATAAATGCACACATTGCAGATATTCTGTGGGAGATATTTTATGGCACTGTGTGTCTAAGAATGGAAAAACAAGCTTTCCAGGAAGCATGGACAGTTTGGATGGATTCATTTCTTCTATTTCCTTTCCTGATCAAATCTACAAGCTGGTAAATTCCTAAATAGCCTCTTAAGCCATCTAACCTTAATAAATTCTCTTTGCATTTATGTCTTCTTAGTTTTGATGTGGAGAATGGATTGTCTGTGGGACGCAGCCCACTGGACCCTCAGGCCAGCCCTAACTCCGGTCTGGCCCGACCGACTAATTTCCCTCACAGCCAGCGGAGGGAATCTTTCCTCTACCGCTCTGACTCCGACTTTGACCTTTCACCCAAAGGTCCCTCCAGAAACTCCTCCACTGCCAGTGACCTGTAAGTCCACCAGTTGAAACTGTTAATCCTCTGTCTCTATGTATTGAGAGGGGCCTAAAACAATCCCTTTGGATAAATCCAATGCCCCGCCTAGGAATCTTGTTGCTTTACATGTAGTAATCTGTTGATATCAAGTTCTCTAAAAGTAAAAAAGAGCTTTTTACATCTGAAAAACACGGGTAAAAGTTTTCAAAGTATCAACAGCCATTCCTGATGCTGTGCTTTTTATCCTAAAGAAATACCACTAGGATCACATGGATCATATTTGCATTTCTGCTTTTCTGTTCTTCTCTATCTGTTTGAGCTCAGAGGTTTCCGGGCTGGAGAAGCAGTTTTGTGCCTCGATTTACGTGCTGGCTCCCTTACCTGTTTGCAGTTTGAGTTCTGAAGCCAAATTGTCACGCAGTTTAACGTTTTTACTTGTTTTTCATAGAGTGAGGAGGACTGTTAAGAAAGGTCCACCTTGAGAAGACTGAGCTTTCTCAAATACTTTATTAGGACATGCTATGTATTGCTTGCAGCTGTTTTCCCATCACAAAGTGCTTGAATGTCAAATCTATTCCACTGGGATTCTAAAGAAAGGAATATTTTGTTTGTTTTTCTGTGTGTTTCAGTTACATCCCCAAGCAAGACATTATAGATTTCACGCTATCTAAAAAAAAAAAGAAAGAAAGAAAGAAAACCTTCAGTTTTGTAATTGAAGCAGTCACAGATTTCTTCAACCTCTTGCCTATCTGTTTTTAAAGGGAAGAAAGCTTGAAGCATTGGGAAGTCAACTGGTTGTCATCTCGGTGAGAAGAACATGATAAACAAAATAAATTAGGGCGAAAATAAACCCACACTGGCTCTGTCCCCTGAAGGCCTCTTCTGCATTCCCTCTGGATGGCTTCATGATCATTTCCCTCCTTTCTCCCGATGACTAAATATCAAAAACCTCTCTTGTGACCCCTGTCAGGCTCTCTAAAACACCCCGTTCTGTTTTGTTTGTTCTTGCATGCGACGCTTAATCAGAGCGGAGTCAAGTATAATAACACACTTTTGGGTTTTTTTTACTCATATTTAACTGTTCATAACGTGTCGCCCACCCTTTCCACCTCACCCCGACTGTTTCCTCACCGGCCTCACTAGAAGCAGTGCATGTCTTTAATAAATTAAAATAAACTATAATAGATACGAGGAAGGTTTCTTTTTATCACTTTTTGGTATCACAGTTTAGGGATTTATAGTTGAGCTTCTCAGTATTTTGTGTTTTTTCATGCTTTTTTCCTCTTGTGTGTCTTTTCTGCAGACATACAGAAGACATGATAGTCACACCGTTTGCACAGGTGAGTCCTCTGAAATCTTTTCCAGTCAGCCTGTTTTACTTATTGTGTTATTTGAAAATTTGGCAGATGGACAAATTAAGAAAAAAAAAAAACAGCCTCCAGATGGTATGAGACTGGGTTTTAGTGCTCTACCGGAACATCCCCTCAGGATCATGTTGGCCCTGCGACAGGATCAGCATCCCGCTGGTGTTGCCTAGCTCTTGCGTGGGATGTGCGTCACTCCTGTGCTCACTTTACACAGTGAAAGGAGCTGAGAATCCAATACTGCTGGATCATGCTGTTTAAGATATGCATGGTGGCAGATAAGGCTCATGCATGGATCAAGTCTGGACATCTGATACTCTGTGGGCTTTCTCCTCATGCTGAGTCAGTGTTTGGTGACAGATGCAGTGGCAGACGTGACCTAGAGGAGTGTCAGTGATGCTATGAAAACATCAGAAAGGGAGTGGGGGATGCCTTTGGGTAGCACATCTGCCAAGAGTGGAGAGCCACAGTGTCAAATGATAGTCAGTGATTTGTGTTGAGAAGCACTTGTTCAATGAAAGTGGAAGCTTTTATGAGCATTTAAAGCTACACTTCATCACATTACAAATGCGTCATTTGATGAACTCGTACATTCACTCCTTTGTTCCTCTCGTAGGTCCTCGCCAGCCTGAGGACGGTCCGAAGTAACTTTGCCGTCATAACCGGCCAGCAAGATCGCACGGCCAGCAAGTAGGCGTTTTGGAGACTTCCTAAGTCTTTTTGCTCTTTCACCACCAGACTTGTGTCTTTAATATGTTCACTTTGGATGGTCTCTGTCTACAGAACACGATCTTCAGGCAGCAACCCACCATCCATGTGCAAGACCAGCCTCGCAGGTTGGTAGCGGCTTTGGAATGAGATATTTACTTATTAGCCCAAAATACACACTGGTTAAAAAACAAACAAACAAACAAAAAACACATACACACACACACAAACACACACAGATGGCAAGGATATTAACACGATTGGGAATCGGGAAATCTGGGTTACTGGAAACACATCACAGCTGTTTAATTAGTAAGCGAATGTTGTTCAACAACACATGAAATCCAGTGGTGGGCAAGTATTCCAGCCATGTGCCTGTAATGATGATTTTTTAATGCTTATTGTAAGTCACTTGTATCCTCATCCCATGGATACAATTACTATGAAACAAAATGCAGCTCAATATTTGAGAGGGAAATACCATTAACATTTCCTCCC
>NW_005187405.1:1349183-1351206 GCF_000239375.1 Pundamilia nyererei
TCGTAAATACAATTACCATCACCGATGCTTTAACCAAGCTGAAGGCTCATTAACACAAAGAATCCATCATGAAAATATGAATAGAAGCCCCCATCTGTCCGCAGATGGAAGAAGCTTACATGCATAGGATGATTCCCAGCATGCAGATGGGGACTAGAAACAGGGACACACCTTTTTCCCTGAATCATATGCAGAAACATGTGAATGAGTAGTGGGAGTGGGAGTGGGAGAGATGTTGCACTGGATGAAATGGAATCCTCACCGTGCATGCTTCCTCCATCCTTCCCTCTCCTCTCCGATCAGCACTCACAAACACCCACTTCATAGAAGCGTCCAAACATAAGGAAACAGACCTCTTCTCACCACATAAATCTGAATTACATTATTAACCAATCACGTACCGTGCCTGCTTCCTGCTTCATGCATACACCATTCCACACGTCACTCACGTGGCAGCGGAGGGGAGTTTCGCTGGAGGCACCCCCCCTCCCACGCCCACTCCTCTCCCCAGCCCCCACAATTGCTGCAGATCAGTCAATGAGCTAAAGAAAAGAATTATCCATGCCGGCCCTTGGGAACAACGACAGGTGCATGGGAGGCTGAAGTGAACAATGTTTCTGCATCCCTGACGACCTTATCGAACCGCTTTGTTAAACTGGATCTTTACTGACCCTAGAAAGGGTCTTTGAGGAATCGTGCAACCTCTTTTAATCACTGAGTTATTTATATGTGAGTAGGGTATTTAAAAAAGAGCTTTTTACATGCCGCATAGGCATTTTTTTCCTCCTCTGATGGTAATTACTACCAAGTTTGAATTTTGTATAAAAGTGAATAAATCAGCTTAACATTAAGACCACTGTAATTATCCTTCAATATTTTCTATCTGCTTCTGAGCACGATTTAGCTGTGAGTGAACTTTTGGAGCCCGCTTTAAGCATTTCTTTGTCAAAGCATTTTGTCTTTTGTTCCTCTGATTGTGTTAATGGTCAGGGCACCCAAGTCTCTGTGGTGCGTGATGTACTATTTTTATTTTTGGCTACAAGAATGAACCCTCCTCCCCATCCATTCAAAGCTTTTCCTTCATACCTTCAAACTTGGTGCACATGGTGTGTCTCACAACCTCACTCTGCCCTGCCTACTGTGTATGTCTCGTGGCCAATGACGGCTCTCTGTTTCGCTACACGCTGCTGCAGCGGGCGTCTGATTGGCTGCTATTCTTAGGCATTTTTGAAAGGAGGTGGAGATTAGAGTACCCCATTCTCCCTCTGTTTACACACATAGTGGGCAGGCAGTAACTGAGTGGATGAGGGAGAGTCGGGGAGAGTCTGCCTTCTCTGCCTTGCATCCTGGCATCCAGCAGCATTCCCACATACATATGCTTCAATTCTCCTGTTCTTCCACAGACTTATAATCAAAGCTTCTGCAGCACTCGCTGGTGGATTTTTCCAAGACAGGCAGCTCTGTCGAACAGGCGTGTTAAACCTGAGAGCTAACTCGTTTTATTTTTGCTCCCATGCTTGACTTTACGCTGAAATGCCAGAAGTGACTTATTTCATCTCCATCTCGTTGATGTTCATTCAGGTGAGGAGAGGGGAGGAGAGGGATGAACTGGATGGGAGGGTAGGAGACTCCCTGAGGTTCACGTGTTGCTTGTTTTCTGACTTTCTCTGAGACTCAACACGTCTTATGTCAGCATGATCTGTGGCATCTGCTACCTTGTATTTGACTGAACCGTTTGCAGGTTTTGAGAGAGAGTGATTTGCTTGTAAAGTGTTTCTTTTCTACGTTGTTGTTAAGAGATAACTGTTGTTCCAGCAGGCGGCTGAGTTGATCCGACCTAGTCTGTCCACAGTTTAGCAAACAGAGTGTTTGATCAAGCTCATTGATGCTTGCATGTGTTTGTCCTCAGTTCAAGAGGATGCTGAACCGAGAGCTCAGCCAGCTGTCAGAAACCAGCCGCTCAGGGAACCAGGTGTCTGAATTCATCTCCAGCACCTTTCTGGGTAAATATGCCGTCTTTGTA
>NW_005187405.1:1352182-1354442 GCF_000239375.1 Pundamilia nyererei
GCCAGCGCCATCCACGACGTGGATCACCCCGGAGTTTCCAATCAGTTTCTCATCAACACCAGTGAGTTTGCTCGTAGCTCTGCAGGGATTATCTGAATGTGTGTGGGTGCTGAGTGTATTTAACTATGTAGCTGACGAGATCGGGATTTATTTTACATTCAGAGTTTTTTATGCCTTTTTGTCTTCAGACTCAGAGCTGGCCCTGATGTACAATGACTTGTCAGTGCTAGAGAATCACCACCTGGCTGTAGGCTTTAAGCTTCTGCAGGAAGACAACTGTGATATTTTTCAGAATCTCAACAAAAAGCAGCGTCAGTCGCTTCGCAAAATGGTCATCGACATGGTGAGTGGACCATTAAGATCGTAGACGTGCAGTATAGCTCCACTCAGCTTAGGCCTTCTTTTTCCCCAGTGACTTCTGTTTGGTTTAATGTGTTTAATGTTGTTCTTGCAGGTGCTCGCCACAGATATGTCCAAACACATGAACCTGTTAGCAGACCTGAAGACCATGGTGGAGACTAAGAAAGTCACCAGCCTGGGAGTCCTGCTTTTAGACAACTATTCAGATCGCATACAGGTGAGAACTCTTTTTATACAAAGATAGAATCAATCTAATCTATATATTTGACATGTGACAACACCTGTTTAATTTGCCACTGCAGGTTCTTCAGAACATGGTACACTGTGCAGACCTGAGTAACCCGACCAAACCTCTCGAGCTGTACCGCCAGTGGACAGACCGCATCATGGTGGAGTTCTTCACACAGGGAGACAGAGAGAGAGAGAAAGGCATGGAGATCAGCCCCATGTGCGACAAGCACAATGCTTCAGTAGAAAAGAACCAGGTGGGGAATAACCCAAACCGCGAGCTTAGCCTCAAAATCAAATTCATGTATTTTTCCTCTTGGTGCTGTTCGTCAGCCTAGATTTAGATTGTTCTGTTGTGAGGGGGTTTTGGAGATCCCTTCTCTTTTATATAATGGAACTAAAAAGGCACTGAAGTGGTCCTCAAAATACATTTTATGATGAACCTGATGGTTAATGATAGGGAGACAGCCTGTAAAAATTAGCCGTATCTAGCTTCATGCTTCCTGTGGTTGATGGATGTAGACGTCAGGAAGAAAACTAGTTCGGATACAAAACCGCTCACGGAAAGATGGAGTTCTTTGATTAAGTCAAAGCATTACTGCTGAGTTTGTTATTCGCAGTCTTAAACATTGCTTTCTCTTTCAGGTGGGTTTCATCGACTACATCGTTCATCCTCTGTGGGAAACATGGGCCGACCTGGTGCACCCTGATGCGCAGGACATCCTGGACACGCTGGAGGATAACAGAGAGTGGTATCAAAGCATGATCCCCCACAGCCCATCACCTCACCCAGAGGGCCAGGAGGAGGAGGAGGAGGAGGAGGAAGATGCCTTTGCAGGGGAAGCTTCGGCACACGGTCGGGGTAGCGGGTCTGCTTCTGCTGACAAGTTTCAGTTTAAGCTGACCTTAGAAGAAGAGGGGGAGTCTGACACAGAGAGTCCACCTGAGGAAGAGGAGGGCCACAGCAGCAGCAGGAGGCATGAAATCTACAGATCCGATTCGGCCTCTCCTGCATCTCGAAGGCTTCCCAAAATGCTTACAAGTGACTCGGGCAGGACGTTTTCTTTAGACTCGGAGAAAGATATGGCAGAAGAAAGAGAAACAGATGAAGGCGTCTCTGGGGTTCCACGCTTTCGAATTGGCACATAGCACCAGTCAATAGTTTCGACTCTTTCGACTTTCTTTCGTTTAATTATTCTTGATTTCAGTGCCTCGCCCTCTGTCACACCCCACCTTCCACTTCGAGCAAACGCCACCACCTCTGTTTTTCTGCAGATGGGGTTTAAGAGCTGGACTCAAGGTGGGGAGTACGGGAGTGCGGGAGGCTGTGGGGGAGGACTGAGAAAGTCTGCAGTTTCACACAGCAGTCACTTGCACTGGAGAGAGACAGATAGGCCCAGTCGCTGTTCCAGTAAGGACAGGAAATCTGTGTCTCTCACTCAGACAAATTGTGGCTGAAGTTCCACAGAGACGATAAGAAGTTAGAAAAATACACGCTTTTCTACCAGCTAGCCTAAAGTCCGCTACGACTAAAGACAGACGTGTCTTCCTCTAATGGAATATTTTTTTGTGTGAAAGAAGCGAGGAAGTGATGAATGACTGCGAAAACACTTAGAAGTCTTTTAAGACTTCTTGCCAAACTTGCAAATGCTGGTTTGCCTGCCTTTTGGGG
>NW_005187405.1:1355943-1372116 GCF_000239375.1 Pundamilia nyererei
TTTTCTTTTCTTTGGTCCTTTTTATAATGAACTAATTGACTGTGCAAAAGAAGTGTTTTGTTGAGATGTGTGACATTAGCTGCCGGATTCAAACACTATGAAAGTAATGCAGAGAACTTACCAAACTCATCCTGTCGAGAAACTTTTTTATTACCATGAAACAGTGTAACTTATGTTTTAAATGTGTGACTGAGCTTTCTTTCTTCCTTTTTTTTTGTTTTTTTGAAGCCTTATTTTTAACTTGGGATTTTTTTCTGGTCACTGACATGCTGGAGTAAAACATGTGCAATCCTTTCTGTAGCCGACGACTCAACTCTCAAAGATGCCTTCAACACCAAAGGACTATTTAACAACATTATAACCAGCACAACATGCAAAGAGTCAGTGTGTGTCTCTCTGTGTGTCACTAATTCATAGTGTTCTTTTTCCTCACAGTACTTTGTGTACAGTTTATTTATTGCTTCTGTATTACCTGTCAGCAACGATGTGACAGACAAGTAGCTTTTTTTTTAGTCTAAGGTTTTAATACTCACACGTGGCTTCATGTGTGAGAAACTTTTCCTTTTCACTTCTAATATAACATTATACATGAGCGAATACTCACTTTCACTTTTCTCTTGATGTAAAAATTGCTGTGTGACAGATTTCCGTCTGGGTTTTCTGGATCACGTCCTATCGCCTGTCTTCCTCTGTCATCACTGATCTGATCGCATCACGTGTTCATAAAGGATCTCGGAGTACGTGCGCTCATCTGAAAGCTCTTTGACTCTTAGTGAAGATGTCACGTTGTCGAACAGTCTCAACAGCCAACCAAGACCAGTATTTCTGTGCGTGGAGATTTTTATGAATGTGTGTCATAAACTGAAACTCTGCAGCTTTGACAATCCAACTCTGCTGTTTAACTGTGGCTGCGTTAGCCCTCTGTCCAACTAGAACTGTATGCCTTGCCAATAAAGGAAAAGCTCTTCACTTTGTGATGTCCCGTTTTCTCCTTTTATGAGAAAAGCAAGTCATAAATGCATTTATCACTTAAAGGAAATGAGTATTGATTACTGCTTTTTTAAAAGTAGCTCCAAAGAGAATGCGTTTCTACGTGACACTGCAGACAAACATTGTTCAATGCTAATTTTATTTTCAGTTCTAATTTCCAAAGGGTGGATCTCGCTCTGTGAAAGCTCCAGCCTCGTGTCACCTTAAGTGGATAACAGATTAAGATGATAAATGGTTGTATTTAAAGACATCTTATCTCAAAGACCTTATAGTATCATATCACCCCAACAGAGCACTTCACTTTTGGACTGCTGGCTTACTTCTTAATATATTTAAAAGTAGTTTGAGAGGTACCTCTTCTGTGGAAACAGCTCCCAGTTTGTAATGTATTTAGGTGATTCACAGACACCCTCTCGACCTTTAAGATAAGGCTTCAAACTTTCCTTTATGATAAAGTTTATGGTTAGGGAGTGGATCAGGTGACCCTGGATAGTCCCTACCACTTGGCATTTATCATTAATTATTATTCATCTCTAGTTTTCTTTCACAACCTGTCTTTTGTTCTGTCTCCCTTCACTCCCTTCCCCTCACGGAGCCTGGTCCTGCTCGAGGTTTCTTCCTGTTAAAAGGAAGTTTTTCATGTCACCAAGTGCTTGGTCATGGGGGTCGTTTGGTTGTTGTGGTTTTCTCTCTTTTATTGTAGGTTTGTTGCCTTACAATATAAAGCGCCACGAGATAACTATTGTTGTGATTTGGTGTCATGTAAATAAAGCTAAATTTAATCAATTTTAATTGAATGTATTGAACTGAATGCTGAGTTTTGGAGATTAGTGCAAAATATGTATTATACCTTGCAATTAAAATGTAGTAATAAAAAAAATTAAGAAACACAATGCTATACATCAAGGAGTGATAAGATGAATATTTATTTCTGTATTTTATCCTACCTAAGTACTGCACCAAACTTTAATCAGTTCGAGACACAGAATACCCAGTGGTACTTAGAGTAGAGTTTTACTTAACTTTATCAAGCTACAGGATGGTTTATGCATGTATGTTAACTCTCATGTAACTCTCAAATTCTCCGAGTTCGTTTTATTAGAGCCTGTCCTCTCTTTTGGCCAGTTTAAGAAAGAAAACGCACGCAGCGCTGTATGGTCACTCTGGCAATGTTGAAGTCTTTTCTCTTCTCTGATTGGTCAAGTCTCATGCCAATCATTCTTACACTTAGCAACTGCTTATGCCGGAGGCAGCCAATCAAGGAGCGTAAGAGCTACTGCAGGTGCAAAGCAGGGCTAGCCGCTGCAGTAAAGCCGAAGAGAAAACACATTTCATGGTAAATCCCTGCGTTTTTTGTTATTTCTAGGCCTTGTCAAGTGTGACAGTAGCAGCAGAAAGCATGTGGGTTATAAATCGGTTATATAGTCTGAGATTTTGATAGCGTGTTTAGCCGTAAATTAAGAGGAGTAACCTTCATTTGACATAGCTGGGATGCTTAGCTAGCCCCTGCTGCCACATATAAATACTAGTAACGGTGGCTGTTGTGTTAGCATTAAAGGTAGCCGAATTCAGATTATTTGTAGAAACACCTCCGTTTTATGCGCAATGCGTTAATTTATTTTAATCCCCTTTGTTACCTTTCGTGGTGGCTAAGGTGCATGAAAGCGCGTTATAGTGTTACCATGTATTTCTCTAGCTAAAGTGAACCAACCTGTCAATTTCTGGCTTATTCTCAGCGGAGCTAAGATCCGGTGTTAATTGGTGGTGTGGTTCAAGCCATTTAAATTAGCGACGTGATGTGAGAGGGCACTACTGTTTGGGCCGTTTCCAAAATACAATGCCCTACGAAGCACATTCTGGCCCACCATACGGGCATCCATAATTGGCTGTACAGCCAAGCGCTTCGCGCAGGTCCCAGCCCTCCTTGGATGGGAAAGGGTAGTCAGTTTAGCTGACGCTTAGCCTGCTAAGCCTTAGTACTTCCGGCCTCTTATCTGTGTGGAGTGGAGGCGTGCATTTCTTATCCAACCTGTGTTGATATGACGTAGAAACGCTCGTGTCTCTGATCTGTTTTTGGCTGGATGTGACGCAGCATCTGAGCGAAACGGCATCAGTTTTCATTCCTGTCCTGATACATCCAAGGCAGTAGCTTAAAAATCTCACGCAACAGACCGTAATGCCATTATCTAGCCCCATCAGGGGTATGCATGAGGCTGTTTTTAGTTATGATCTCGTGTAAGATTGCAGTAATACCCTCTATCAGACCATCCTTGTAGTGCTGGAAACTTACACAAGTTTATGGCTATATTTTTAGACTATTTCCTTTTCAGAACATATTTGTCTGCTGTAAGGCTCACTTGATACACAAGAGATGTCAGCATGCGATGAAATGAGGCACATCTTATTGAGTTCATGATGCCGTAATTGTTGCATCATATTATTTTCAGAGCTCAGGTACTTTCTGCAATAGAGTTGATCTCTATGTGGTACATGCATTTCAGAGCTCTGTGCCTTTGAGTTGTTGACTTCCTTACTCAGACAAATGTTGGTTTAGAAAAAAAAAGAGGCTTCAAAGGATGTTTGTGGGTAATATAGATTGATTTGGCTTTTCTGTGCGTCTGTAGTTTTCTTCTGATGCTTTTCCTGTCTGTTTGATCTGGTTAAAATTTAGCCAGAAAACTGAATATTTCACCACCTAAAGACTAACTGGAAAATGCATGAAAATTATAGAATTCAACATGTTCAACAGGATTCAACAGAACAGTAGCTAGATGGAAGTGCTTGCTGGCCATGTTGATTGGCCCAGTGTTTCCATCGGCTGAGTTCACCTGAATCCTCACTAATTTGTAGTTTTTCTTGCAGTCAGTATTTTCACATTTTAATACCATCAGAAGTCTTTCACCAGACCATCTAATCAGATAGTTTAAGGGTTTCTTTTACGCAGTGATCTGAATGAAAAAAATAAAGTAAAAGCTCTTTAATGTGCCAGCATATTTCAATTTGACAGATTTCTACTAAATTTTGCTGAAGGCTGGTAGAAACTCTCCTCTTTCTCTTTCAAGCAACAGTACCTACAGCTTGCAGGAGAGAGTCTAAAGCATGGATGTCAAACTCATTTTACATCAGAGGCCACATACAGCTCGCTTTTATGTGGGCAATGAAATGTGTCTTTCTCTCAGTGTACAGAAAGAGATATGCTAATATAATCAGATATGTTAATATAAGAAAAAGAAGCACCGTTTCAGAAGTATGCTTCAGTTTTTCTGCATGAGAAAGAATTGCTGCTATAGTAAATGAAAGAAATCTGCCAGTGTGACTCTTTGAGCTTAAATTATAAGAAGTTAACTTGTAAAACTACAGAAATCTATAACTTCATTGCTTTGGTGTCGTATGAATCACCCTGGGAGACCTCTTTATTTGTAGAAAAAGCTGTAAAACTTGTGAAAATACAGTTAAAAGTCTTGAATTTATATCCAGCTTCACAATTTTGAAAGCCATCCAAAGGGCCAGGCATTATGTTTGACACTCCTGGTCTAAAGAGTGGACACAGTATTTATTTCACTACAAAAAATATATTAGTCCCACGTGTGGGACTAATAAAGGTTATCTTATCTTATCTTATCTTAGTTACTAATTAGTTTTCTGATATAGATTTACAGTAAATATAATGCAAAATAAATGTACTAATAAACAATTTTCTACTCTTGTAGATAATTCTAGGAGTATATAAAACAATTAAACTGTCTTTTTGCAGGTTAGTAAAGCTCTGATCTGCTGGCTGAGGGAATAGTGGGTGGAAAAATGTTCTGATGGGTACTGCACCAACCATAAAGTTTCTCAGCCACCAGCAGAGGAATTGTTTATTTAATTAAGGAGTTACTGTCACGAATACATGGCCTGCAAATTTGCTGGAAGTAAATATAACAAATACAACACATCTGCAACAAATTTGTTGCTGTTTTTTCAGGTTGCACAAATGTAGTTTGCAGTATTTTAAGTTGTTGTACTGTGCATACTGTAACGTGTTTCTGCTGTTTCATGCAAAGTAACATTGCACGCTGTTTCCTCAAGCTTTTGTTCTTTATAACTTACTTATCCTTATCCTTGCGTAGATGGCGTCTGCAAATGCCACATACGGGCAGAAGGAGTCTACGGACCAAAACTTTGATTACATGTTTAAAATCCTCATCATTGGCAACAGCAGCGTAGGAAAGACTTCCTTCCTTTTCCGCTATGCAGATGACTCATTCACGCCAGCCTTTGTCAGCACTGTGGGCATCGACTTTAAGGTCAAGACCATCTACAGGAATGACAAGAGGATAAAGCTTCAGATATGGGTGAGAATGTAACGAATAGCACAAAAATAGTACTTGTATGTCTTTATGGAACACACTTAACTCCTGTCAGTGTTTGATTGAAAATGAAAGCAAATTTTATAAGTTCTTACTATCTCCTACAATCCCATTTTGACGTAATAACCTGTATCCGACATACCGCTGTAGCTCCTTGTGAAACTTCAGGAGGTGAGATTGTAGGTACAGATGGTGTAGTGGTTACCAAAGCAGATCTTTGGGTTTAAAACGATAAATGTGGGAAATGAGGGTAACTGGTGAAAGGTGTCTGCCAGTCACTGATTGATCCCCAGCTTCTCCATTCCATGTAATGAAGTATCCTTGAGCAAGAAGCTGAACCACAAGGTCTTCCTAGTAAAAGGGAGCTTTTCTTTTGCGCTATCACCAAGCGCTTGCTCATAGGATGTAGTTTGATTGTTGGGTTTTTCTGTTGTTGTTATGATTTGGAGCTCCACATGTATATAAAATTGAATTTAATTGAGTTGTGAATGTATGCGTGATAGTGTGAGTGAGACTTGCAGTAGGCACTATAATATAAGTTCCACTACATTACATAATTTTTAAATGTTCAAACTGAAATCAAGATTTTCTTATGCTGCAGTGGAGTTGGACAGCTGGAGAGCTAATTAAATTGAACCAAATGCAGCCTGCAGTGCGTGCATGTTTATCATTTTATTTTATTTTTTTAGTGGTTTAAGTCCATATGACTGCTGCACACACTTGCACTCATATTTTTACATGATTGTTATTCTATATAAAACAACAGCAGATTGCAAATCCAGTTTCTCAAAGTTAAAGGAAGTCTATTTATCTGACTAATTATACTCATGGACAGATGGAGACAGCACTTACCGTAAGCGTACTTGTTATACTTGTTTGAAGTCCGCCTCAAGGCCTCACACATAGTTGGTTCATCATTGTGTAGTTTCACTATAATTAAGAGAACGTTGACACCTGAGCGGCGGCTCACACTCACTGCCTGAGCCAATCAGATCCTAGCATGCTCACATGCATGCATTTTCTATTTTTTCTATTTTATCTAGGGATTGAGAGTAACGAAGTTTCTATTCTCTGTATGTCCTGTACATGTGGCAGAATTGACAATAAAGTTGACTTTGACTTTGACTTGACTTTGACTTTGCAGCTTGATACTTTGAAATGTGCAAAATGAGAAATCCATTTTGAGAACGTTGCCAGCTAACACTAAACATGAATTCCTCCAGCTTTTCAAACTGGCAAACAAATTAGATTTCATCATATTCAGAGTTATCATGAATTTCCCTTTTACCTTATTGCTTATTAAAATACAGATTTTTCCTGCCCATCGTATTAGTGACAGTGGAGTCTGACTTATCGTATGTCGCTAATCAGTACCAGAACTGGCCTCTTCTGTGCCTAGATTCATTTTATTTGTTGTGTAAACCCTTGAAGGGTACTTAATACGAGCCATAAAGCCTGACACTGGAACCAAGTACTCATTACATGAAACACCACAAGAATGTGTAATGCTCATGGGAGTTTGGAGACTCTTGCACAGCCACAAATCCATTGCAGGTGCCTCGTCAGTGTTCTTTGTCCTCTGCTCACAATAATCCTGCATATTCTCAAAAATGTCTCTGAATGTAGGACACTGCTGGGCAGGAGCGCTACAGGACAATCACCACAGCCTACTACAGGGGTGCCATGGGCTTCATCCTCATGTATGACATTACCAATGAGGAATCCTTCAACGCTGTGCAAGACTGGTGAGGGACGGCTGATTGTCTGTCTGTGAGAGTGGTGACTCATTAAGCTGCAATCTTATTTTCTCTTAATTTCGCCCAGCTTTCCTTTTTGAGACGTACAGCTGTGGTTCCACTACATGGAGATAGTCTAATACATCATTAGACTACAGTAGGTCATTATTGAAATCGGCAAACAAATGCACAGTGATGTTAAAAATAACCGTTGGTTTTTCTAACTCTGTGTTTGCAACACAGATGGAAGAAGTGTATGTCACTGCTGAACGAGAAAGAAACGCAGCAGATCGTATGTTAGATAGTTTTCTTCTCAGATCCACACAGCTCTGTGCTGAAGGGATGCGTCAAAATATTTTCTGATTAAATTGCTTTAATGTCAAAAAATGCTTGTGAGATTCTGTGAATCAGAACATTAAACCATCCTGTTTTTGCAAACAGGTCGACCCAGATCAAGACATACTCGTGGGACAACGCTCAGGTCCTGTTGGTGGGGAACAAGTGTGATATGGAAGATGAGCGAGTGGTGGCTGCAGAGAGGGGCCGGCAGCTGTCAGAACAGCTGGGTAAGTCATTTGGTCAGAATGAAAACTGGACACTGTGTGTGGTGTTGCATCACTCTGGGTGTGCATCTCCCGTTTCCAGGAATATTTGCGTTTATTCCGATGGCCAAGTTTTGATTAGGCTGTTTGTTTGCGAGTTTGTCGTTATGGGAGCAAACATAATGCTTAATATCTGTTTAATGTCCTCTTCACTGCATCGTTTCATTTGTGCGTGAAACTGATGTTTGGAGAACGTTAAAGCTGCAGCAGCTCTTACAGAGAAATGTTATCGTTTGATGTGTGTTTGGGCTTGTGGCCTTCATCACAGCCATCATAAAACATTACAGACAATGTTTTAAGTGGGATGAGAGGTTGTAAGAGTAGTAGTATAATACAGTGCTGTGCAAAAGTCTTGAGCCACTCCTCACTTGTTTATACAAGGAGCCAGACTTGCTTATAATGTTTAGAGTGCTCTTGAACAACAGTCCTCAAGGCTTTCTGAGTTTTTCTTTGGACAGGCACTTTGTTACTAGCAGGCTGTTGGAGAAACACATCATCTGTCACCATTTCTTTAGCTGAATCTATGAAAACTGCCAATTTGACAGACATAAAATAGTTTTTTTCACCAACAAGGTGATGTTCAGTGTGTCAAAAAATGTTTTGAGAAAACTGGACAAGTGGAGGACCCAAGAAGATGTAGCAGGCCTAAAATGTCTACAGCAGGTAAATCATATCCTTGATTATGTTGTTAAAAATAGGAAAATCAACACAGACCTAACACAGGACTTAAGAGATGCATCTGACCTTCCAGTTGATCGAGCTGCCTTTTATTAAAGCCTCATCAGAAATGGTCTCAATGGAAGGGCAGCTGTCAAGAAGCCATTCTTAAGGAAGGAAAACATGTTATAAAATGCCATGGTGTGCCAAAATACACAAGAACAAGTACACTGTTGGTCATTAATTGACCTCCCCAGAGCCCAGACCTCAAAAATACTGAAGCATTGTGGGATCATCTTGACAGATAACAGAACAAAAGCAGCCAACATCCAAAGATAAGCTCTGAATGTCCTTCAAGAAGCCTGGAGAACTCTGTTTTTTGCCTTTATATACTTTTTTTGTGTATTTTTGCATGTTTCCCACTATCCTTGCAAAACATAAAGAAATGAGGGGTGGCTGAAGACTTGTGCACAGTACTGTAACTCTAAATTAAAGGGAATTAAGCAAAAGTGAACTGCTAACATGAGCATTACACAAGATATCTGAAGTTTAACAGAGATCAGATCATCAGAACTTAAGAAATTACAAACATGGAAATGCACAAAGAAGCTAAGTAGCTGCAGCTTTGAGAAGGATGTTTTTTTATACTCTTAGACTATTTGGTTCGATCTCAGACCACCAGTCAAAGGGAGACAGGTTTTAAAATCTCTTCAGTCCTCTGATATAAAGGAAAATGTCATCAGACTTGAGCTGCCTGCCTGACTAGTCTTGATATGTCTTGCCACGATGAGATCACTGGGTTAAGAGGATAAGCTGCACATTGAAACAATAAGTGTAACCACAGCGCATCTGTCTCTGTCACCCCTTCTGCCAGGTTTTGAGTACTTTGAAGCAAGCGCTAAAGACAACATTAACGTGAAGCAGACATTCGAGCGGCTCGTGGACATCATCTGTGAGAGGATGGCAGAGAGTCTGGATAACAACGACCCCACCATCACCGGAGCTAAACAGGGGCCACAGCTCAGCGAGCAGCCTCAGAGGTCCCATCAGGATTGTGCTTGTTGAACACAGCTACACACACGTCTGCTGTCATGAGATCCACACACCTTGTTGGGTTTTATTTTTGAGTTTTGCTTTCTTTTTGTTTGTTTTCATACCACACACAGAAACTGCCATACATAGAGACAGACGTAAGATGGCTCTTCAGTTCTCCACCCCTCTCACTACACCACAACTACTGTCCACATCAGCCAGTCCCCCCCAAAGATGTGGTGTTCTTAAAGTTTTTGTTGTCAGTAGTACAGAAATTATGAGATTATGCATATTTGGTCAGAGGGGTAAAGAACATTTAACATGGTTACCATCGTAAAAAGTCTTCAATAGCTGCACACGCACTATAACAGAATTGCAAAAGGCCAGTCAGGCTAAGACTACATCATTCCTTATTTTTAATGTGTCTGTGATTGGGTTGAACTCTAAAAGGTTGTGAAGGAGCAGTATTCTCCTCCACTCCCATTCAGCACCAATGCCTCAGACCTAAATAGATACCAATCATTTGGCAATTCTTCGACATTTATTTCCACTGAAAATATGTTTGTTGCTGTGTTGGTTGATGTTTTTTTTTGTTTTTCAATTGGTCAGGTGTGGTTTTGAGCATGTGAAATCATCTTGTCATAGTTGTGTTTTAGTTTGGTGTCCTTACAGGGTTGTTTGAGAGCTCGTTTCTCTCTTTAATTTAGGGAATTAGTGGAAAAATAGCAAGTTGTGCATATCACTCAACCAATCAAGACATCTATGCTCATGGAGTCTAAAAATGCACTGATCCTGTTGTTTAGGGAGATTTTATACTAAATCAGATCAGAATCAGAAAGACTTTATTTATCCCCAATGTAGTTCATAACAAAACAAAAGTCAACAGAAAAGGTACGACTCATTTACTTTGATAACATTTTGCATCCAAGATTAACAGGACGCTTAATCTGGTTGAAATTCGTACATCACTTAAGAGAACCTGTGCATTCCACCTTAAAAGATGCAGGTATAGGCATTTCTGAATTTGATCATATGGTCAGGTATAGCTGACTAATGTAGAAGATGCGCATGCCACCATAGGAACCGTGGTTGTACAACTTTAAAAAAGAAGCCCATGACTTAAGCTAGTGTGCACATGTGTCAACTTCTTACTGTTCTGTAATAACTCTCGGCTGGCTTGTACTCAGCACCGTGACAGAGAATCAGGAGCCTATTGTTCTCCTACCAAGTCTTTACCACTTCACCATTACAACACTGGAAACACCTGGGTGCAAACTTTTCATAGGCGTACAGTGTGTCAGTTTTAGTTTTGTTATGAAATATGTTAACTTTGAAAATAAGTGGTAGTAATAGAAGTGCATTTCTTTATTCTATGAGTGTAGATATATAATTACTTTGAGGCCTGTCTCAGAAATTTTAAACAGATGTTTATTAGCAGACTCAGAGAGTATGTTAATGCGGCGTTAAAAAAAAAAAAAAAAGCAACAGAGCCTCTTTTTTTTTTTTTTTTTTTTAACCTTTTTTGTTACTGCTGCTTTTTAACACAAGACAAAATAAAAGGATACAGGATCTATTTCGCTAACTGAAGAGTGTATAAATGTTTTAAAGGTGAAATGCATATATAATATATTAAAGTGAGAATGATTTTGGATATTGGATTCATTCCTGTGCCGTAGTAAGAGGTGCATGTCGTTGATGTTCTTAATGGATTCTGGTTGACTGGATGGTTATCTGTATGAGCTGTTGTCTGATTTGAAATCCCACCTATCATGCAGTTAAGATACTTGGAGGTACCCGGTGGGGCTAAAGGTTTCAGATGTTAAGCCCACAGGCCCCTGCACATTGTATTACTTTCATTCAATGCGTACAATGTGCAGCGTGCACTCACTAGAAAGGCATGTGATTCAGTGTGAGCACTGGTGCAGCACAGTCCTGCCATATCCAGGAAGCCTCTTATGTCTTTGTAGATGATATTTATGTCTTTACGTATTTATTTTTGACAGAATATGATGTTTTTGAGCATGTTAAATTGTGACTCTTATTTCTCCCTTTCTTTCTGTGAGGCTCAGGTTAAGGGATTTGTTTGCTTGTGTATTTAGTGCAAACCTGTAAGTCGTGCATTCAGACATATGCTGAGGCATGCGAAGACATAGCTTCATCACATGAATTATTTATTTTGTATTATTTATAACTTAATTTATTTGTAGTATTCTTCCTAGATTACGCATTGTGTTCTGCACTCGACTTTTTAAGAGATGTTCAGTAGTATTCAATCGCTAAACTGTCCCAGCTTTTAGATGACAGTGTGTTTACAGTGCACAGTGTACAAAGCTTAAGATGATTCCTCGAGAGGAAAGTTAAACATTCCAGTGTAAAACCTCTGCTCATGTCCACATGACTTTGGTGGGAAGTTTGTTTGTCTTTTGATATCAGTTATGTAACTTTTAAGGCTAGGCTGAGCATAGAACAGTTTTGTTTTTGTTTTGTGTTTTTTGACCATCGTCAGCACAGTGAAGCCTCGCTGAAAGTTTTTGAGCACTGTACTCGGGCGTTTGAATGTACAGTTTCTATAAAAAGGGTCTTGATGATGTGTTTAAAGCCAAAAACATTGCTTGTTGGACTTGTGCTATCAAACCTGTCTGGTAGTTTTTCTACTCTGTGCAGCAGCTCCAAACATCAAAAGTGTTTTGGGAATAAAGTGAATATGCTGAACACTTGATTAAAAAGTGATTCTTATCACATTTGTCCTTTTTTTTTTTTTTCTTTTTTAATTTTGGTTAGTGTATCTTACTGCAGTTGTAAACTTGCTAATAACTTAGGAAAACACATCCTCCCGTCCAGCTCCTCCTCCTCTTTCCTCACCCTGTTACATATAACCTGTGTAAATAGGAACTTTCTGCCCGTCAGGCATTAGGAATGTGAATTGTGCTGTAACTGTGTAATGCCAGGTTTACTAAAAATAAGGAATCAATAAACAACTTCTCAAAGCTGGAGTTCTGTGTGGATTCAACAACCTCTCCCAAAGTGTGGGTGATTTACAAGAAGTGCACATGTGATGGCTCAGAAATGGTTTAGAGTAAGTTGTACTGTGCCCAGCAGAGGGCACAATACTACAATGATGTGTTCATTTCTGCCCTTTGAGTTGTTTGACCATCTATGGTTTGATTCGGCTTCTCTACAGCACTTAATACAACACCCACAGTGTCAACTGTGCAAAAAGAGATATGTAGAAAAGATGTCGTGTAAGTCCTTTAAACTGTTATCAGCAGGCTGTCTTCTTATTAAGAAACAAAACGTTTGAGCTGTAGTAATGTAGTGAATTTAATAATGTCTTGTAGACTCGTTCATTACACATGATACATGGAGTTTCTCAGCACATACACATACATTCATGGAAGTTTGGCAAGTAGAAGTACAAGAGTAGCCATCATAAAGGAAAGTACAAAGGTTACTGTACACAGAAGCGACAAGACATGCAGTGTTCATTTTTCCAAAAAAAACCAAAACAATGAAATAAGACCATATGTAAAATAAGAAATGTTTCAGTAAATAAAATATAGATATTTGTCATTTTTAAGTGCTTGTAAACAAGTAAGGCATTATATTACACAGTGGATGACAGCACTTGGTGACACCCCGGTGTTTTGGTTGCGCCCACGTTGAGATTGTCCAGCTTACACACAAATAAGTGCCACACCAGTTCAGTGAATTGCACTTTGCTACATGGCTTTCCCAGAATAAGGACATCAAAGTGAGTCTGTTTGCTGCAAAACACTGCAAGCTGTAGTCCCCACCAGCTTTCGTTTTCCAGTTGACCTGCAGCTCTTATCGAGGCCTGTTCACTTCCGTGTAAACGTCTCTGTTTATGCTTCCCAACCATAGCCGTGAGGATGCATCCACACTGGCTTCGCGTTAAGCGTCTCGTGAAAGGGATTTTCTGTTACACGGGGCACAAATGTTCTTTATAATGCAGGCCTGTATCCTCGGGCCACATTTGTAGCAGTAATAAACATCAACTAAAGAGCACCATTATTGGAATTAATAAGCCTGGACCTGGTTTGGTAAAAGCTGGCACCCGCTGCTAACATGGTTCATCACCTTCTGCTTCAGCTGGGCCACTTGCTCCCTGAGCACGCTGGCTGTGGATGCCAGCTCGGTGTTCTGCGTTTTCAGGGTCTTGACCTTGTCCTCCAGCCGAGAGATCCTCTCCAGCTTTCTCTTGCGACATTTGGAGGCGGCTATCCTGTTGCGCAGCTTCTTTCTCTCCGCCTTGATGCGCTCTTGGTTGTCCATGTCGATGGGGGACAGAGGAGGACTCTCCCCGAAGCTCTGCATGTCCGGCACGGTCTGAGGTTCGTCCTTCAAAGCGCCGACAGACTGGAGTCGTGACAGAGCGGCCGCAGCGGCCGCCTGTTGCTGCGCGGTAGCCAAATGAGACGGCGGCGGCGGGAAGGGAATGGTGTCCGTGGAATAGTTAATGGTGGTGGCTCCGAGCGGACTGGCCGCGTAGCCGTTCAGCGTAGTGTACACAGGGAGGTCTGATGCCTGAAGGCTGGCAGAGCCTGCTGCGCTGGATGATCCGAGGAGCTCCAGCCTGTCCACAGAGACGCACCCCGTCTCGCTCAGCTGGTTCTGCTTGTGAAGATCCTCCAGTGCCTTTACGAAACCTTCCGCGAATTCCTGCTCGTCACTGGCTGACTTTGGGTAAAGGAACTGGGAGGTCGGGTTGGTGGTGGTGACTAGACCGTTGGACTGGATAATAAGTCGCTCTAGGTCCGGAGAGGTTAGTTTCAGGAGTCCTAAGTCTGAGGAGTTGAGAAGTCCGTCTGCGTCCCGGAGCGGGTTAGATTTGAGTTCGGAGTTCTGATTGTCTAGGTTCAGATTAATGTCCTTCTTCATCATCGTGTTCTGGGAATAGATACCGGAGACCCTCGAAGTATTCACCACGGTGCCTGTGTAGAGGCTTGTTTCCATTCTACACCCTCATGAGAGGGAGTGTTGAGCGTTAGGCATTAACGTTTGTTCAACAGTCACATCCAAACATGAGGAAATCAGCTGACTCTTACTTGGTGTATTCCGGTCTCCTTATCTCCTTTCTCGTCTTATCACTCGGTCGACCACTTCAACTAAGCTGTTGTGCCTGTTGGGGCTCTGATGTGCCTCTATATGATATGGTCTTTTCCCGATGGCACGACTGCTATGCGCAGCGCCAGACCTTGCTCGCTTTCTAGCCCTAAAAATTCCATTATGTCACTCCAGAGCGCGGAGATTGGCCCAAAATGACGTTGGTTTCCGGTTCAATTTGAATAAGGGGCAGAGCCGGCCTTTATCGCCATGGAGACATTAGGTAAACTCCAAACAGTGCAATGCATTGTGGTTTGATGTCATAGCATAAAAAAGCTCAGGGTCGCCAGAAGTGAGCAGAGACTGGGCGGGGAAGGTGTGAGAGGCGAAGGCCAAGGAAAGGGAGAAGAGCGCAGCAGGCTCTGCTGAAAATGTTCCTCCAACTCAGTCAAAAGAAGGTTTTTAATAGATGAAAATGAATAGAAAAGTGGAAGCACAGCAGGCTTGCTATCTCGTTGTGTTGGTTAAAGTTCAAATTCAGATTACAGCGTTATTTATTCATCACACTCTGATTAGACCTGATTAAAGGCTCAGAGATCACGGTTAACTTTCATATAAACCAGACTTAAGATGAGGCATTATGTCTCATGGTGTTCCTGGTTAAACTGAGCATAAACGAGAAAAGGGAAGGAAACGTTGAAAGTAAATGGAGGAAACCAGTGTGCACTGTGATTGAAAGTAACTTGTGGAAATGTTAATGCCCTTACATGTCCATCAGTGGCTGCTGGAAAACAAACTCTATGTAGGGTATTTTTCTGAGGTCTCCAAAGCCGAATGTATTTGTTCAACAAAAATGCGTGCAGCTACTTTGCAATTATAATATTATTTTTCCTTTTTTTTACCCGCATGAAATGACTCATATGGCTGGCGAATGTACTTTAGACCCTCACAGCCTCACAGAGCAGAGTGGGATAAACAGAGAGATGTACGAGAGACAAATACAGCATCCTTGCAGTACAGTATATCAGCGAGTTGAGACCCTGCGGTCGAGCAAAACATTGTTATTCCGCCCACCGCTCAGCGGTGACGTCAACAGCCCGCCTGCATCAGCACCAGAGCAGAGAGGGCATCGTTAGTTTCCGTGGCAACAGAGACACGGTGAGTGACGCAGGCAAGACTGAGAGAAAGGTGAATGAGTTGAGGCGGGAGAAGGAGAGAGGGAGGGGCGGGGTAGCGACTGCAGTGCAGGTTGTGTAGGAGGTCTGTGGAGGTGTCCTGTGCGTGTGGGTGTTTGATATGGAGACTGTAGCCACAGCGCCAGTAACATGAATGAGATACATCTTGTGAAGCATTCACTTTATAATGTTTCCAACACCGATGGAGAGCGCATTTTCTTCATTGTGCCAGCCACACAGGATGCAGTGTCCAGAATGTGTGAGTCATTTCGCAACCCAGGGGTGTGGACCGCACAGTGTACCGAGAATGAAAAAAGAAGGGCTGTTCCTGCAAGGCAAAATTAGATTAGCCGTGACTTTCTAACAACAAACTGAGAAGAAAGCTTGTCCTCTACACTCAGGTAAACAGGCCGTGTCAGAGGTTGTGTAAGTCACGGAGAAGTGTCCTTTGACTTTGACTCTCTGGGGAGAAAGGCTCTGCAACACCTTGTTCCACTCACCGTGCGTCTGAGCAGCTCCACCGGAGCAGCTGGTTGGGGGTTAAATGTTCACTTGGGGACTTGGG
>NW_005187405.1:1372515-1416690 GCF_000239375.1 Pundamilia nyererei
TCCTGGGATCCTTGTTAGTGCTCATTTAACACAGCTCCAGTCACATTAACCGAGGACAATGGCCAGTAAGAAGAAAATAGTTGTCACAGGTGAGAGCTCTTGATTGGTCAGAGGACTGGAGATAGGCACAGTGTTTCTGCAAGTCTTTTTTTTTTTTTTGCAGAGCTGTTATATCTCAGAGTTCTTTATGTCTGAGCTGCACAGTTACTATTGCACTTGAGCTGTCGTGAATACATCATGAATGGATGATGGCTCTGCTTTCAAAGTTAACGCGCTGCAGAGAGTAATGTCGCTGTCGGGGATAAAGGATTTTTGTCTCCTGGCTTTGATAATGGCAAAGAAATCACCCCGTTTCTCTTCACTGTGTCACGTGCTTTTACTGCAATTAATTTTTAACTTGAAGTAACCTTTACACTTTAAATGAAGGGTCCCTTTTTTTAACATCAGTCCTGTACCTGCTCTCCATTAAAGATAAGCACTCTGTCTCTGTTGCTTTCCTCGCCACAGATGTGGTTAATTAGTTGTTTCTTCTTTTTTTTTTTTAATTTGTTTTTTCTGCAGGGTTTGAGCCATTTGCTGAGCATACCGTGAACTCCAGCTGGGTTGCTGTACAGGTAATCAGAGATTAATGATTAAGAAAACGGTTTAATTGATCTCCAAAGTTGGGAAAGTCCTGCTTTGAAGCAAGGGATGCCTCAATAAAATGCAACAAATGAATACAAAAGAACACCATATACACTGGCCAATTACACTTAACAGGCCAGATCAGGGGTTATAATTGCTATACTCCAGCTTGACCATGACCCTGAATTGAATAAGTGTAAGAAATTAAGTGAATTTGTAATGAACATATATGGAAAAATGCTTTAGTAAATTCACAAAGGGCTTGTTATACATATTGCACAAAGCTGTGGATTAAAGGGTCTGTCACTTTGTGCTCATGTTTGTTTATTGCCTGGAAAGCTAATTGCAATTATCTTGTACATAAGCACTGGGTGTGTTCACAGGAGCTGGAGCGGTTAGGACTGGGCGAGGCAGTAGATCTGTATGTGTGTGAGATGCCCGTTGAATACCAGGCTGTTAAGCGCCTACTGCCGTCTCTGTGGAAAGAGAATCAGCCACAGGTATTCAAAGAAATGCACACTATTTTACAGATGGAGTTTTGTATGCATGTAGTGCTATGCAAAAGTCTTGAGCCACTCATTTCTTTACATTTTGTTAGGAAAACTGGAAATGAGTGTAGTGATTTAACAGAAACATGTGGAAGCACAGTATGTAAGGCAAAAACAGTGTAAAGTTTTAACGTGACAACCTTTATTCTTCAACACAGCCTGAACTCTTCTAGGCAAGTGTTCTTGTTATTTCTTCAGGAGTAGTTCTCCAGGTTTCTTGAAGGACATTCAAAGCATTTTCCTTCTTTGAATGTTGGCTGCCTTTTGTTCCAGTCTTTATCAAGATGATCGCACACAATTTCAAAAATGTTGCAGTCCTTGCTCTGCGGAGGCCAGTCAATGACTGTGGCCATACACTTTCCAGGTGGTATTGAAATTTTGATTAGACTCGAATCATAGCAGAGTGTCTACTGTTTTACAGGCTGTTGACTCTCACTGTTGAACCTCTCTCCTGGCCTTCTCCACCCTGACAATGATTTGAACCAAACATTTCAAAGACTGGTTACTTGACAACTATTTCTGATGTGGCTTCAGTAACAGTATAGGAATCATTTCGGTCCTTGTTTTTGGCTCTGCCACTTTGACCCTTTCATCTCCACTGTCCTCAAAATTTGCACAGCATTTGGAGAACTAGTGGGAATTGCCTTGTTGGTGCAACAGTGCTTTTTACGCCTGTCAGCTGTCATCATTAGCGCATATACAGAAATCAAAATAATTGTTCTTGTGACAGGCCTCTAGTAAACAAAATGCCAAAAGTTAAAATTTAAAATGTGGTGCTTTGTCAAGTTGTCTGAGTTAGTTAATCAGGAAATGGTCAGGGTTGGACTCATAAGTGAAAAAGCAGTCAATATTCAAAGAAAGTCTTGAGTAATAGTTCTCCAGAGCACTTTAAAATATGAGAAGTTTGCTTGCTGGAAGCAAAAGACTTTTGCACAGTATACAGTAAATGCCCAAATGAACCAGTGTCTCCTGTTTGATTTCCTGTGAACAGCTGGTGGTGCATGTCGGTGTTTCTGGATTAGCTACCACAGTCACTCTTGAACGGTGCGGTCATAATAAGGGCTACACGCGTCCAGACAACTGCAGCTTCTGCCCGGCCTCCCAGTGCTGCGTGGAGAACGGCCCGGATTGCATAAAATCAATCCTAGACATGGATACAATCTGTAAAAGGGTCAATGACGCTGGCATTGGCATCACTGTGTCCACTTCTGAGGATGCCGGAAGGTTAGTGATGTTTTTGAAAATGTTTCATAAATAACTCACCTGCACACTCGGGGTGTGTTCAGCCACCGTATATGGGTGGCTGCCTTTTGTAGCAAAGGAACACAATAAGATATCTTTCAAAGTAAACGGTACCATACAGTCAGCAAACATACGGTGTGTTTGCACAGCTTTTGTTTACACGTCTGTTCTGAATGCTGCAGTCGGGCCCAACAGACAGAATCCATAGCTGATAACAAGGGCCGATAAGTGTGTGTTTTATCTCATCACAAAATGAAGGCATATGTGCACATTATTCTATTTAAATGCTTAAAGCTGGTGCTACAAACTGCAGTCGGGGATACGTCCATTACTGCAGAGTTGGCACACAGACTTTGAGTGCATCTCCCATCAGTTCCTCCTCCTGACTTTTGCTACAGAGTGCAAGTTTTTCTAACATCCACCTACTTTGGCCCCTTGCAGGTACCTGTGTGACTACACTTACTACACATCTCTGCACCTGGGAAAGGGCCGTGCTGCTTTTGTCCATGTGCCTCCTCTAGCAAAACCCTACAGCGGCAAGGATCTGGGTAGGGCCCTCCAGGCTGTCATACAGGAAATGCTGAAACTGCTGGAGGGGAGTCACAGTGAGGAGGCGCAAAAAGGCACTAAGCACAGCAGTGATAATCCTTAACAAAACTTGACCATTTTTGACTGACTTACAATTTGAGGGTACGCACAACTGGCCAGGTGTAATGTTTTCATCTGAGGGAAGCTGTGCGGCTCCCAAACCTGTGACATCCAGGGCCAACTGTCGACCTGGAGCTGCAGAAAATGAGGGCTTGATATTCACATTTGTTTGTCACATCTGTGCCTCACCTGGGTGTGGTGTCTTAGAAATATTATGCCTCTAACACTCCCAATTAGGTTGGTGTCTGGAAATTGTCATTCCCCCGTGTCACTTTGCACTTCACCCACAGAACTGTGATGACTTTCAAAATGTGAACCTGGAAAAATGTGTTCATCTCAGGGAATATATTGCAAATGCAATCAGTAATGTGATTAACTTAATTTGTCTGTCCTGTGTGTGTGTGTGTGTGTGTGTGTGTGTGTGGTAGGATTGCAAAGGAAAACGAATGGAACACTGTATAATTAAAAAAAAAAAAAAAAAAAAGCTTCATACAGACTTGGTCTTGTCCTTGTTGATCTGAAATCTTTGGTCAGATTATTTATGAACTTCTCACTTGCAAACTGTCAGTCATTAAATTCACCATTTCCCTTTAGGCCGTTCCTCAACAGCTGTTCATCAGTCTCTGTACAGCCACTTGAAAATGCAAAAAGTTTTAGGCCTGCAGTTTATCTCGAGACAGTGAAGTGTACTCGGTGAAACAATTAACTACTTTGTCACACGTCCTGTCACACTGAATTCTTTCATAACTGACGTACTCTCGGATTCCTGTGATGCTCAGCTGAGTTACGGTAATGCTGGGCGTGATTAAACAGACCTGCTGAACCTGTTCTGACCTGATGGATTGGGGGAAGGTGGAGAAAGCTCATGATTACAAACAACCTGCTCCTATAGTTCTAATGCACTCCTCTCCCCCCCCCCCCCTTAACACTTGTTACTGATGTAAAATCGGTGTCAAACATGAGGCGCGAGGGCCAGAATCAGCCTGGCAGAAGGCTCCAATACAGTCTGCTGGGCATTTTGCAGCTTGTCCTACTGAAGAAGACATCCCTTACAACTGTTCATTTCACACAAAAGTAATAATTAAATGACAGGATTTCCTTTTTTTTTTTTTTTTTTTTTTTTCCCCCCTCACCATCTACAGCAGAAAGTTCTTTTACAATGTGTCCATAATAAAAATCAATAAATGGGACTTTTTTTGATAATTAAAACTTTTCTGCTTTATATTTACAGGACAGTGTGGGAAATAAGCAACCATAATTTTTGTAATTTCGCACATTTACAATTAAAGCCCAAAGAGTCATGCTGACTAATTTATTTTGTTAAACAGAGCTGCATTTCTTTATCATGTTGTAAAACTGAGACACTGTTAAAATTGCACTCCTTTTCCTTATATTGAGATAACACTGGGATTAAATGTATGGTTAAACGTATTTACAGTTTTCACAGTTGGCACTATTAGGACCAAAGTGGGCTGCATGTGGGCCCCAATGTAAAATGAGTTTGACTTCCCTGATGGAAAATTGTTAAAATACCATACCAGAAGAAAGTGCAAGGATTTATGTGAACCTCATAAATGCTATAACCTGGTTGGACCTCATAGCAATTAGTAACTGATAAAGTACAACAGTGTGTATTAAAACCCTATATTTTAACCTCCAAGGACCTGGCGTCCACATATGTGGACATCACATTTTGGGTTATTTAGACCAAAATACTCAATTTTGCTCTACAAGGGCCTGATATCCACTTACGAGGACATTATACTGCTACTGTTCTATCAAACTTTTAAACAAATATCCTCATATGTGGCTCTTATTTTTCATAAAAACAAAAATAAGGTAAAAAAAAATCTGGTAATTCTTTGTTTTTACATTCATTGGGACCCAATATGTCCAAATATCAAAGAGAAATTAAAAATGCATGCCGTGGAAGAGTTCGGGTCTTAGGAGGTTAATTTAATGTAGTAAAAAAAATAGATCTGATGTTGCAAATGACAAGTTTTTATTGTTGCTTGAAAAATGCCCACCTGGTGGAGGAACTACAAACTGTTATTTGGTTAAATGAAATGGTTCAAACTATTCAAGAATCATCCTTCCTGATGTAAAACGGCAAACATTATACCTACCTCAGCATTTTGCCTGCTTCCTTTTTTTTTTTTTTTTTTAAAGAATGGCCGTTTGACAACTGAGACCATCTCTGATGAGGCTTCAGTGAACAGCAGATGGATAAACTAAAAGGTCAGATACACCTCCCAGATCCTGTGTAAGTTCCTCACTGAATCACTTCAGAAATGTCACAGGTACAACGAAATAAAAAAAAATCCTGTTTCTTCCTGTTTCTTAAGGACGTGACTTTCAGATCATGTTCATTTGCTGTAGCTACTGTTTTAGGCCACCTCTTCTTTTTACTCCACAAGCTCAGTTTTCCCAGTTTTTTTTTTTAAGGAAACACTGCACCCCAGGCAGAAACTGTGCCAAGTTTTTAGCTTATGGCTCTCTGGGAATCTCCTTGATGCAAGAGGATGTTATGCCCGTCAAACTATGCTGTTGACATTTTTATAGATTAAACTACAGGAATGGGAACAAATTATGTGTTTTTGCAACAGGCTGCTATTGACAAAGTCTAAAGACACAATTTAAAACTGGTTCTTTACCAAGTTGCCTGTTATGTACAGACATAACACTGGTCCATCCTTAGATTAGAATCATTCTTTTGTTTGAATGGTTAATAGATTAGTGTAGCGTAAAACAGAAAAAAACGTCCTGTGAAAATGGTCAGGTACAAAGATGCAACTGAAAATGAGTGAAAAAGCAGCCAATGTCCAAAGGAAAACTTTCAAAGACCTTCAAAAATCTGGAGAACCGTTACCCTAGAGCACTTTAAACATTACAAGAAACTCTGGTTCATTCAAAGCAGAACATAAAGCAATGAGGAATGGCTCAAGACTTTTGCACAGCACTGTACTACACCAGTACTGTTACAACCTCTCATCCTGTTTAAAACAATGCAATATTTTATGATGGCCGTGATGAAGGCCACAAGCCCAAACACACATTAAAACGATAACATTTCTCTGTAAGAGCTGCTGCAGCTTTAACCTCTTGCAAACATCAGTTTCACACACAAATGAAACGATGCAGTGCAGCAAAGCTGAAGAGGACATTAAACAGATATTAAGCATTATGTTTGCTCCCATAACGACAGCCTCACAAACAAACAATCTAATCAAAACTTGGCCATCGGAATAAACTTAAATATTCCTGGAAATGGGAGATGCACACCCAGAGTGATACAATACCACACACAGTGTCCAGTTTTCATTCTGACCAAATGACTTACCCAGCTGTTCTGACAGCTGCCGGCCCCTCTCTGCAGCCACCACTTGCTCGTCCATATCACACTTGTTCCCTATCAACAAGTGTGATTTGTTTTTTAGATATTAAAGCATTTGAGAGTAGGCTCACCTTGAGCACATGTGACAGACGTGGAAAGGTCTGGAGAAGCTGTGGAGAACATTTTGCTGCCCGTATCATCGTTCAGTACAACCAGTTTAGTGGTGGGTCCTGGGTGCTCAACAATAACCCCGCCTCATGTAGTGAGAGTATGCAGGCAGTTCCTGGAAGATAAAGGAATTGATACCACTGACTGATCTGACATAAATCCAATAGAACATCTCTGGGACATTATGTTTCAGTTCATTCAACGCTACCAGATTGCAGTGATGCCCTGGTTCAGATCTGGAAGGAGATCCTCTCTCTAAAAACATGGGATTTGTCAGGCATGCATACAAAGACGTGAGGGTTATACAACCTACTGAGTACCATTCTGAGTTTCTGCAGTGAAAATCTGGGCAAAATGCACTATCCTGCTGCATTATCAGTGGGTCTTAAACACAAATGCTTCGCTGTTTTTACATTTTACACAGCATCCCAACTTCTTTGGAAAGAAACTTTAGTATGATCATAGTACTACTTAAAACAAACCAAGCCTACAAAAGATTGAATCGTGTCTTTGCATGTTTTTGTAATAATCATTAGTAAAGTGTCCACTGTATTTTATTGTGTAAATCTATTGTTTTGTACATGGTTTTGTATGGCATTTTCCCCCATGAGTGTGAACAGTTCTCTGTCTCTCTGTGTTAGCCCTGCAATAGACTGCAATAGACATTTAATTTTAACGGTTAAATGTAGTGTAAGACAGTTTATGGAGTCATAAAGTTTGACAGTGCATAATAATAAACTTTTTTCAAAGAGTATATATATCTATACATTTATATCTATAGATATGTAGATATTTGAGCAATCAGTTGACACCTGTCCCTATTCTATCGGCACCTGTCTTCTTGTCTCCTTGCCTTCTCTCGCTTCCTACAGGTGACTTCCTATAGGAGACAAGTGGTACTGAGGGATGAGAGGAAAGGAGCGGGGGTGGAGAAGACGAACGGAACGCCGCCGCGATCAAGGCTCCCCCTGTCTTTCTCTCTTGCCACCACTGTTTGTCATTTTCTTATTATTAGCTTGTGTCCGTTGTTCGGTTTGATCTGAAGCATCAACAGTTGTGGAATATTGTAGCAACAGCCAAAATACCGCTGACAAAAGGGTGAAAAACATGAGTGTCGAGGCGTACGGGCCGAGCTCGCAGACTCTAACGTTCCTGGACACCGAGGAAGCCGAGCTGCTGGGAGCGGACACTCAGGGCTCCGAGTACGACTTCACCGATTTTACCCTGCCGAGCCAGACCCAGACTCAAGGCCAAACCCAGAGTCAGCTAGACGGCCAGGTTCGTGTGGTTATTCACGCCGTTTCTGTGCATGAATGAAGGTCCTGCTGTGTTGACAAAACGTGAATCAGCTAACGATGGCTAACAACATCGTTAGCATCTGACGCCTTGCCTCCGTTACCATGCTTTTATTCCGCTAATGGCTAGCACGGCAACTAGCCAGCTTAGCTCACGGCTAACATAGCTAGCATGCCGATATAACTAGCATGTAAAGCCACTTGACTTTATTGCTATATGAACTAAGACTGAATTTTCTGCGTGGTAAACCAGCAAAAATGCCCATACATATATGTACCGGCAGTTATTTATTTCTCTTACTTATAGTTATATGCACTGAATACATTGTCACTGAAAAATAACAATCACTGGTCAGTAGAGGCAATTATTCTAATACTGTCAACAGTCCGTTTAATGATGGGACAGTATGACTGCTGCTGTGGAAAAATTACATTACATAAGACTTCATCGGTCTGGTTGACTGCCCAGTTTGGCGCCCATCTTTTCCAGTATCAGTTGACGATGTGTGATCCTGTGGCATATAATGCATAATGTCGACAATAAGTTTCGTTTCATGACTCTTAAATTCGTTTGTCTCCTCAGGTCAATGGCCCTGATGGTGTGTTACAGAATGGAGACGACCCTGTTGTGAAGGCCAGCCAATTACTGGCAGAGTTGAACTTTGAGGAGGATGAGGAGGACACTTACTATACCAAGGACCTTCCTGTGCATGCTTGCAGGTAAAGGACCAGACTAATGTTTCTGAATTGCCTGTCATCATGTGCTTGTGTCATTTTATTTTGTTGTTTTATGGTCTCTGTTTGCAGTTTGGATTTATTGTGCATGCATTGTTGCTTTACACAGCTGTAAAAGGCTACTGCCAGTTGATTTTTGGTTTTAATATGTGGGTTTGCCACACCAGAGGTCTTGTAAGAGTAGAAGTTGGGGAAGTGCAATTTCCCTGTTTTCTGGTTCTTTTTTCTGTGTGGTCTTTTATATAAAAATGCTTTGCATTTCTTGTTCAATTTTGACTCTCCTTCAGTTATTGTGGGATTCACGATCCAGCCTGTGTGGTCTACTGCAACACCAGCAAGAAGTGGTTTTGCAACGGCCGTGGAAACACTTCTGGCAGGTAAGATGCACTCACTTACCAGCCTCTTTTTGCTCCGTCCTATGTTAGGTCTTAACTAAATAACACTTGAGGGGATAATTTTACAGGTGCGCTATCCTTTAGTTAGACAAGTACAGTGACTGTAATAATGAGTTTCTGTTTTGTTGTGAAACAGCTATTAAAAATGGATGACTATAGTTTCATTGTTGACTTAAGGCAGAAGTCAAAGAAGATTGTTTGACTGTGAAAGGCCACTTAGGCTAATGTTTAATTTTGAAATCCAAAGTAAAGAACTGTTTAACCTAGTACTGTATTATTTCCTGAACTGTTACAGTTAAAACCAGACTATTGTGGATCACCTCTGTCATACAAAGCATTCCCTATTCATTCAGCTCTTCTAGTAAACACACACAGTGTATTTGCTTTGACATTATAGACAAATCAGGTTTCATAATTCTGTCACTGCACAGTGGGGTTTTTGAGACGACAATTGCATGGTTAGAACATGTTGAGCTGAGACTTGGAAAGTAAGAATTATTAGTGTACTGAATGCACAGTCTTGCTTTTTTTTCCCAGCTAGTGCCTTAATTGCTATTCTACTCACTTGTAGCCACATTGTTAACCACCTGGTGAGGGCAAAGTCCAAGGAGGTGACCCTGCATAAAGATGGCCCCCTGGGGGAAACGGTTTTGGAGTGCTACAACTGTGGCTGTCGCAACGTCTTCTTGCTTGGCTTCATTCCTGCCAAGGCTGACTCAGTTGTGGTGTTACTGTGCAGGTAAGGGCAAAACCTGAGTAGCTGACTGTTCACCCATAGGGGTCATTTAAACAAATTATGTTTGACTTTTTTGTTTTGATTTTAACACAGGCAGCCATGTGCTAGCCAGAGTAGCCTGAAAGACATCAACTGGGACAGCTCACAGTGGCAGCCTTTAATCCAGGACCGCTGCTTTCTTTCCTGGTTGGTCAAAATTCCCTCAGAACAGGAGCAGCTCCGGGCACGCCAGATCACTGCTCAGCAGATCAACAAGCTGGAGGAGCTGTGGAAGGTACTGTCACACCACCTTCACTATGTAAATATTCCACAGCACGAATTTGAGTGCGGATCAGACTTATCTATATAGTTACACTTAACCAGATGAATTTATACAGCTGTCTGTTATGCAAATAATGTAACGGAAATGTCTGCACTGTCTGCTTCATGTGCGTGCTAGAACATTAATCTTTTTCCTCCAGATGTTTTTGACTTGTTATATTTGCAAATACCGTATATAACTGTACTAAATACTGCCTTTGGTTCTATTCATGTGTTCAAATAGACTAACATTAAGGTAGTGAGCCAGCAGACCTAATGCAGGAACCTAAAACTGAAGCAGTAAAATAGTAATGATCTATCATAAGATTTATGGATTCCACTGTGCTTACATACCAAATTATCTGAATGTTTCTTAGTTTGAATCTACTATTTTTCACCACAAAGGAACCTGCCCATCTCTAAATATTTTTTTGCTTTTCTATCCACATTTTTAATCTTATCATGCACGATCTGACGTGTGGGTGGGTGAGTTTGTTTTTTCTCTTTCTTTTTTTAATTTTTTTTAATTTTTTATTCCTTGGTAGGAAAATCCCACAGCAACCTTGGAGGACCTGGAAAAGCCTGGAGTAGATGAGGAGCCCCAACATGTCCTGCTTCGCTATGAGGATGCCTACCAGTACCAAAACATTTTTGGTCCTCTTGTGAAGCTGGAAGCTGACTATGATAAGAAACTCAAAGAGTCACAGGTAACAAACAACTTGATAACAGTTTGTATGATTTCTTGTCACAGTACTTTAGCTATTTGTTTTGTTTGTAAGTGAATTCTTTTTTTTACTGTATGACTTAAAAGCTTAGATCTATAGCCAGGGATTTTCTGCATTTACTTCTTGAGGATTTTGTAACCAAAACGTACTCATAGTTTTTATTGTGTATGATAATTTTGAAAAATGGATGAGCGTCATTGCTGTTTCTGTTGTTTACATTTATTATTTTTATAATATAATTTAGATATTTATATATTAATTATAATTTTGTTATTAATTTATTTCTCAACAGACACAAGACAACATCACAGTAAGATGGGACTTGGGCCTGAATAAGAAGAGGATTGCTTATTTCACCCTTCCCAAGACAGACTCAGGTATGTAGCAGTAGTTTCACTGTGAAGTTTACAGCCATCACTTCATACTATGTTGCTTTGTGATTTGTGTGTGCACTCTTTAAACTTATTCGGTTGTATGATTTTATAATCCTTTGCACTCATTTTGAAATTTTTTTTTTCTTAATGTGCATTTAAAAAAATATTTTGTCTCATCACCCGTTGTTTAGATATGCGGCTGATGCAGGGAGATGAAATTTGCCTGAGATACAAAGGAGACCTGGCCCCTCCTTGGAAAGGCATTGGACATGTCATCAAAGTCCCTGACAGTATCCTTATGACTTTGAATAGGCATACCATCCCCAAGCTACACACTACAGTTTAACCATATAATCTGTTTATACACATTTAAAACTACAGGCAAGGTGATGTATGGATCTTTAGCAACACCTAGTGGCGGCTGTGTGAAACTACAACCATATAAACAAACTTGTCTTCCTTCATGCTCCAGTGTATTTTGGAAACAATTTCTATATTTAGATCTTGTTTATACAGGATAATTTCTAATTTACACTACACCACAAGTACAATCCAAGGCTGTGGATCATTGCATTTTTAGTGACTCTCCTCCACAGTTTGAACATTTAGTGTTAATGAAACTAACACGAAGTAGAGACTGAATCACTTTAGGTGTTTTAACCAGAAATGCAAAGCAGTGTTTGCATGACTTGCATTCAAAAATAAATTGCAGAAAGGCAAAAGTTATGTAAAACTTTCATGCAGACCTTTTTATTCACTTCTTCCAAACCCAAAACATTCTACATGCACTGTTGTGCAGCTGGGTTTGCATTTCATTAAAGGACAGAGTAGCTGCTGCTTACAATTTTACATGCAGAAGAAGACTGTGATTGTCCCTCAGTACTTGTGAGAGACCGCTCATAAATTATTGGAATTTTGGAGTTTGGGATGGATGCACTTTTAAAATAGGAAGTTATCTAAAATGTATCATTAGGAATATCTGTGAGTCCAGTTGGGGAATAATCTGGGTAAGACATACAGTGCCAGAAATGAAATGTTTTTGTTACTCCAGTACATATTGAAGCGTTAGCTGTTTCCTTGACCTTCTGTCTCAGATTATGGTGATGAAATAGCCATCGAGTTAAGGAGCAGTGCCGGGGCTCCAGTGGAGATCCCTCACATCTTTCAGGTGGACTTTGTGTGGAAGTCCACTTCCTTTGATAGGTATTTCAAATCTGTGCACTCTTGTATTTGATGTGATTAGTGCAATAAAGACCTGAAGCCTAAAGTTCTGTATCAGTTACAATAACAGTGTTTTGTTAAAAAAATATGTTTTTCTTTTCAGGATGCAGAGTGCTCTGAAGACATTTGCTGTGGATGAGACTTCAGTGTCTGGTTACATCTACCACAAACTGCTGGGACATGAGGTAGAGGATGTGGTCATCAAGTGCCAGCTGCCCAAACGCTTCACTGCTCAAGGCCTCCCTGACCTTAACCACTCCCAGGTGAGTTGGAGAAGAAGGCGTGTTACATGACTGAAATCA
Source organism: Pundamilia nyererei (assembly GCF_000239375.1). Classification (NCBI taxonomy): domain Eukaryota; kingdom Metazoa; phylum Chordata; class Actinopteri; order Cichliformes; family Cichlidae; genus Pundamilia; species Pundamilia nyererei. The sequence continues at coordinate 1,385,163 of NW_005187405.1, forward strand.
GTTTTGCTTGCTACCTGGCCTCTTGGACTTTGTCCTGTCAGAGATCACATGGATTTTTTTGTTTTGTGATGCAGGTGTACGCTGTGAAAACAGTGCTGCAGCGCCCCCTCAGTCTGATCCAGGGCCCACCTGGCACAGGAAAGACGGTCACCTCTGCCACCATTGTGTACCACCTCGCCAGACAAGGAAATGGGTACGAAACTTGACTCTAGTCTTTTTTGTAATGCCACCTTTCTGCTTTATTCTTTATTTACTCTACATTTAACTTAATGTTGTTTTTTTTACAATATTCCTTGAAGTCTTTATGACCTTAGTCCTGGCTGAAATAAATAATTAGAAAAAAAGACCATTAATACGGTTTAAAATTGTCTTCCCAGGCCTGTGCTGGTTTGTGCTCCCAGTAATATTGCAGTTGATCAGCTCACTGAGAAGATTCACCAAACAGGGCTCAAGGTGGTGAGACTCTGTGCCAAGAGCAGAGAGGCCATAGACTCACCAGTGTCATTCCTGGCTCTGCACAACCAGACCCGTAATATGGACAGGTAACACACATCTGTCTATCTTTTTTGTGCATTTGTGATTAGCCTGTTTTGTCTTCTTTTTAAAGAGTTGGACTAGCTGTTGGTCTGTATTGATTCAATAAAACTACCATACATGCTTTAGTTTTACACAGGCAGTCTAAAACTGTTTAGGGGAACCACAACTAAGATTATGATGTTGTATTATAACAGTTTGTGTCAGAGCAGCACACAATCTTTGCACACAAACACATCACTGATCTCACACTCTGATAAATGTGTTCATGCCTGCAGTATGCCAGAGCTTCAGAAACTCCAACAGCTGAAGGATGAGACTGGAGAGCTGTCCTCCTCAGATGAGAAGCGCTACAGAGCTCTGAGGCGCACTGCTGAGAGAGAGTTGCTTATGGTGTGTCATTTGGACTTGCTGAACTCTAAATATGTCCTGTTTATGACAGTGCTAGGCACAGTAATGTGTATTCATCCATATTTTTTTTGTCATAGTTTGTATGATGAGACTTTCCATTAACTTTTTACTAAAATATTATTTATTGTTGTGATGGTTTATTAAGGAAAAAAAACAAGTGATACTTCATCATAATGAAACTCAACTTTCTCTCTTTTCTCTTTGCCAGAATGCTGACGTGATCTGCTGTACATGCGTTGGGGCAGGAGATCCTCGTCTGGCCAAGATGCAGTTCAGATCTATCCTGATCGATGAGAGCACCCAGGCCACCGAGCCAGAGTGCATGGTGCCTGTAGTCCTTGGAGCCAAACAGGTTGAAGCTCCATAAGTGAAAATAACACTTGATGAGTAATCTGAAGTATTAGTGATCAGCTTAAACTGCTGCAATTTGTAACGATGCGTTTATTTTCTTCATAGTTGATTCTTGTGGGTGATCACTGCCAGCTGGGACCTGTGGTGATGTGTAAGAAGGCAGCTAAAGCAGGTCTGTCCCAGTCTCTGTTCGAGCGTCTTGTAGTTTTGGGGATCCGACCAATCCGTCTGCAGGTCCAGTACCGCATGCACCCGGCCCTCAGTGCCTTCCCCTCCAACATCTTTTATGAGGGTTCTCTGCAGAACGGAGTCACTGCTGGTGAGATGGAAAGAAAGACATACAACCTTACATTTCCTCATTTCTTACCAGTACAGACACTTAAAAGTAAATAAAGATCTTTACCATCTGTATATGCTGCTTTATGTGACACTTTGTGTTGGATATTTCTTTAAAACCCACTCTAGGCTGTAAAACATTTGCATTTGTTTTTTATGCTCTTCTAAAATGTAGTCATCTGGCAGCTGACTCATAGATGTAACACAGCCTGTCGCTAATCATATCCAGCTTATTAATGTGATTATTAAGTGTACCAGACTGCACACCATAATCTGTTTGTTCTTTCTGCAGCGGACCGTGTGAAAAAAGGCTTCGACTTCCAGTGGCCCCAACCAGACAAGCCGATGTTCTTCTATGTCACCCAAGGCCAAGAGGAAATTGCTAGCTCTGGAACATCTTATTTGAACAGGTGCCAACTTTCTTGGACTCTGTTGCCTGTGTCTGCCTTTTAGTGCCTAAATGATGCCTGAAAATAGCCAATATTTGACAGACATAAATTTTCTGAATCACTTCGAACAATCCTGATATAAAGTAGATGACTTAGGTGTTCAGAAACACTGTATGCTTGAAGTGATGTCTCATCTGTTTATAGTCAAGGTTAATAGATTCCTGTGTTACTTCAGATTTTCTATATTCAAAAGAAAAATCATTCTACTCACTCTACTTGTTCATGCAGGACTGAGGCAGCCAATGTGGAGAAAATAACAACGAGGTTGCTGAAGGCTGGAGCAAAACCTGATCAGATTGGTATCATCACTCCCTATGAGGGTCAGAGGTCCTATCTAGTCCAGTACATGCAGTTCAGTGGCTCCCTCCACACCAAACTCTACCAGGTAGACTGAGAAATGTTTCATTCAAACTTCAAATGAATGTTAAATTGATTCAGTCTAAACTAATGAAATACCAGCATCCTTAAAGGAGAGGCCAAACACTTGTTGTAGCACCTACGCAGGACACAGGACCAAAGAATTTCAGGCACTTGTGTTTAGTGTTGGAATAAAATATAAAACGCCTCACCCAAGAATGTCTTCATACTTTGTGCAGGAGGTGGAAATAGCCAGTGTTGATGCTTTCCAAGGGAGAGAGAAAGACTTCATCATCCTCTCCTGCGTGAGGGCCAACGAGCACCAGGGCATCGGCTTCCTCAATGATCCCAGACGTCTTAACGTGGCACTCACCAGGGCCAGGTAATGCAAGAAACCTCACCAGCTTTTTGAAACCATCACTGTGAGGACAACGTACCCTAATTTGTTACTGTCTTTTGCTCTGTCACAGATATGGCGTGATCATTGTGGGAAACCCCAAAGCCCTGTCCAAGCAGCCTCTGTGGAACCACCTGCTCAATTACTACAAGGAGCAGAAGGTCCTGGTTGAAGGCCCACTCAACAACCTGAGGGAGAGCCTCATGCAATTCAGCAAGCCCCGCAAGCTGGTGAACACAATCAACCCTGTGAGTTTAGTGTGTGTGTGTGTGTGTGTGTGTGTGCTAGTTACACACACACAGTGCTTTTGATGCTAAAGTAAAGTTTTTTGTTTGTTTGTTGTTTTTCGATTATGAATATTTGTTGCTTTTGTACTGAGGACTAAAAATAAACCAGTATAATACATCACTGCAAAGACGCAAAGATGAGCTTTCTTATTGTTTTCTTTTTTAGGGTGGCCGATTCATGAGCACAGCTATGTATGATGCCAGGGAGGCCCTCATTCCTGGGTCTGTTTACGATCGTAGCAGCAACGGTGAGATGTCTTTCTTACCCCATACACACCTTTTTCCCCCAACTGAAAAAGTATAATTAACCAAGTGCATTTAACATGCGTACTACTGCAGGGCGTTCGTCCAACATGTATTTCCAGACGCATGACCAGATCGGTATGATTGGCACAGGTGCCAATCCCATGTCCTCCATGAACATCCCGATCCCCTTCAACCTTGTGATGCCTCCGATTCCTCCACCAGGATACTTGGGACAGGTGAATGGACCTACAGCAGGTGAGAAAGTCATAAATTTGTCATGCTACCTCCAGTTTCCCCTTAAGGCAGCTAGGAATTGTTTAATGGAATTTTGTTACCCGACTTGATCTACGAACAGGTCGCGGTGGCGGTCTAAAGGGCAAATCGGGCAGCGGAGGAGGTGGGGGAACTCGAGGTGGCCGTCAAAGAAACCGTGGAAACCACAGCGGTGGAACAGACCGCGGACAGCATGGAGGTCAAATGACTACAAGCCAGACTAGCCAGGACCAGGGCTCCCAGCCGTTCTCCCAGGGCCCTCTGACGCAGGGCTACATTAACATGAGCCAGCCGTCACAGATGAGCCAGCCTGGGCTCTCCCAGCCTGAACTCTCCCAGGTTGGTTTGTTTATCTGAAAAACTGTTTCTGACCTAGTCCAACATTTGCCCAGATTTTCTCTTAAAAACATGTCCAAGATTTCTCTACTGCATGGAAGGAAATGAAGGAATAACTGTTGACTGATCTCTTTTTGTTTGTCCCGTTATAGGACAGTTACCTTGGAGATGAGTTCAAGTCTCAGATTGATGTGGCTTTGTCCCAGGATTCCACGTACCAGGGGGAGCGGGCCTACCATGGTGGTGTGACTGGACTGTCCCAGTACTAGACTGTAAGATATTCCACTGTGGGCTAAGATGACTCACTAAAATGAAAGGAGTAGTTCAACTTTTTTGATTAAATTATGCTATCATGAGCTTTTAACACATAGGTTAGAACTAACTTTAACTTTGAACACACGTGCCAGAGCTCGATGTGCTGTTGTGTGGGTTTTGTTGCCCTTGCACATCAGGAAAGCCGTTTTTATCTTTATGTTAAGCTGAACTTACTAACGGGTTTCTCCAACTTTTTATTTAACATTTAAGAGACTTGGATTAATTTCAGAGTGATACAATGTGTATGTTGCAGTGCACTGAAAAGCTAAATGAATATTCTCTGAAACAAGTGTGTTTGTCTTGCAGGTTGCAGGAAAGGAGCTAGGCCTGTGTGAAGCTTAGTTCATTGGTATTTTAATCTGGGTAATAACAAAAAAGAACAAACATGGATACCCGTTTTCCACTGCTACAACCGAAGCACCACTGTGTGAAAGTAACAGGAGAGAGACCGTGAGAAACCAACCAATCACAAGAGTGAGAGTAAAAATGGGAGTAGAGCTGGACAGGACGAGAGCAAGACGGAAAGAGTGGGAGACTGGTAGAGGAGAGAAGGCACTGCTGCTCACACGCGAAGACATAGCAAAGGAGAAAGCTGTTGTCCTCGGAGCGGCGCAGTTGGGAGAGGTGAGACCTTCAACAGGTCGAGGAGGGCGAAAAGATCTGAGGCATTCTGGAGAGGGGAAAGGGGCCGACTGCGTCATCTTGTCCCTCGCGTGCCCCCGAACCCTCGGATCTCAATGCGGTGTGGTTGGGATTCTTGCTCCAAAAGCTGAGAAAGAAGGAGAAGAGGTGTCTCACACAAGTCCTCCAAGCTAACAACAGGACGTCCACTGTGACTTGGAGTGAGAGAGAAAAATAAATGGAGACGCAGCTCTTGAAGCAGTTGACATGGCAACTTTTTTAAACTCAAAGCTTGAATCAAGGTTCTGCATTTGATCACATTTCTAAGCAACCGGGAGAAACGTTTGGCATCTCAACAGAACTCAGAAATGCTTGTGGTGCTGTGCCTCAGAGGTTTAAAAGAAATTTGAGGACTAACCAGTTATGGGTCATTTGCTTTGCTTTCTCAGCTTTGAGTTGGAAAGTTTTCTAAATAAAGGCTGTTTTCATTGAGGGTTTTCAGTGACGCAAGCTAGTGTAGTTGGCCATCTTTCAAGGCGGGTCTTTCCCTAGGTGGTCTGCAAAGAACAAAGTGGTGGAAGAAGCTCTTAAATGTGTAAACGTAAAAAAGAAAAACATTTTTGTCTCCAAATCTGAGCTCCAAAGACCTGCGGATCGTGAGATAATTTTGTTTTTTGTTTTTGTTTTGTTTTGTTGTTCTTCTTTGTGTCTTTTTAATAGTGCAAAAGGACGAGTGAGGGCACTGTAACCAGCTTGTAACTGAATAAAGCGGTTATTCTTTTCTGCTGACCCCTCCCCCAAAGCTGCTAAAGCTAGCAGATAGCAGTCGCCAAGCACATATAGCTGAAAGCGCCTGATAAGCCGAATCAAGAGGGCAGAACTTCCCAAAGAGCCTTGCCCTGAAGTCAGACGTCATAAAACATGCAGACGGTGAGACAGAGGTGTAAATGGTACACGTGGTGGAGTACTTGACATGAATGCTCACTGAAAAGGAGGGTGAAAACATGTAAGGCTCAACTGTACAACGGACAACTTGGTTTCACCACGTTGGACACAGATGTTTTGATGATGCATTTGAGAAGTCGACCGATGACACATTTAGAGGTTACACATCTTAGGTGAAGTTACCTTCAAATTACGAACACATGTAACCCAAGTTTAACATTTATGTAGATAAGCACCCACCCCCCATTCCTCTTGATTTTCTTTGCTTTTTGTTAGTCTTTAACCTATAGAAGAGTGTGAAACTGTTAAAGCAGTAGTACAATCATGTTGAGGACAGAGCAGTTAGTTTGGTCTATGATGAACTTTGTATCTCTGTTTCAGTACTCGGTGTTGTAAGTTCTCGTTTCGCACTAGTGAAGCTTACATCAGTATCTTTCACCGCCTCATGTTATCCATGTGATGCTAAAAGCTTTCCTTTTTATGTTGTTGAATCCACTATACTGAAGAACGTTGTCATTTTCTGAGCGGTAATAGCTTTGGATTGTCCACTCTGAGCCAAAGCGTCTTAATAATTTTAACATCCTGTTGTAGATGCTAAGAGGGCAGAGCGTGTGGTGAAGAGTGCTCAGGCTGCCAAAGAGAAAAGGCATCCACAGGAATGAAACCTGCGAAGCGTGAATTATTGGTTTTTCTTTAATGCTACAATAGTCAAGTTAAGTAGGTGTGTCTTTATGCTGTGTAGGACATCAAATTAATAGTCTGACCCCATTTATATATCTGTAGATTTGCTCTAAATTATTCTTAGACTCCACATCTTCAACTTTGAAAACTGCTCTGCTTTACCTTTTACATAAAAATCACCAACATATAAAACATCTCAAGCCTACACGTGGTTTTTGCATGTCTTATGAACTGAGGCTAACTTTTGAGTTCTTCCTCTGTACTTTTGCTGTGACCTTGTTTGGCTTATTGCTGTTTAAAGCTGAAGTGAACAATGTTTTTATGTTTGCTGCACTGTTTTTTGTTTTTGTTTTCTTCCCACTAACTGAAGTTGGTGCTTAAAAAGTGTACTCACAAAAAGAAAATCTTGTGTTAATAATCTTGGAAAATTAAAGTTTGCTTCTTTTTGCTCATTCAGCTTCATTTGAGTCTTTTATTTCTCCTGTGAGATGAATTACTAGCATGTGGAGTTCTCTTTAATCTGCTTAAGAGGGCAAAACAACAGGAGGATTCTCATATTGCAAAATCTCATTACACCAATAGGTCCTAAATGGGCTGTTGCACGACTCTTCACTTTTTTTTTCTTCTTCTTCTTTTTCTTTTTTAGGTCAAGGCAGACCTTAAAGCTCCGGTTTGCACTGCACACATGCAGGCGCGTTGACATAGTTTCCATACCTGACTGTCACACACAGCTGGAGCGGGTGTTTGGAGGCTGCAGAGCCAGCAGGTGGTACTATACAGCCGGCTGTTGAATGCGAACAGCCGGCCGGATGAAGAGCCAACAACTGAAGGGGAGAACAGAGAGGTTTGGCCGTACAGGATAAGCAGTGAAAGACGAGGAAACAAAGAGAGGTTCTGTGGCAAGACGAAGATGGACTCGGAGCAGCCCGCGGTCACTTCAGCCATTGCCGTCCGCAGCAGCTCTGCTCTCCCCGGCTTCTGACTCTGCGAGCTGCTCGGGGCAGGACGGTGCCACTTGGCGGGCTGCAGCAGGCGGAGTGCAGCGCCTTGCGGTGAAACCTCCCCCCCCTGGAGAATAAAGCAAGAATAAAGCATCTGGTAGCTGTGACTGAAAGGAAGAGGAGACCAACTGGGACAGCAGCAGCAGTTTCAGGACGCAAAATATTGTTAGATAACAGACTCGACGAGGTTTTACACCGAAATGGGGTAAGCGCCTCTCTATCCACGACACAGATTTAACTAGACTTTAAGTAAGAATTAAGAGCGGGGAAAATGTTAAACTACAGGGACAAACTTTTATGATTATTCCGGGGTTTTTTTTTCTAGTATAATTTTTATTAAAGTAATTTACGTTAACAGTTGTCTAACCAATCCTCAGTCTTTTCTTTTACAGAAAAGAAGTCTTGGTGATCTTCTAAGATGTTTCCTCACCACAGAGAAAGGTATGGCCATCTACCAGCTTGTCCTTTTCTATTTATTTATTTATTTATTTAGATTTCTTGTACTTGCATGTGACATTGGGATGGCAGACACTTTACATAAATCTAACACAAATACTTTGAGATCTTGTTATCAGATCAGGGGGACTTAAGCTTTGATTTAAAGCAATCATTTATAGTGAGTTTAAAACTGTAGTAGTAAGGCTGCATATGAACATTTATCACTGCTCTGCTGATGTTGGCTGTGGAGCACATCTGGAGCAGCGCTCTGGTTTCATTTCAGACTTAATGAATCTGTTAAATTAAGACATATTGTTATGTAGTCCCATGTGGCCCCAGCTTAGTTTATTTAAAACCATTTTCAGCTGATTGGGAGGAGAAGCATCGATTCTGGGGCCATCCTAGGGGAGCAGGTGTTACCATGACAAAATCCTACTTTCACTCACGTTAATGTAGATATTTCCTATTGCTGCCTCACTCCCTTTTTTATTAATCAGACTGTGTAGTGTTTAACATTTCTCTTAGAAGATTTAGATCAAAAGAAACCAGGTGAAACAGATTTTAGATATTGTAGTTAGTGACAGAGGTCAGAGCTACGCCTCAGGATGAACACACTAATTCCTGTCTAATCACTCCCAGGCTTTGTTATCATGCTTAGAGACCTCCATTAAGTAGGCCACCCCCTCTACTGAGGATGATGGTCAAGTAATTGAATTGTTCTGCTGTTCAGTTAACAGACTATACAGAGGGGGAAATAATTATTCGATCCCCTGGTGAATCACTTCATTCGACAAGAAAAGTAAACATCACATAAAAGTTATAATTGATTTGCAGATCAGTGAGTGAAATTCTTGACTGCTGCTATGCAGCTTGATGCTTCAGCTCCCTCCAACCGTTTTCTGTAAGATTGAGGTCTGGAGCCTGGCTGCACCACTTTATGACCTCTTCTTTAGCCACTCCTTTGGTGCTTTGGCAGTATCCACAGTTTCATGGTACATGGCCCTGTCTGTAGAGGATGGTGTTCTTTTAGTCGAACTCAGCATTTCTCTTCCAAAGAGCTCGATATTGGTTTTCTCGCAAACCTTCTCTAAATCGAGATTGTGACTGGCAAACTGAAGACAGAGGTGTGCACGTGCCTTCTTGAGAAGGGGAACTTGCAGGTGCTGCAATATTTCAATGTATTGCAGCATCCTGTGTTACCAATGGTGTTGTTGGTGACTGCAGTTCCAACTGCCTTCAGATCGTTAACAATGTCTTCCCGTGGAGCTTCGGGCTGATCCACCACCTTCCTCAACAATCATCCTCACCCCATTTGTCAAAATCATGCATGCAGCTCCAGACATAAGGTTTTTGTTTCATATTTTGTCTCTGTTAAAATGCAGCTGCCATAAAAACTACACTGTTCATTTCTTTCAGCATATACATACACTAGTTTGACCACCTTTGTGTTTCAAACGTTTTCTGAGAGAGGAAACTAAACATGTTGACACAAACACGTTTGCAGCCTGTGTTTGTCCGTTTGGTTGATTCCTGGTTCGTTCTGTTTGCAAAGCGGTCCGTGTTGTTCGGTCGGATGCCAGATATTATGTGGCAGAGCTCGTCACCTCAGGCAAGGTGAAAGCGTGGCAGTGATGGGATGATATTAGAGTTAATAGCAGGTCCGCCTTCACTCTTACCCATTTTATGTTCTGTGTAAAACTAGCACTTTATGATTGTTTGACATCAATGACCTTATTGACTGACTCATGGGCTTCATGGAAAATAAAGAATAACATAAATATGACAGATTATTTGATAGTCCCTTGACTTTCTGATAACTGGTTAGTAGCTTTATTCCCCTTGGGCTTAAATAATGACCTGTTTTTACCATTTTCTGCAGAGGTCACAGCGGGCTGACCTTTATGCTGTTTCCTGTCTTAATCAGGAAGCATAAAAGCCGCAGGCAGCAGAGAGTTAATGTGACTGAAAAGCAGAATTGCAGCATGGCTTATTATCAGACTGGAACATGGTTGAAAGGGTTGGGCTTCTGCTGCTGTAGTCCAGCTGCTTCAAGGTTAGATGTGTCATGCATTCAGAGATGCTCTTCTGCTTAACTTGGTTGTAATGAGTGATTATTTGAATTAATGTTGCCCCCCAGGTAGGGTCAGAATTGAACCAGGCTGGCCATTCTCCTCTGACCTTGGCATCAACAAGCTTAGTGGATATTTTCAGACCATTCTCTGTAAACCCTAGAAATTATTGTGTGGGAAAATCCCAGTAGATCAACAGTTTCCGAAATACTCAGACCAGCCTGTCTGGCACCAACAGCAAAGTCCCTTTTTTAAGCACCTTTCTCCATTCTGATGGTCAGTGTGCGCTATAGCAGGTTATCTCAACCATGTCTACATGAAATGCATCCAGAGAAACCATTGTTGGTTTTTGTATTTGCAATGAGGTCACTGCACCAAGACTAGCCAAAATAATGCAGTTCCACTGGAAATAGCTATAGTGCGTTAAAGAATGCACGTCCTTTTTTTGAACTATTTCATTATCTTACTACATAGCAGCTCTTCTGATTTGCATTTCTATACCAGTGAATGACAGCAGCGTCTTCTTGTGATACTCACTTTCACCCCTGCTGAGGAGAAAGGAGGGGTTAGCAGTGCTGCTGTTCACACCACAGGGCACTGGCTAAACCACCTCTGTGTTGCTTTGATATATTTACCTCGTATCCAGGATACATCGGAGCAAAACCTGCCAGGCGCAGATCAGAGCGTGGAGGGTGATGACTCGGGAGAGGGTTCAGAGAGTTCTAGTCAACATGCTTTGCCAGCTAACCCTGTTTGACTGGTGGATGACGCAGGAAAAATAGTGGGAGATAGCCAAAGGATGATCTGTCCCTGGATGACAGGGGAGACAGAGATGTCCTGTTATGAAAAAAAAAAGACAGATTTGTGTTTTTCATGCAAACAAGAAAGGATTTTTAAGCAAAACGGTTTTATTAATGGACCATATTTTAATGGTTCGATGCTCATTTTATACATTTAGACTTTACATTCAGTTCCTTCAGTGCCAGTGCACATTACTTTAAGTCTGCAGAGGGATTTTTACTTTGACATTCCCTTCTCAGAGCATCTAATCATCATCCCTCTGTGATTCCTCCTTCAGGGAGCAGCCGATCTTCAGCGCCCGGGCCCATGTTTTCCAAATCGACCCCACCACCAAGAGGAACTGGATACCGGCCAGCAAGCATGCTGTCACAGTGTCCTTCTTCTACGATGCTACCCGCAACGTGTATCGCATCATTAGTGTGGGCGGGACAAAGGTGAGTGCGTGGGAAATTGGTGTAGACAAAATTTTAGATTCAGCAAAGAAGAAAGATTAAAGATGGACAACAAACAAATACAGATCTGCTGTCTAGAAGTAATAAGTAAAAGTTGGTGGCTTTGGAATCAAAAGGGGTTTTGAAATAATGCCACAGGTCTAAAAAAGCAAGACAAACAGCAGCTTGAGATTGAATTTTTACTCATCAACCACACTCCCACCAGAAGTCCTGTGAGTTGAAGAATTATATAACAAACTAAACCAAATCGAAGCTCAACACATCAGCAGCCAGAGCATCTTTGGTCCGGGCTTGTGGATTTAGATTAGGCGGGTGGGGAGGGGACCCATCTGATCTCATCTTAGCACCTCTAGTGTGACCCACATTTCTGCCTCCCAGAAGGCAGCGCGAGGCAGCAGTTGGCCGTTCAGTAGCCCAATCCTGCCAGGGCTGGTGTCTGGCTCCACAGTAATCTTCTCTGCCACTGCTGCTCCTGCTGCTAGAATCCAGCATGTTATGTCAAGCACGTCGGCACACAAACGCAGAGCTCATGTAATCATTGGTTGGAGGGGAAAGGGGTGGGGGATGCTTCTTCTTAAGCTGCCTGCAGTTCTAGTATTTTCAGTGCCATTACTCTAACACAGGAGATGACGTAAAATAAAACAGGTTTATAAATAGGTGTGTTTTCCTTTTCTTTTTTTCTTTTTGGGGGTCATGTGTTAGGAAGGACAGAGCCAGCTTTGGCAACTTCCCAGAGAATGATGTGATAAACCTGGTAGATATGTTTTGATTGTGCAGCTGCTGCCCTTTTGGCAGAAGTGTGAGCAATTGCCGAAACAGGTCTCAAGGGAGAACATGCGTGAAAATGGCATCCTGGAAACCTCCTATTAATGTTCATGCCAAACCAACCGCTGATTTTAACAAAACCTGTTCAGTAATACAAATACAGCGGCTCAATACTCCACTTCATGGCCTTGCTACTATATCATCTATAGCTGTGGTGAGGCTCTGCTGAGGCCTATTTTCGATTTAAATGCTCCAGCATAAGTCTCTAATGTTAGTGCGCAAAGATTTACTATGAAATGTGAACCAAATGTAATAACAACATGTCCAGATGCTTGTGGAAGCATTAAAACTCTCAATCTCACTGATGGGAATAAACAAAGTGAGTAGGGACCGTGAGTGTCGGTGCTAAAGTCCAAGACCACCCCTTTCATGCCGTGGCTGATGAAACACTTAACTTTGGACCACAGAGTTAAATGCCAAGCTTGATGCCACATCCCTGACATGGCTAAAATGTGAACCCTGTTACAACATCTGCACACATCCTTTAAAGCATTCTGTTTACACACCAGTAAACAGTCTTCATATGGGGAGTTACATGGTGCATTAAACATTCAGAAGAAGGTGTGATGGGGACGTAAAGAGAGTGTGTATGGTTTGGTGGGGCACACTGGCGTACTCGACCTTCACTTTGATCTTGGTACGCTTCAGTTACTAATATCGATCTCGCTCTGCTGTGACTCCATTGGTGTGACTAAATTTGACCACAAACAAACACGTTAACACCTGCCGGGCATTACTCCCAAAACATGTCCCGCTTTATGCATTCAGATATTACATTCACTTCCTTCAGTGCTCACTGTAAGTCTGCAGAGGGATTTTCCCTTTGACATGCTTTATTTACTATTTTAGTTTAAATGGAAATGTAATTTACAAAGTGAATATCATACGGTATTTATTAGGATGGGAAAAATAGTGGAATTCAGTAGGAAAATGCATATTGAGGTGTTGTCTAGTTATTAAATAATAGATGGACTGGTACTTATATAGCACTTTTCTACTCTACTTATTCGCCTTAGTTCTTTTAAACCTAACATTCCCACTGAGGCTCAGGAGGTAGAGCGGGTCGTTTATCAACTGAAAGGTTGGTGGTTTAATTCCTGGTTACTTCAGTGTCTTCAAGTTGAAGTATCTTTGGCCAAGATACTGACATTGAGTTTTATCTACTGGGGTGTTTTAGTATAATACATACAGTGCTTAAGAGTAGAGATGTGTTTGAGTGAACGAAGCACTTTTTGTGCTCAGATAGAAGAACTGCTATATAAATATCATTACATCTGCCCAGGGATACGTCAGCAATCAGCCAGGGAACCACTTACCTCCCAGTTGGTGGATCTTCTGAGCAGCCACAGGCACATCTGTAGAATTGGTTTTCACACCACAGCTAACTAAAGGCTTTTTTTAAAAAAATTTTTTTATTAAAACCCTTGTTTTGCAGTCACTTTTTCAAACTGAGTGAGTGTCGCTGTGGTGTTTTCAGTGAGAAAAGTCTCATCTTCTGGAGTAAGACTCTCTCCAAGTTTTCTCAAGGCTGTGAGGATGTAAATTTTCTGCTGCGTGTCACATCTGGTAACAGTTTCCCCATCATCACATCCGGGCCCATCTCTGCCTGTCTTATTCTCAGTCGTTCCCGGCTGCTTCAAGGAAAGAGTTGTATCAACTCCCAGGTTTTGGAGGCATCAGCCAAGCCTCCAGCGGCTCATCACCCACTGAGCTCATACACAATTATCTCATTTCCTGACATAAGTCATTGAATTCATCCAGCTGCTCCAAAGTTTCCTTCTTTGTCTCTTCATGCTCTTCCTCATCCGGTTCTTCTCAGCATTCCTCCAGGTCCATGAGTTGATGCATTAATTTATCGAGTTGTTCCTCCATATTCTGCCTCAATTTGTGGAGAGGTCATCTACGGTTAAAACTGCATTTTGATAACTTTCTTAGTAAAGTAAGAGTAAAATGTTACCATTCACTGGTGAAATGTGTCATAAGTTATCATAAGAAATAAAAATAATAACTTGCAGTGCCTCAGTTAGAGCATGTTGCTGCCATAGTCTAAGAAGGAAGATAGCGTCTGCTCCCAGAGCCATCTGCTCTCTTCACCTGCACCTAAGGGGACGACCTCTGTTATCTCTTTATCTGCAGGCAATTATCAACTGCACTGTTACGCCCAGCATGACATTTACTAAGACGTCTCAGAAGTTTGGTCAGTGGGCTGACAGCCGCGCCAACACGGTCTACGGTCTGGGCTTTGCCACAGAGCAGCAACTGCATCAGGTAGGTCAAAGTACAGCATTTTTAAAAATGTGCCATCCATTTCTTGTAGAGGGTTTGTGCTGCATTGTCTAGGTCATGACTTGCCCTCTCCTGTACAGTTTGCAGAGAAGTTTAAGGAGGTGAAAGATGCAGCTCGTCTGGCGCGAGAAAAGTCACAGGACAAAGAACTGGCCAACACTGCGCTCACCATCGCTGCTCCTCAGGTGAGCGCCGTCCTTTTAGAAAGCGTGAGCATGAAAGAAGAGCAAAGGTTTGTGAGTGTCACCGAGAAGCTGTAAATGTGAAACCTCTGTTATTCATGCACATTTTGGGCATTTCAAGACTGAAATTAGATGATTAGATGAATGCACCTGTATTACTTGCTGCAGCTCAGCTATTAGACAGGGCCGCTGTGACTAAATCAAAGGAGGGACGGGGAGAGAGGGGAACGAAAAGCAAAAGAAATGTGAGCTGGGTCAGTTGTCTCAGAGGGAAGTGAAAATGAGGAAAACTAGGACGATGGTAAAATTATCCGATGCTGCTCAGCAGTACACCACACTCACATTTTCTCCCCACAGCTACCCAGAAGCCTCTGACTTGAAACACTTCTAATGATGAAAACGTAGTCAGCTCAGGGCCCTTTTCCATCAATAAAGAATAATCAGCCTTCAGTTACATCTGCCTGATCTTGAGGAACATGCCTATTTCCTTTTTAATTCTACGGCTGAGCAGGTTCCAAGTGACGTCTCTCACTCCCGATCGATTTAACGAACACATTGGGAGAGCCAAAGCTCCAGAAAATTGCCAACTGCTTCAATTCATTGTACTTGCTAAGTGGCACTGCACTGCATAACTGATCAGTCCGCAAAGCACGCTTTCTGACTGTGATGTGTTGAAAAGGTCGTTTCGTGTTGTGTGCTTCGTGGTGATATGTTCTTCTTTTCTGTTTTTTCCACCTCACGGATTTCCTCTGCAGTTCTCACAGGTGAGTCATTATTTAGAGGAAATGTAAAACACGTGTGCAGGAAGCATCTTTATTTTTTCTTCTTGCCTCTGAGTTTTATACATTTTATACCTTCTCTGATGGGCAGACAGCTCTAAGCTTCTCATTTATCAGACGCTAAAACTATCGTGTTACAGCAGTCAGTCCATCGAGAACAAGACCGCGAAGAGAGAGTCATTTATTATTATCACGAGCTGTATAGCTTTGCTTGATTTTATATGCAGACTTTGACTTGAATGGGATTTTAACATCTAAAAGCAGGCGCTCTCTCTTCACTTTGAATAAATCCATTTAATGCAGAGTCTGGTTTTTTTTTTTTTATTTCTTAATAATTCTGCATTAGTTATTATGAGAGTCCATTTACTGATGTGTTTCTCAGGACCTCTCGGATGAACTCCAGTCTCCACCGGTGATGTGCGTGAATGGACCGGAGGACAAGCTGTTTCGCAGCCAGAGCGCAGACATCACCCTGTCTTCTGAGAAGGAGCGCATTAAAAAGATGCTCTCTGAGGGGTAACTACACACACACACACACACACACACACACACACACACACACACACACACACACACACACACACACACACACACACACAGAAATGAAACCAAGGAAGCCTTGAAGTTTCATTACTGAGAGCTGAAACAGCCTGATTTCAAACACACCCCATGACCTTCTTCAGTGAAAAAGGTTTTCTAGGTAAATCTCACAACTCGACAGCCATGTTGGTAATGCCAAGTCTTTGCAGTTCCACTATACCTGGGTTTGCATCAGCGCAACATGGCTAGTTTTATGTTTTTGCATTTAGCCATTATGAAGAGAAAGACTGGCTTTTTAGAATATGAACAGACTGTATTTACAGATACATACGGTCATGTGAAAATTAAATTTTTTGGAAGTGGAATAACTTAATTTGTCATCTCTCACATCACCGTGGTGGAATTCAGGCCCACTTTTCCTTATACCGCTGCTTCAGCTCATTAAGGCCTACAGGCATTCATTTATGCACAGCTCACATCAGCATTTCAATCGGGTTGAAGGTGGACTTTGACTGGGCCTCTTGTAACACCTTCTTTTTTGTCCATACTGTTGTATATTTGCTGCTGTCTTTAGGATCATTATCCTGTTGTGTGACTGAGTTTGGGCCAAGTTTTAGCTGTCAGCCTCACATTTGACTCTAGAGTACTTTAATATACGGAGCAGTTCAACTTTGTAGATGCAAAACAAGCCCAAATCATCACCCCTAACAGTTGGCATGAGGTGTTTGTGCTGACATGCTGTGTTTGGTTTTCTGGTGCTGTGTATTATGGCCTAACTTCTCCGCTTTGGTCTCGTCTGTCCACAGCACATTGTCCCAGTGTGCTGTCATGAACGTCAGCATTTACCATGCTAACCTCTAATGAGTCTGAGATGTAACTCTTGGTGTTTTTGAAACTTCTGTGAGTATTGCACATTGTGATCTTGGGTTTCATTTTCTTCAACATCCAATCCTGGGAAGATTGTAGAATTGCGTTAAAACATACCTGAATGGTTCAAGGACACCCAGCATCTACTTAAGCATGTGGACTTATAGGGGTCAGAGATTGAGCCACTGACATTCTGATTGGTCGATGACCCGCTCTACGTGGCCACCCTGACGGAAAAATACAGTATAACAATCTAGTAGTTGCTGTAACCACGCACTGTGTTTTACAAACGGTCTTTGTAACATCATGAGGGTTTTTCAAATTTCAAGTGGACTGTGCTTCTGGCTGCACTTAACCAGACAATCCATTACCTTTTGGTTCCTGAGTGTTATCATGGTTTTCATTTTTTCTGTGTTAATTAACGCCGCTGACGTCATTCAGTTTGTGAAGCTCCTAAGGAAATGAACAGGCCATTGTCGAAGTGTTGACTCATACATAACACTGAATGAGGCTTGGAAGCATCCCTCCATTCAGTGCTTTGAGCCACCCACAATGCTTTTATACCCTATAGTCCAATTACCACGAAGAAAGCAGCTCCTGAACGGTTACCATGGCAAAGTGTGGCCAGTTTACAACATCAAGCTTTGGAGATGTAGGACAGAGCAAAGGAAAAGGATCAAAGATGAAAAGAGCATATCAAATTCAATCATCGTATATGTCTTCTGTGCAGGTGGCATAAAAGTGGACTCATGGAGTGGGAACTGGCTTGTCTTACTCGCTTACAAGTCATGCATTCATCAAATGTGCAGGAAATTCAGTTTAAAGCCACAGAGATAAAGAAGTTTCAAGGTCACATCATTTTAAACTGGAACAAACGTCAGTGGGGACTGAAGAACCGTGATGGAAAGATGTGGAAAAATACACAAATCTTTATCTGTCATCATCATCTGTCATCTTCCGTTTGTCTTTTTCCTTTCCAAAGTCTCTTGATGCAGTCGGTCAGTTTGATCTCTGCTCTCTGGGTCGGGGTTGGGGCTTTAATAAGTGTTTCTTTGCTCTGTCACCAGACCTGTGAAATAAGTTTCCGTCTGCCCTTTAGGTGTGCGGCTGCAGGCTACAGCCTCCTCAACCCTTGTGTAGTGGCTCTGTGATTGTGTTAACCAGACTATCAGAGTTTCATCATGTCCCAGACTCTTGGCAGCAGTACAGCTTGCTTGTTACTCCACAACCAGCTATTGTTTTTTATCCTCATGTTGCAGTGCTTGACACAAGACTCGATTTAATATTGAAGTCATCAACATGTGGCAGTTTTGTCTATTACTAACACTGCATAAGCTTTTTTCCCTGTAAAGATTTGTAAGTACCTGAATCAGAATCAGCTAAATTTGCACTGCATTGTTTGATCAGTTTTCTCAATTTTATATAGCGGGATACAGAGTCAGATATGACTCCACTTAATGAAATCTAAAATCTAAAAAGCATTGTTGCTTTTGTTTAAATAAGTAACAGTTTTTCTTCTTTGTGAGGAATTTTAACATTTTTTTTAAACTCTGATTGAAAGTTAAGGTCCAGCTCACTGAAACAGCAACTGATGAAACGGCTCTCGAGTCTATCCCAGCTGCCATAGGGCGGGAGGCAGGGTGCGTAGTTTTGGATTTGACGTAGATGTGTATTGGTATTCGTGTTTTTCAGGTCTATTTGTGAGATGAACCTGGAAGCTGAGCTCTTCACTTTACAGGACAGCAACTCTAAGTTGGTGGCAGCTTTGCATGAAGCGAATGCTAACGTGGAGCAGTGGAAGAAACAGCTGACAGCATATCAGGAGGAGACCGAAAGACTCAGAGACCAGGTGAGCCTCAGGGAGTTTGAGGATGCTCTGATGAAGTGTGTTCACCCTGAAGTCTCACCTATTAAATTATAGAAACATATAAAATACAGGATGTTTTTTTTTCTTGTTAAAAGCAGTAATTACTATTACTATTGGTTTTGTCTCTTTATCTTTATGATTGCTACAAATCAAACTCCTTGGATCTGAACTGGAAAAAACCCCACTAAGAGTATACATCACTACTACTCCATCAGTGAATAATAACAATGAGATCCATTACTAAGCTTTATGCCAATAATATCCAAAATTGTCTGGCATTTGCTGGCCACAGATACATTTAAAAAAGCTGGGGGAAAAAGTGTTGTTTTGCTGAGCTCATGCAGCAGGAGATCTGGATTAAGTCTGGGACTCCTGCTGCGTGTCACGCCCCCATCTCTCCCCATGTACCTGTCTAAAACTTTCAGAATCTAATGAAGACATAATGACCTAAAATAAACTTACAATAAGTTCAACAGAGTACATGTTTTAATTTTGAGTACACCTACACGCTGCAGACTAAATTCTTCTTCCTCATTCCCAGGACTTTTTAACCTCCCACTTTTTTATTGTGTATAATAGCTTTTGTCTTCATAGCTTCTTTGTATCCCTGCACTCCAACTTTTATGTGAGACTATAACATCCCACATGTGAGTTTTGCTTTGGATGCTTAAGCAGAAAGTCACCTTGTAAACGAAATCATTTTAAAGCAGATGGTTTGAAACTGCATTTTAAAAAGAGTCATTTTTGGGTGATGGTAGCTTTATTGTAAAGTGAGTGTAGCAATGCAAACATCACCTTTCCTTTAAATCCTGTTAATGCTTTCTGAAGAGTGCTGGAGTCAGATGCTGAAATTGGCTGAATGATCTTATTGTTTTATTTCATAATAATTTGTTTTCAATAGCAAAAAAGCAGATTAAAATATCTCTGTACTCCTGGTTTTCACTTTTCTCCACTGGTCCAAAGACACACTCAGAATTTCCCACTGCCTCACATCCCCTCTTGTCTAATGCACTCTGGCTGAGAAGGCTCCATCCACCAACTATCAGCACAACAAGGAGTTTAAAGAACGGAGGGATTAGTTATTCATGATAATGCACCATCTGTGACCTAAAAGTTGAGACATACGGTTAACAAAAAGTTAAAATTCTGAGTCTAAAAGCTGAGAAGTTTTCTCCTCTGGCCTCTGAAGCTCTTATACAACTCTGCAGTAACCTGTGGAATAGAAACTAATGGTTAAGGTCACACCTAGTGATCATTTCTGGAGTGTAAAGCTGTGGAACAGGAACACAAGTAAGATTGCACAAGCAACAGAGAGATATTGCTGCAAGACTGATCCGGGGTTGTGTGCCTCTACGCTGCTGAGCGAAGCCCTGCTGCTTTTGATTGGGTTGTCCTTTGCAGACACTATATTTCCTTGTTTTGAAACTGGTTGTTCGGAAAAAAGAAGCTTTGCTGGTAACGCACTCCATCAATCTCTGACTTGTGCTGCAGGCTTTTTCCCTCAGAAGCTTTAATCAAGGCATTATCTGTGCTGGTTGAAGCGGTTCACTAAGTACACGCCAAATTTCACGTTTCGCCACGAGGGAGTTCGGTCTAAACACAGAGCCTCACGAGGGTTTTACACTTGAATTACTTCTCAGGCTCCGGTGGATGCAGATGCTGCTGCCCTCCCTGTACCCGCTCATCAATAAAAGGTATTTTCATATTTGCTGGGAGCTGATTCTTCTGGGGACGACCTCGCCTCAGGCTGACATTTACAAACCTCTCTGATTTGATGCTTTAACACCTCGATCCCTTTCCATTAT
Organism: Pundamilia nyererei; assembly: GCF_000239375.1. Taxonomy (NCBI): domain Eukaryota; kingdom Metazoa; phylum Chordata; class Actinopteri; order Cichliformes; family Cichlidae; genus Pundamilia; species Pundamilia nyererei. The sequence continues at coordinate 1,405,614 of NW_005187405.1, forward strand.
AGCCCAGCCTTACAGTATCGATCACTACTGTTTCATTTGTAAGCGCTCCCCTGGTATTTCAGCAAGAAACAGCTTTCACTATTTTGGTCCACATCGACTGATTTAATCATACAAGTGAGAACCCCGTCTCCTTTGGACCGAGCTAGTTCCTACTGTTTGAGGAAGGGGACCAGGTGGCTGAAAATGGTTCATGTCTCCGGGGTGGTGTGTGTGAGAGAGAGAGGGAGAGGGGGGTTTGTAGGACAGCAATATCCTACTTTCAATGCCCCAGTTAGGAAAAAATGAAAAATCACCAGAGGGAGTTGGCATCCACTTGTTTCTCTCTCTTTTTTTTTTTTCCTCTTTTCTTCTTTTGAGTCTAAACCATACGCGGTTTAAAATAATCCAACGGGGCATTCGGGGTGTTTTTGGAGGTGTCCTTCTGTTTTTCTTTCTAATTCATGGAGCTCAAATGAAATGCAATGCAATGAGGATTTCATTCGTTAAAGTGTTGCTCTTCTACGACTTCATTATAGTAGAAATAGCCGCTTATTGTTGCAGGTGAACGCTGTGAGCCATCTGTAGGTGTGACTGAAAGCAAACAGAGTTGAGTGCTCTCTGTGATAAGTTTAATTCTGTCCGCCGATGAGCTCTTTAGCTTTGATAAGAGTTATAGGTGTTAAAAGTCTGAGTTTTCCTGTTATTCACCTTTACGTTTCATGTCGTTGTTAAAATCTTTAGGCTTTTATGTCTGAATTACTATAGTGTGGTGCAGGGACTGGGGCCTTTCGGTGTAGAGGGTTATCCTGCCTCCTACAGTGCAAATGCATGCATGTTACTGTAGGTTAACTGGTGATTTTGACTGGCCATAGGCGTGAAAGTAAGCATGAATGGCTGTCTCTGTGTGTTATCTCTGTGATGGGCTGGTGACCTGTCCAGAGTGCATCCTATCTCTTGCCCTGGCACAGCTGGGATTGGCGTCCGCAGCCCTGCTTATCCCTAAATTGGATAAGCCGATAAGAAAATAGATGGATGGTCCAAACTGAGTGCATCATCAAAACGTTCTGACGAATGCTAGAATAAGTCCTTTTAATGTTTTTAGCTGTGCTTCAGTTATCTTGGTTGTGTTTCACCTTAATCCAGACTGTAAAATTCAGTGGGATGGGTTACCATGTTTACATTTATTCCTGGTGAATTCTAATGTCTATGCAGATACTATATTAGAGCCACACTTTGGTTAATATTTATAGCTTGACGTAGCAATAGTCATCAATGATTTGGATAAAATTTGGCATAGCTATTCCCTTAGGATGGAGTGTCATAACTGATCGCAGTGACATCATCAGGTCAGAAATCAGTTTATTTAGCTGAATATTAAGTACCTCCAAGACTAATCAGCACATGATAAACATGGTAAACATTACACTTATATAATATCAAGTGCTAACTCTGCACGTTAGCATGCTATTCTGCTATTTGATCTCAGAGATAGCAGTGTGTCCACAGATTCTTGCTTAGCTGTATTAAATAGTGTTGTATCAGCTGTGATCAAGCCATAACCTCCACCTTAGACTGTGTGTATGTGTATTTCAGCTCTTAGACTGGATGGCATGGTGCAAAAATGTGTAACTTACTGCTCAGGGCTTCCTTTTCAGTGCATAGAAAGCAGTGCTGCTGTTTGTGTTTGCCCACCAAAGCTATTTCTGGATTGTACACATGGTGAAGTGCCAGCCAGCGTGCGAATTCGTCTTTGTGGCATTTTGTCCTCTTCCACAGCACTCTTATGAAACCAAGGCAGACGGAGGAAGAGGCGTTGTGTTGGAGAAAAGCTGCACAGGATAGTGTTAAACTAGGCTGGATGGGCCGACTGGAGCCTTTCTGTGTGGAGTTTTCGTGCTCTCTCTGTGCCTGCAAAGATGTCGAAAAACATCCATGTAAGGTTAATTTTAAGCTGGTCAGAGGTGTGTTTGTGAGCATGAATGGCTGACCAAGGTGTTCCCTACATCTCAACCAATCTGAGAAACCCAACCAAACACGAGGTCACTCTGATCTGCATTTCACATTGTCTTTGTTCTCATTATAGTTCAATTGTTTTAAGTAGACCAGGGAAAAATAATTTGAATCAAACCAGTAATAGTCTGGACCAAATAAAAGCTTTTTAAAACGTTGTCTTACATACACAACATTTCCATTGGTGTGTTTTGTAAGGTGGCTGACCTTGAAGCCCACGGCCCCAGTGATCTGTTGAAGGATGAGCTGACCCAGTCCCTGGAGGAGCTGGAGGCCTTGCTGAAGGCTAAAGATGAGGTTGGACATTTGCTAAATAACAAGGCACATCAACAAAAACTGACTTTTTGATGAGTACCTTTCATTCATTCTCTAGGAAATTCACATTTTGCAAAGCAAAAAAGCAGAGTACCACGAAATGGAGCATCAGCGTGACGAGGCCATCCACAGATTACGGGTAGGAGTGACGTTTTTACAGTAACTCGGCACGTTTTCATTGCTTATCGGGTTCTGGTAAACCTTCTAATATTTCCCTCTGCCTTTTCTGTGTTTACCGTTCACTTCAGGAGATGGAGATGCGAAACTCGGACCTGGAACGTCGCATCCAGAACACGGAGCAGAACCTGAGTAACTCTCTGGAGGACCGGGATCGCTTGGATACTGAGATCCAGAGAGCCATAGAAATTCTGGACATCAAGATCTTTGACCTTAACGACCTCCGCCAGAGCCTTGTTAAACTTATTGACAAATAGGAAGGGTGGGTGAAACACGGCAGAGTGCAACCTGTAAGAGAAATGGAAGAGAGGACAGGGGTTCCGGCAGGAAGCAGTAAACAAAATAAGAAGGAGCTGGTCCCGGTCCTCTTCAAGCACAAAACCCACCTCGGCTGCAGGAAGGTCTGTGTCACAGCAGTGACGGCAACATCGCGCTGACTCTGAGCAGCAGCATATATATGGTAGAGCTTGTCCCGACTTAACGTAACGCTTCATGTTGCTTTCGAGGGTAACACTCAGTGCAATAAACCAACTTATAAGGTAAGTGCTTAACAATGCTAGTCATTTAGGATTTAGAACTGGTGCTTCTGGTCTTTCATAAGGATCACCTTTGTACCCAAAATCACAATGCAGTGTCAATATGAACAATAAGAGGCCTTGTTTTTCATCTTTACAACAAAATGAGTCCATGCTTAGAAACAGAGGAGCTGAAAAGTGAACGCACAAGACAAAAAAAAAGAAGTTTAGCTTATTTAAGAGCCTGCATATGCCATAATTATTACTGGGTTAACAGTTCACACAGGTCTTGTAGTTACCCATACGTAATCTAGCAGCTATATTGTGTAATGTGAAGGACCAGTGTTATTTTTTCAAAGGAATATTCAAGGATAGTGAAGGCGTGTGCTCGTAGTTGTCGATAATGTGGTTAATCTAGGACATGCAACTTGAATAGCAACAGCATCTAAACATTGACACCAAAGATCAAATGTTAAGAGCAGAGGGGGAAAAAGAGTTTTCCGTGGCGCGTCTTTTATCACATCCTCATTTCTTGTATTAGGAAACTTTTGATTCCTCAGTAAGCTACTTAAGTACATGATAGTAAGTAGGAAATATTAAGCAATTAAAGTTAGCATAACAGTGGTTTTCCAAATGATATAAATCAATAAGCTGCACTTAAGAAGTAACCATAGGAAATTAAAATGCATCACTTAGTCTTACAGGTAAATATAAGTGACTTTTGAGCTTGTCCAGTCTGAATGATATGCTGTGCATCATCTACTAACAAAGCACTAACTTAGTAACTTATTTACAATAGCTTCACATCTTAATGAACACGTTTCTCTCATTGGTGTGATGCATCTGAAGAAATGTAAGATGTTTTCTGCCTTCTGTTACTTTTGAGCACATTACCTTTAGCTGTGGACAGTATGCCATAGGCCTTGAGATTGTGGCCGTACTGTATGAATAATTAAATACGTTAAAAAAGAAAAACTCAGTGTCTACTTCAGAGTCTTTTCATCACACAGACTGTATCATATGACATTTTTTAAGCCTTACTGTACGGAGGATGAATGTGAACGGTGATGTCGGCTCTCTGGGCCGCGTCATGGTGGTTTGAAAATAAAAGCAAACATTAAAATCACTTTATGCAGAATTTCGTCTTTTTTTTTTCTTGGGTTTGTTTGTTTTTCTTTGGTGAATATTGCATAGAAAATACTTGGACACTGAAAAAAATGCTTGTATGAAAGAATGAATGAGATGTCTTGGAAGTGCTCTGAGGGTTGCTATGTTGTTGGTTTACTCTACAGACTGTAGATAAATCTGATGTGCTTTTGAAAAATATACTGGCCAACTTTATAATCTATTTTTTTCTTTTAATCATTCAGCTCATATTCACATCCTGATTAAGCTGAACTTCGGAAAAGATCTAAATATGGCAAAAAATGTGTTACGATCACGTTTTCTTCAATTTTGATGTTTAACACATTTCAAAATAAGAGGTAAAAAAGGTTTTCTTCAGTATTAAAAGAGTTTTATTCAATCTGATGGAGCATTTTTAACGGCTGGATTGTGTAATCAGATTACAGAATCCTTGGTCTGATGTTGCGGGTGTGTCCACACTTGATGGCACGTGGATGCAGACGAGCATAGCACCTAAGACGGATGACAGAAATGTTTAGATTAGTGAGATGGAATCTGTAGATCGCTGCTGTACTGAGGGCTGTGATATGTATCTGCTAACACACTTGGAGCCATCAAAGCTCTGGGAGAGCTTACTCTCCCAGTCAACCTAAAATGTGCCACTGAATTTGATTCTGACAACTGTTCTTTGAAAGAGGAAAATTATTTAATCAGCCACTCAGTAATTATTTAGCCTTGCTAATAATGCATTTTTTCCTAAAAACCTCATGTGCATAAGGAGCAACTAAAGGTTTTACTTCTTCGGACCTTTCCCATGCACCCTGCAAAAAGATGAAATCAAGTGGAATCAGTTTTTAGCAATCCGCTCAAAACATCTTATCTTATCTTAGGGGAATTATCCCCTCACCTCTCTGAGAATGAGTTCAGTCTCGCTAATATTTGTGTGTGCTGGTTTTGTATACATACTTGCGGCAGATTATCCTGTCACAGTTGTACTTCTGAGCCAGCTGCTTCAGTGATGGCTCAATGATGCCCCCTCTCAGACGCAGGACAAGGTGAGGGTTGGAATCTGAGAGAAAGACATGGGTATATAACCATCAATGCAACTTTAAAACATTAAACAAACAGCAGTTTTCTTCCATCGTGGTGAAATCCACCTTTTTGGATGTTATATTCTGACAGGGTGAGTCCATCCTCAAGCTGTTTCCCAGCAAAGAGCGTGAGACAGTAACTTAATGGTTACAGCTACTGTGGGCATGTACTACTACATGCACAGAGCTTTGTTAGTTACACCAATCCAGTTATAAAGCAAAATGAACGTAGTAATACTGTGCACTGAGTTCCCAGACAAAAATGATCGTTTCAGAAGTTAAGGAGAAGAAAGTTTATAAGCTTTCTGTTCACCAGCCGCTCAGAAACTCAGTGAGCAGAGCGCTGTGAACAAGTTTTATCCAGTGCTTTGTTTTTAATCTGTCCTGCTGACACTGCTGCACAGAGGGAGTAACTAACGTTGGGATGAAACTCACTAACAGGTCGCAGATTAACTGCAAGTGTTTGCTATGATGAATGACACGAAATCAATTAACAGAAATACTTCAGAATTAGAAAGTACAATAAGAATGAAATAATAATTATTGAAAAAACAAATATAGAAGAAAAGAGGAAGAGAGGAAAGCGAGGACAATTAAGTTTCATGATTTAATCCAGTTAAATATTGTTTTTCAGAAATTCCTTCAACTTTATTCTCCATATTTAATTTAAGACGAATAGATTCAAACTAAATAGAAAAGAAGTCCTGCTCTTAGTAGCATTGATAATATAAGAATGAAGTCAAACACTATTGATTAATAAATATGAGTCATCGACTGACTGTTAAGCCCACATGAGAAACAATAAAAGAGAGAAGTTGAGCTTTTTCTTGTGAACAAACTGAACGGATGTATTCGCCTGAATCACTTCTAGAGTGAATCTTTCTAATCACCCATCAGGAGCTACGACATTTTATTCCAAAACAAAGGGCTCATGGAAAGACTTCCATCACAGACCATAATGCTTTTCGTCTCTTCTTCTGCTGAAACATTTGTAACTATGTGTGCATTATAAAAAAACAACTCCTTCACGAGAGAGAGAGGTTTCACATAAAAGTGATATTATGGTCATTAAACCTTTTTGCAATTCAAGTCTGTGGACCTCCTTAGTGTGGTTGTAGAAGCTGCCAGCAGATGGCGATGCACAACAGCGGTGATAGTGACACTGTTTAATCTACAGTACTGTGTCTGTGTAGGTTCTCGGTCATCCAGGTCATCATAGTCTAAGGTGCTCGGAAAAACTCAGGAGTCTTCTCCAAGCACGGCATCCCAATGTACTTCAGACCCAGCAACACACTCAGCCAAAAACTGGTTCATCACAAAGACAAAATTCCTAAACACAAACTCAAAAATGTGGTGTATGCTGTGCAGTGCAGCGAGGAATGCCCAGACCTCTACATTGGAGAGACCAAACAGCCACTTCACAATGCATGGCACAACATAGAAGAGCCACCTCCGCTGGACAAGACTCAGCAGTCCATCTGCATCTTAAGGACAAAGGTCACGCTTTCGAGGATGCCAATGTTCACATTTTGGACAGTTTGAAAGAGGACTGAAAGAAGACATCTCTGTCCACTGTGAGCGACCATCTTCGAACAGAGGCGGTGGTTTACGACACCAACTGTCGGCCATCTATAATCCAGATCCCTTCCCAGACACCTTAACGCCCACTCTCATCCTGGGCCATCTGACCTCACACGAAAGTGGGTTTCACAATGAGCTCACCCCAAACCTTGGCTGATTGTGACCTACACCCGTCTTCACACCTCGGCTTGTGTAATTAGGTAGAGGATCATTAGGGGGTTCATGTCTCTCTTGGGGGGACACTCCCACAGGGCTTAAATCTGGGACTCTCCACCATTTGCCCTTAGAACTGAAGAAGCTTCTTGGATGAGAGGTGAACATCTTCAAGCAACTTAAAGAAGTCCAGACGCTCCTTAAACTACAGTACTGTGCAGAACTCGTTAGCCACCCTTACTTATTTGTGTAAAGTGATCCTGGAAAAATAACACAAACAGTTCTCCAAGATTTCTGAAGATCTTACAAAGTTTTTGTGTTTATTTAAGACTCTTATTACTGTTCTATAAATCATGAAAGCATTAAAAAGGCACCTAACCTAATGGTGAATCAGTGACTGTATGAGATTTGATTTTTTGTTATAATCATTGGGATGAACTAGTGTTGTGTCTACACAGCTTACCAACAAAATAGTTTTTAATTGTATTTTTTGCTACTTAAACACATAATTTGTTCCAGAAATCTAAGAAAAATACATCTGGCACACAATGAAACACTATGAATCATGGACTGTCCTCCCCAGAGTCCGGGCCTCAACATTATTCAAGCAGTGTGGGATTTTTTACACAGAGAACAGTACAAAAGGCAGCGAACATCCAAAGAAGAACTTTGAATGCCCTTCAAGAGGTTTCAAGCAATAAACTTTTTCCTTCTATGAATTTTTTCCACTTCTGCGTAAACACTTTTGACTAAATGGCTGCACCTCCACCCCATCTTCCTGGGTGGCTGAAGACTTTTGCACAGCACTTTAATTCTACAGAATCACATACTGAAATATTTTTCAAAATCCATCCCTCCATCCATTTTCTTCCGCTTATCCGGGGCCGGGTCAGGGAGGCAGCAGCCCAAGAAAAGAGGCCCAGACCTTCCTCTCCCCAGCCACCTCCTCCAGCTCGTCAGGGGGAACACCAAGGCGTTCCCAGGCCAGCCGAGAGATATAATCTCTCCAGTGTGTCCAGGGTCTGCCCCGGGGCCTCCTCCCGGTGGGACAGGCCCGGAACACCTCGCCCAGCCCAGGAGGCATCCTTGTCAGATGCCCGAACCACCTCAACTGGCTCCTTTCGATATGAGGAGCCGGTTGAGGTGGTTTTCAAAATCTTTAACCAAAAAAAGAAATAAAGGTAGAAAGACTAAATGATCATTTTATTTTCAGCATTTAAATGTAACAGTATTTTACAGTAATTAAAGAGCACTTCTATCTACGCATGAACATACATCAACCTGCTCTTTTGTTTCGATATTGGTTTATGTCCGTGTTAATAATCTCTGTTGTACTTTTAAATGTTTGCTTCGTGAGCCTAATAAATAAAAAGAAAACCGTGTGCAGTGAAGGCTACAGTGGACATTAGCAAGCACAAAACATTTCAAATGAAGGCTGCCGTCCCTCTTTAAAGACAGTGAATCATTATGGATCATTGTACAGCGTTACTGAGGCTCAGGATTGTGCTTCCTGTGTGTAGCAGGGCGCTATGACACCGGCTTTAAAGAGAATGTTTTCTGCTTCAGTTTCTCACAGTTAAAAGTGAAGGACAGTAGCATCATCTGACTCACAGACACCGCTCTGACTGAACACACCCAGTTCACATTAGTAAAGGAAAACAACGGACGGAGAACGTTTCTACTGAGCTTTACGCATTCTGTCCACCACAGACGACCTGTGGTTGGCCAGGTTGTTAAGGACACAGCTGTTGGTGAGCATAGACAGTTTGGAGTTAAGAGAGTCTTTACTTTTCTCCCAGTAACAGTCAACTCCTGGGTCCTTGTTCTCCTCTCCCCCTTTATCCTCCTCTTCCTCTTCAACCTCACTTTCTTCATCACTGCGTTCATCTTTTTCCAGCTGAGGAAGAAAACAGAAGGTTTCACACTACAAACTACGAAGAAGGTCCAAAAACAAATGAGTGGGTGACACTGATTTATTTTCTTGTGACCACAGGGCTGTGAATGAGGACATAAAGCTGACTGGTTCAGTTTTCTGGATGCTCCCTGTCGTCCTTTTAATTGGACTCTTTGCTTGTTTGCATCAAGTGGTATCACGTAAGAATTAGAACTGCAAAACAATTGAAAACATGTCAGAGACATCTCGTGACGCACTATAGCTTCACTGCTCTTTCTCACCTTGCCTTTCAGGAACTTATAGACCATGTGCAAGATCAACTTGGCCCAGAAGATGTGCAGACCTTGCAGCACCATCAGCAGGATGTTAAAAAAGTAGTAGCCAGCAAAAGGCTCAAACACCTCCATGGACAGTACCAGGGTGGTGTGAATGATTCTGTAAGTAATCGAATAGCTAGAGTCAAGTTGCTGATGAGAGAGTTCAAATTCATCCACACTTCTTTTACAGTTATCGAGCAATTTAACGACAAAAAAAAAAAGGAGAATTATCTCTTACTTGCTGGGAAAAATCACCAGCCGAGTCACGAGGAAGATCACAGCGAACATAACAAACAGGGTGTCACACGATCTCCTCCAGCCAGCGCCGTAGTTGAACATCTTTGCAGGCTGCAGAAATAATAACCGTGCAATAAAGTCACATAGCAAATCCCAACAATAGTGCTATGTAGATATGGATAATAAAATAACAAACTAAATGTTTTCAGAATGGGGAAAAACAGCTCAGTCTTTAAGTCAAGCAGAACACTAAGAACGCCTGCTGTTTTCTCATTTTCAGTGCAAAAATAAAAAGCATCAAGCAGCTCAGGTTTAGAAGCCTGATGTTATTCACAATTGTGTCTTTTGCACAGGTTAACAAAGGTCAGTCAGCACCGCTAGCTATCATGGCACAATCACAGGATCCTTCTGCTTCCTGCAGGCTACTGCAGAGGTCTTAGATAAAAATTTTCTAAGAATAGCCTAAAGTGCAGTTTGAACTTCTGATTGTAGTTTGTACAGTCAGTTTTTCTCATTTCTTTCAATTTTCTACATTAATGTAGGATGTCTGGCCAAAGTGAATATTATATTTTTAAAGATTCCCAAGATGTTTTTTCCTGCACATGTAAAAAAAAAAAAAAGACCGTAAATGACCTTTATTTTACTTTTAGAGCATAAATAAAAGGATCTGCAGGTTACCTCTAGCAGGATGTCAGAGGAGTCGTGGAGCAGCATGACCAAGGTGCCGATGCGAATGTAGTTGGCACAATAAGAGAAACTGAGCAGGAAGATGGTAGCCAAGTGGTGGACGACCTGTTCCTTAAAATCCTGCAAAGGCAAACATGCAGTGAGCAAAACAAAAGAACCATCAGATGTCAACAGAAGACAGTCACTCATTAACCATGTGCTGGTCAGGTTTCTCATTAAAGCAGAAGTGAAGTGAGAGAAACATGAAATATGACCACAGTTAGACCAACATCATCCCAACAGCTAACTTCTGTAAAGGGCATCTGCTGCGTGAGACAGGAAGAAATCTGGCAACGCACTCTGTGGTGGAGTGTATGAAACATGCAACTCAGTCAGCAGCAATCTGTATATAAACTCTGGCGTATCTAAAAGGGCAGCGCACGCAGTGAATCAGCTGCTTTCAATGCAATGCTTGCGTAACAAAACGGGCCGTTCAATGCACAAGCGCTTCTGTTTAAATAAACACTTTGCTACGTGTCGCCGGGGCTGAACGCAGCCTGTTGTGTAACATCCTCACCTTCCTCTTGACATCCACAGAGATCCGAAGGAGCAGAGAGCCATAAAATCCCAGCTCCAGCATGTAGTACCAGTAGTGAGCTCTCTCCATGGGCTGAGGAGGACAAATATAAAGGTGATTTTTTTATAAAATACCTGGACTTTAAATACTGGCAGAACAGTAGGGAGCACTGCACCTACACAGGTGGAGGATTTGAAATGTATTTATAAGCTTTTCTGTTTAAGAAAGGAAGGGAAACTATCATGAATAATTCTAGCGTGTCGCTATCCTTACGCTTGCCACCGAAGCCTAAGAATCTGAGCAACTCATTTTGTTTTTAGTCCCACTAGGCGGTATAATGGATCACTCTTTGCCTATAAACTACAATTAGATGGATTGAAACTATTCTCAGCCATGACGGTATTTTTATTTATTTTTTCCATACATATACATATATATAT